>NC_061509.1:49823959-49915738 GCF_022539505.1 Lolium rigidum
CTTGAGGAGATGTCAAATGTACCTGAAGAAAAGGAAACTCCGCAATGGTGATATAACGGTGTAAAGTTACCTTTGTAAATTGTATTGGCTAGTTCATCCGAGTGCTCGGATTTTTGAGCCAAAAACTTTCTTATTTGGTTGGTACATGAATGTGTACTTTTACCATGCCGTTGGCAAATATTTAAAGGGGCGAAGCTTAATTGCCCGTTGGATGTATGAGTACTAGTTGGTTAGAAAATCATTATGAGTGATCAGCTCGTGTTGCGAGTTTTGCTAAACCCGTTGTATGCGCAACTTTGCTTTCAACCGTTTGTAAATTTCGACTAGTCATTCCCGAATTTTTCGGGTGTAATGATTCTACCGATGAGCCCGTTGTTCCTTTGATATTTCCATAAGTAAAATATCGAACGTGGGTTGTTGTTTATAAATTTTTGCTATTTGCGGCACTCTTTAGAGGCATCTATAGCGGAGGAAAAGGTGGACGTCCTTTAGCACTCGTAGAGGCTTTTTTTGGAGTGCGATCTTCTGCCTTGTACTATGTTTACATAGTGATGGGGCGTAGAAGTTTGTCTTTACTGCAATGCTGAACAAGTGAATAAAGTTTAAGTTCTTATTAATAAAGTAAGCACGATGCTAGAGGGCGGAAAAGGGGAAGCCCTGTTTTAAAGTAAAGGGGAAAAGACAATAAAGGCTGGTAGACTGCTCAGGTACGGAAGGGGTTCTTCTCCTCTTCTGGCTTCTTCACTGTGTCAGTGATTGCTGCAGCGTTGCTGGTTTCGTCAGGGGTTTGGGCGGTGATTGCCATTGTCTTGCTATCTCCTAAGCCCTCTGTGCCATCAGCCGCCGATCCCTTTGCTGCTCGAGGGCTCCTGCTGCCGAAGCTTCGCTGTCGAGGCTTCGCCGCCGAAGCTTCGCTGTCGAAGCTTTGAGGGTGAGAGCGGCTGAATTCTTCTTGGCGTCCCTCGCCATCTTTTTCTTCCTTAATTTATCGTATAGACAGCTTGGGCGGAGGGTCGATGATTTCTGCTGTGACCCGAACTTTGCGAGCAATCCTCCGAAAGTCGCGATCACAATTGTCCGAGCGTGAGAAACTTCCATAGACTGTGATGTTTGTCCCGTTGTTCCCAGGCATTTTCAGCTTGAGGTATGCATAATGCGGCACAACCATGAACTTGGCATACGCTGGTCTTCCGAGTATAGCGTGATACTGTGACTCCCAGTTCACCACTTCAAACTCGATCTTCTCCTTCCTGAAATTGTCGGCCCTGCCGAAGATGACATTCAGGTAGACTTTGCCAAGAGAGTAGCCCGGTGCGGTTGGAAGGATCCCATGGAAGCAGGTGTCTGTTTCTTCTAGCATGTTCATGGTGATCCCCATACTTCTAATTGTGTCGACAAAAATCAGGTTTATACCGCTTCCACCATCCATGAAAACTTTGCTCATCTTGAACCCCCCAATTTGTGCTTCGACTACCAGGGCGGCGTGCCCTGGCTTTGGTATGGTCATCGGGTGATCTGCTCGACTGAACGTAATGTTCTGAGAGGACCATTCGACGTACTCAGGGATGTTTGCCATGATGCTTTCTGCCAAGTTGATCTCTCGGGTGAGTTTCTTCATCTCTCTTTTCGAGACACCTGTCCTATGGATCATGCTCATCTGCCCACGTGGTGGTGGAAATGCCTCGTTGGGTTGATGAGGTTGAGCTTGCTGGACCTGATGTTGCGGTGGAGGTGGTGGTGGTGGTGGTAGTTGTTGCTGGCCTGCCTGCTGGATGAGTTTATGCATATCGATGAACTGCCGACAGTCCCTGAGCAGGTGGCTAGACTTTATTTTACCATCCTTGGAGTCGGTATATGAATGCGGGTAGCATGGGGCGTTGATCTCGCTCAGCGTAGGGTAGTTCGGGTGTTCTCTCGTCGTCGTGGTTTATAGTTGCCACGGTTACCGAGTTACTCCGATTACCGTCTCGTCGATCGTCTCGCTCGTCATCATACGGTCGCCTCGCCGATCAGAGTAGCCTCGCGGCCACCAAGTTATTGTCATCGTAACCGCGGTTCTTCCTTCTCTTGTTGCGATCCCTTCGACCGCCCGAATCATGTTTCGGCTGGTCATCCTCTTCGTCGTCGGCTGCGCTGTCGTGGCTTTCGAACGTTGTCTTCGCCATCGGCCCAGTGCGTTGGCGATTTCCATTAACTTGGTTATGGTTTTAGGCTTTTTGCGCCCAAGCTCCTCTATGTAGCTTTCCCGCTGAACGCCGTCGCTGAAAGCGTAAATTGCTCTATCGACAGATACGTCTTCGGCGGCGTTTAGGAGTTTTGTGAATCTCCCGATGTACGAACGCATCGATTCCCTCTGCTTCTGGCGGCAATTCCGCAGCTCTTCAATCCCGACGGGCCTCTTGTATGTTGCTTGGAAGTTGGCAACGAAGGCATCTACTAGGCCGTCCCATGATTTAATGGAGCCTTTCGGCAGCCCCCTTAGCCAGGCCCGTGCTGAATCTTTCAAGTAAAGCCGCAAGCATTGCATTGCTGCTATCTGGTTTCCTTTGTGCGGGATCACGGTCTGCAGGGTAGTCGTCTATCCAAGATCTTGGTTCTTGCTGCCCATCGTACTTGGCGGCATCGGTAGGGGTAGGCTTGAACTTTTTGGGTGGCATCGTTTCGCGGATCTTGTAACTTAGACGATCGGCTCCCCGAGCTCGCCGTCGTACTCCCGGTCTTCATCCGAAGAATCGCCGTCGTCGTCCTTCCCGGTGGCGCGTCGCCGCCTTGCTTTGTCGATCCTGCTCTGGGTGATTTTGTCTCGAGCATCTCTCGCATGATGTTTCGACCCACTGCCTTGGATGGTGGTCCTTTCTTTTGGCGGGGCTAGGTTGTTCCCCAATATCGCGAGACTCTCCAGGGCACCTCGATGAGCTTGAGCCATGGATCCTTCGGGGCGCTGGTTGATGAGGTATGCGGCGAGGTTAGCCGTTGCTCCTGCGACGGTCTTCGGCCGTGGCATGCCGGCGGTATCCATAGTCATAAAGGATTTGGTCAGATTCGACGTTATTTCTCTGGCGTCATCTTCCGAAAGCCTCGGATAGTCTTGACCGGTTCTTGCTCGTTCCGTGAGTGTTTCGGGAGGCACTCCCTTGCGAGCCCCTTCGCCGTTCGCTGGATCGATCCGCCGCAGATAGGCGTCTCTCAAGGGTAGCTTGCTCTTTCGACAGTGCTCCCGGTTTTTCTCTAGTATGGAGCGATAAGCATTGAGGGTTCCAATCGAAGTTCCTGCGGGGAGCGGCGTGTTGTTGAGTACTGCTTCCCTTGCCGCCGCCCACTCCTCATCCGCGATAGTGTAATCGCTGTCGCGGTTGCTGGCGCTGTTTCCAAAACTTGCCCTTCTACTGGAACGGGGGGTATGGTCCTCGTCTCCTTGATGTCTACGGGAGCTTCTATTCTTGTAGACAGTGTTGGGCCTCCAAGAGCAGAGGTTTGTAGAACAGCAGCAAGTTTCCCTTAAGTGGATCACCCAAGGTTTATCGATCTCAGGGAGGAAGAGGTCAAAGATATCCCTCTCATGCAACCACTGCAACCACAAAGCAAGAAGTCTCTTGTGTCCCCAACACACCTAATAGGTGCACTAGTTCGGCGAAGAGATAGTGAGATACGGGTGGTATGAATAAGTAGTAGCAACGGCACCGAGAAAAGTGCTTTGCCCGGGACGAGTAAACAAGCGTAGTAACGCAGCGGTAGTAACGCGATAAAACAGTAAACAAGCAGCGATAGCGATATTTAGGAACAAGGCCTAGGGATTAGACTTTCACTAGTGGACACTCTCAACATTGATCACATAACAGAATAGATAAATGCATACTCTACACTCTTGTTGGATGATGAACACATTGCGTAGGATTACACGAACCCTCAATGCCGGAGTTAACAAGCTCCACAATAATGCTCATATTTTAGTAACCTTTAGTGTAAGATAGATCAAAAGACTAAACCAAGTACTAACATAGCATGCACACTTGTCACCTTCATGCATATGTAGGAGGAATAGATCACATCAATATTATCATAGCAATAGTTAACTTCGCAATCTACAAGAGATCATGATCATAGCATAAACCAAGTACTAACACGGTGCACACACTTGTCACCTTTGCACACGTGCGGGAGGAATAAAACTACTTTAATAACATTGCTAGAGTAGCACATAGATAAATTGTGATACAAACACATTGCAATCATAAAGAGATATAAATAAGCACCTCACTATGCCATTCAACGGTGAATAAGTATTCGTGAAATATAGCCTAAGAGACCCACACGGTGCACACACTTGTCACCTTTACACACGTGGGACAAGGAGTCTCCGGAGATCACATAAGTAAAACTCACTTGACTAGCATAGTGACATCTAGATTACAAGCATCATCATATGAATCTCAATCATGTAAGGCAGCTCATGAGATTATTGTATTGAAGCACATAGGAGAGAGATGAACCACATAGCTACCGGTACAGCCCCGAGCCTCGATGGAGAACTACTCCCTCCTCATGGGAGCAGCAGCGGTGATGAAGATGGCGGTGGAGATGGCAGCGGTGTCGATGGAGAAGCCTTCGGGGGCACTTCCCCGCTCCGGCAGGGTGCCGGAACGGAGACTCCTGTCCCCCGGATCTTGGCTTCGCGATGGCGGCGGCTCCGGAAGGTTTTCCGTATCGTGGTTCTTCGTCTCGGGGTTTTCGCGACGGAGGCTTTATATAGGCGAAGAGGCGGCGCGGGAGGGTCGAAGGGGTGGCCACACCATATGGCGGCGCGGCCGGGGCCTGGGCCGCGCCGGCCTATGGTGCGGGGGCCCGGTGCCCCCCTGCGGTCCTTCCCGGGTGTTCCGGATGCTTCCGGTGAAAATAGGAACACTGGGTCTTGATTTCGTCCGATTCCGAGAATATTTCGTTACTAGGATTTACGAAACCAAAAACAGCGAGAAAACGAGGACGGCACTTCGGCATCTTGTTAATAGGTTAGTTCCGGAAAATGCACGAATATGACATAAAGTGTGCATAAAACATGTAGGTATCATCAATAATATGGCATAGAACATAAGAAATTATCGATACGTCGGAGACGTATCAAGCATCCCCAAGCTTAGTTACGCTCGTCCCGAGCGAGGTAAAACGATAACAAAGATAATTTCTGAAGTGATATGCCATCATAACCTTGATCATACTATTTTTAAACATATGTAGTGAATGCAGCGATCAAAACAATGGTAATGACATGAGTAAACAAGTGAATCATAAAGCAAAGACTTTTCATGAATAGTACTTCAAGACAAGTATTAATAAGTCTTGCATAAGAGTTAACTCATAAAGCAATAAATCAAAGTAAAGGTATTGAAGCAACACAAAGGAAGATTAAGTTTCAGCGGTTGCTTTCAACTTGTAACATGTATATCTCATGGATAGTTGTCAACATAGAGTAATATAACAAGTACAATATGCAAGTATGTAGGAATCAATGCACGAGTTCACACAAGTGTTTGCTTCTTGAGGTGGAGAGAGATAGGTGAACTGACTCAACATAAAAGTAAAGAGAATGGTCCTTCAAAGAGGAAAGCATCGATTGCTATATTTGTGCTAGAGCTTTTATTTTGAAAACATGAAACAATTTTTTCAACGGTAGTAATAAAGCATATGAGTTATGTACATTATATCTTACAAGTTGCAAGCCTCATGCATAGTATACTAATAGTGCCCGCACCTTGTCCTAATTAGCTTGGACTACCGGATCTTTGCAATGCACATGTTTTAACCAAGTGTCACAATGGGGTACCTCCATGCCGCTCGTACAAAGGTCTAAGGAGAAAGCTCGCATTTTGGATTTCTCGCTTTTGATTATTCTCAACTTAGACATCCATACCGGGACAACATGGACAACAGATAATGGACTCCTCTTTAATGCATAAGCATGTGGCAACAATTATTATTCTCATATGAGATTGAGGATATGTGTCCAAGACTGAAACTTCCACCATGGATCATGGCTTAAGTTAGCGGCCCAATGTTCTTCTCTAACAATATGCATGCTCCAACCATAAAGGTGGTAGATCTCTCTTACTTCAGACAAGACGGACATGCATAGCAACTCACATGATATTCAACAAAGAATAGTTGATGGCGTCCCCGAAACATGGTTATCGCACAACAAGCAACTTAATAAGAGATAAAGTGCATAAGTACATATTCAATACCACAATAGTTTTTAAGCTATTTGTCCCATGAGCTATATATTGCAAAGGTGAATGATGGAATTTTAAAGGTAGCACTCAAGCAATTTACTTTGGAATGGCGGATAAATACCATGTAGTAGGTAGGTATGGTGGACACAATTGGCATAGTGGTTGGCTCAAGTATTTTGGATGCATGAGAAGTATTCCCTCTCGATACAAGGTTTAGGCTAGCAAGGTTATTTGAAACAAACACAAGGATGAACAGTACAACAAAACTCACATAAAAGACATATTGTAAACATTATAAGACTCTACACCGTCTTCCTTGTTGTTCAAACTCAATACTAGAAATTATCTAGACTTTAGAGAGACCAATTATGCAAACCAAATTTTAGCAAGCTCTATGTATTTCTTCATTAATAGGTGCAAAGTATATGATGCAAGAGCTTAAACATGAGCACAACAATTGCCAAGTATCAAATTATTCAAGACATTCTACCAATTACTACATGTAGCATTTTCCGTTTCCAACCATATAAAAATGAACGAAGCAGTTTTAACCTTCGCCATGAACACTAAAAGATAAAGCGAAGAACACATGTGTTCATATGAACCAGCGGAGCGTGTCTCTCTCCCACACAAGCATTTATTCAAACAAAAACAAAAACAAAAGCACACAGACGCTCCAAGTAAAGTACATAAGATGTGGCCGAATAAAAATATAATTTCAAGAGAAGGAACCTGATAATTTGTCGATGAAGAAGGGGATGCCTTGGGCATCCCCAAGCTTAGACGCTTGAGTCTTCTTAGAATATGCAGGGGTGAACCACCGGGGCATCCCCAAGCTTAGAGCTTTCACTCTCCTTGATCATATTGCATCATACTCCTCTCTTGACCCTTGAAAACTTCCTCCACACCAAACTCGAAACAAACTCATTAGAGGGTTAGTGCATAATCAAAAAATCACATGTTCAGAGGTGACACAATCATTCTTAACACTTCTGGACATTGCTCAAAGCTACTTGGAAGGTAATGGAACAAAGAAATCCACCCAACACAGCGAAAGAAGCCATGCGAAATAAAAGGCAGAATCTGTCAAAACGAACAGTCCGTAAAGACGAATTTTAAAAGGGCACCAGACTTGCTCAAATGAAAATGCCCAAATTGAATGAAAGTTGCGTACATATCCGAGGATCACTCACGTAAATTGGCATAATTTTCTGAGTTACCTACGAGAGAATTAGACCCAGATTCGTGACGAGCAAAGAAATCTGGAACTGCGCAGTAATCCAAATCTAGTACTTAATTTACTATCAAAGACTTTACTTGGCACAATAAAACATAAAACTAAGATAAGGAGAGGTTGCTACAGTAGTAAACAACTTCCAAGACACAAATATAAAACAAAGTACTGTAGCAAAATAACACATGGGTTATCTCCCAAAAAGTTCTTTCTTTATAGCCATTAAGATGGGCTCGGCGGTTTTAATGATGCACTCGCAAGAAATAGTATGTGAAGCAAAAGAGAGCATCAAGAGGCAAATTCAAAACACATTTAAGCCTAACATGCTTCCTATGCATAGGAATCTTGTAAATAAACAAGTTCATGAAGAGCAAAGTAACAAGCATAGGAAGATAAAACAAGTGTAGCTTCAAAAATTTCAGCACATAGAGAGGCATTTTAGTAACATGAAAATTTCTACAACCATATTTTCCTCTCTCATAATAACTTTCAGTAGCATCATGAGCAAACTCAACAATATAACTATCACATAAAGCATTCTTATCATGAGTCTCATGCATAAAATTATTACTCTCCACATAAGCACAATCAATTTCATTAGTAATAGTGGGAGCAAATTCAACAAAGTAGCTATCATTATTATTCTCATCAAGTGTAGGAGGCATAGTATCATCAAAGAAAATTTTCTCCTCAATGCTTGGGGGACTAAAAAGATCATGAAAACCAGCTTCCCCAAGCTTAGAACTTTCTATATCATTATCAACAATGGTGTTCAAAGCGTTCATACTAATATTACTACCGGCATGCAAATAAGATTCCATAGGTTTTTTAATTTTCGCATCAAACAATCCATGTTTTAAATCAGGAAATAGAATAAGAAGTTCATTGTTGTCCATTATGCCAAACTAGTGTAAACAAGAAACAAAAAGATGCAATTGCAGGATCTAAAGGAAATAGCTTCGAGCACAAACACAATGGCGCCAGAAAAATACTTTACCTGGAACCGGAGTATGAGTGCCTTTTACCTTTCCTCCCCGGCAACGGCGCCAGAAAAGTGCTTGATGTCTACGGGAGCTTCTATTCTTGTAGACAGTGTTGGGCCTCCAAGAGCGAGAGGTTTGTAGAACAGCAGACAAGTTTCCCTTAAGTGGATCACCCAAGGTTTATCGATCTCGGGGAGGAAGAGGTCAAAGATATCCCTCTCATGCAACCACTGCAACCACAAAGCAAGAAGTCTCTTGTGTCCCCAACACACCTAATAGGTGCACTAGTTCGGCGAAGAGATAGTGAGATACGGGTGGTATGAATAAGTAGTAGCAACGGCACCGAGAAAAGTGCTTTGCCCGGGACGAGTAAACAAGCGGTAGTAACGCAGCGGTAGTAACACGGTAAAACGGTAAACAAGCAGCGATAGCGATATTTAGGAACAAGGCCTAGGGATTAGACTTTCACTAGTGGACACTCTCAACATTGATCACATAACAGAATAGATAAATGCATACTCTACACTCTTGTTGGATGATGAACACATTGCGTAGGATTACACGAACCCTCAATGCCGGAGTTAACAAGCTCCACAATAATGCTCATATTTTAGTAACCTTTAGTGTAAGATAGATCAAAAGACTAAACCAAGTACTAACATAGCATGCACACTTGTCACCTTCATGCATATGTAGGAGGAATAGATCACATCAATATTATCATAGCAATAGTTAACTTCGCAATCTACAAGAGATCATGATCATAGCATAAACCAAGTACTAACACGGTGCACACACTGTCACCTTTGCACACGTGCGGGAGGAATAAAACTACTTTAATAACATTGCTAGAGTAGCACATAGATAAATTGTGATACAAACACATTGCAATCATAAAGAGATATAAATAAGCACCTCACTATGCCATTCAACGGTGAATAAGTATTACGTGAAATATAGCCTAAGAGACCCACACGGTGCACACACTGTCACCTTTACACACGTGGGACAAGGAGTCTCCGGAGATCACATAAGTAAAACTCACTTGACTAGCATAGTGACATCTAGATTACAAGCATCATCATATGAATCTCAATCATGTAAGGCAGCTCATGAGATTATTGTATTGAAGCACATAGGAGAGAGATGAACCACATAGCTACCGGTACAGCCCCGAGCCTCGATGGAGAACTACTCCCTCCTCATGGGAGCAGCAGCGGTGATGAAGATGGCGGTGGAGATGGCAGCGGTGTCGATGGAGAAGCCTTCCGGGGGCACTTCCCCGCTCCGGCGGGGTGCCGGAACAGAGACTCCTGTCCCCCAGATCTTGGCTTCGCGATGGCGGCGGCTGCGGAAGGTTTTCCGTATCGTGGTTCTTCGTCTCGGGGTTTTCGCGACGGAGGCTTTATATAGGCGAAGAGGCGGCGCAGGAGGGTCGAAGGGGTGGCCACACCATATGGCGGCGCGGCCGGGGCCCGGGCCGCGCCGGCCTATGGTGCCGGGGCCCGGTGCCCCCCTCCGGTCCTTCCCGGGTGTTCCGGATGCTTCCGGTGAAAATAGGAACCCGGGTCTTGATTTCGTCCGATTCGAGAATATTTCGTTACTAGGATTTCGAAACCAAAAACAGCAGAAAACGAGAGCGGCACTTCGGCATCTTGTTAATAGGTTAGTTCCGAGAAAATGCACGAATATGACATAAAGTGTGCATAAAACATGTAGGTATCATCAATAATATGGCATAGAACATAAGAAATTATCGATACGTCGGAGACGTATCAAGCATCCCCAAGCTTAGTTACGCTCGTCCCGAGCGAGGTAAAACGATAACAAAGATAATTTCTGAAGTGATATGCCATCATAACCTTGATCATACTATTTTTAAACATATGTAGTGAATGCAGCGATCAAAACAATGGTAATGACATGAGTAAACAAGTGAATCATAAAGCAAAGACTTTTCATGAATAGTACTTCAAGACAAGTATTAATAAGTCTTGCATAAGAGTTAACTCATAAAGCAATAAATCAAAGTAAAGGTATTGAAGCAACACAAAGGAAGATTAAGTTTCAGCGGTTGCTTTCAACTTGTAACATGTATATCTCATGGATAGTTGTCAACATAGAGTAATATAACAAGTACAATATGCAAGTATGTAGGAATCAATGCACAGTTCACACAAGTGTTTGCTTCTTGAGGTGGAGAGAGATAGGTGAACTGACTCAACATAAAAGTAAAGAGAATGGTCCTTCAAAGAGGAAAGCATCGATTGCTATATTTGTGCTAGAGCTTTTATTTTGAAAACATGAAACAATTTTTTCAACGGTAGTAATAAAGCATATGAGTTATGTACATTATATCTTACAAGTTGCAAGCCTCATGCATAGTATACTAATAGTGCCCGCACCTTGTCCTAATTAGCTTGGACTACCGGATCTTTGCAATGCACATGTTTTAACCAAGTGTCACAATGGGGTACCTCCATGCCGCCTGTACAAAGGTCTAAGGAGAAAGCTCGCATTTTGGATTTCTCGCTTTTGATTATTCTCAACTTAGACATCCATACCGGGACAACATGGACAACAGATAATGGACTCCTCTTTAATGCATAAGCATGTGGCAACAATTATTATTCTCATATGAGATTGAGGATATGTGTCCAAGATCGAAACTTCCACCATGGATCATGGCTTAAGTTAGCGGCCCAATGTTCTTCTCTAACAATATGCATGCTCCAACCATAAAGGTGGTAGATCTCTCTTACTTCAGACAAGACGGACATGCATAGCAACTCACATGATATTCAACAAAGAATAGTTGATGGCGTCCCCGAAACATGGTTATCGCACAACAAGCAACTTAATAAGAGATAAAGTGCATAAGTACATATTCAATACCACAATAGTTTTTAAGCTATTTGTCCCATGAGCTATATATTGCAAAGGTGAATGATGGAATTTTAAAGGTAGCACTCAAGCAATTTACTTTGGAATGGCGGATAAATACCATGTAGTAGGTAGGTATGGTGGACACAATTGGCATAGTGGTTGGCTCAAGTATTTTGGATGCATGAGAAGTATTCCCTCTCGATACAAGGTTTAGGCTAGCAAGGTTATTTGAAACAAACACAAGGATGAACAGGTACAACAAAACTCACATAAAAGACATATTGTAAACATTATAAGACTCTACACCGTCTTCCTTGTTGTTCAAACTCAATACTAGAAATTATCTAGACTTTAGAGAGACCAATTATGCAAACCAAATTTTAGCAAGCTCTATGTATTTCTTCATTAATAGGTGCAAAGTATATGATGCAAGAGCTTAAACATGAGCACAACAATTGCCAAGTATCAAATTATTCAAGACATTCTACCAATTACTACATGTAGCATTTTCCGTTTCCAACCATATAAAAATGAACGAAGCAGTTTTAACCTTCGCCATGAACACTAAAAGATAAAGCGAAGAACACATGTGTTCATATGAACCAGCGGAGCGTGTCTCTCTCCCACACAAGCATTTATTCAAACAAAAACAAAAACAAAAGCACACGGACGCTCCAAGTAAAGTACATAAGATGTGGCCGAATAAAAATATAATTTCAAGAGAAGGAACTCGATAATTTGTCGATGAAGAAGGGGATGCCTTGGGCATCCCCAAGCTTAGACGCTTGAGTCTTCTTAGAATATGCAGGGGTGAACCACCGGGGCATCCCCAAGCTTAGAGCTTTCACTCTCCTTGATCATATTGCATCATACTCCTCTCTTGACCCTTGAAAACTTCCTCCACACCAAACTCGAAACAAACTCATTAGAGGGTTAGTGCATAATCAAAAAATCACATGTTCAGAGGTGACACAATCATTCTTAACACTTCTGGACATTGCTCAAAGCTACTGGAAGGTAATGGAACAAAGAAATCCACCCAACACAGCGAAAGAAGCCATGCGAAATAAAAGGCAGAATCTGTCAAAACAGAACAGTCCGTAAAGACGAATTTTAAAAGGGCACCAGACTTGCTCAAATGAAAATGCCCAAATTGAATGAAAGTTGCGTACATATCTGAGGATCACTCACGTAAATTGGCATAATTTTCTGAGTTACCTACAGAGAATTAGACCCAGATTCGTGACAGCAAAGAAATCTGGAACTGCGCAGTAATCCAAATCTAGTACTTAATTTACTATCAAAGACTTTACTTGGCACAATAAAACATAAAACTAAGATAAGGAGAGGTTGCTACAGTAGTAAACAACTTCCAAGACACAAATATAAAACAAAGTACTGTAGCAAAATAACACATGGGTTATCTCCCAAAAAGTTCTTTCTTTATAGCCATTAAGATGGGCTCAGCGAGTTTTAATGATGCACTCGCAAGAAATAGTATGTGAAGCAAAAGAGAGCATCAAGAGGCAAATTCAAAACACATTTAAGCCTAACATGCTTCCTATGCATAGGAATCTTGTAAATAAACAAGTTCATGAAGAGCAAAGTAACAAGCATAGGAAGATAAAACAAGTGTAGCTTCAAAAATTTCAGCACATAGAGAGGCATTTTAGTAACATGAAAATTTCTACAACCATATTTTCCTCTCTCATAATAACTTTCAGTAGCATCATGAGCAAACTCAACAATATAACTATCACATAAAGCATTCTTATCATGAGTCTCATGCATAAAATTATTACTCTCCACATAAGCACAATCAATTTCATTAGTAATAGTGGGAGCAAATTCAACAAAGTAGCTATCATTATTATTCTCATCAAGTGTAGGAGGCATAGTATCATCAAAGAAAATTTTCTCCTCAATGCTTGGGGGACTAAAAAGATCATGAAAACCAGCTTCCCCAAGCTTAGAACTTTCTATATCATTATCAACAATGGTGTTCAAAGCGTTCATACTAATATTACTACCAGGCATGCAAATAAGATTCCATAGGTTTTTTAATTTTCGCATCAAACAATCCATGTTTTAAATCAGGAAATAGAATAAGAAGTTCATTGTTGTCCATTATGCCAAACTAGTGTAAACAAGAAACAAAAAGATGCAATTGCAGGATCTAAAGGAAATAGCTTCGAGCACAAACACAATGGCGCCGGAAAAATACTTTACACGGAACCGGAGTATGAGTGCCTTTTTACCTTTCCTCCCCGGCAACGGCGCCGGAAAAGTGCTTGATGTCTACGGGAGCTTCTATTCTTGTAGACGGTGTTGGGCCTCCAAGAGCGAGAGGTTTGTAGAACAGCAGCAAGTTTCCCTTAAGTGGATCACCCAAGGTTTATCGATCTCAGGGAGGAAGAGGTCAAAGATATCCCTCTCATGCAACCCTGCAACCACAAAGCAAGAAGTCTCTTGTGTCCCCAACACACCTAATAGGTGCACTAGTTCGGCGAAGAGATAGTGAGATACAGGTGGTATGAATAAGTAGTAGCAACGGCACCAGAAAAGTGCTTTGCCCAGGACGATAAACAAGCAGTAGTAACGCAGCGAGTAGTAACGCAGTAAAACGAGTAAACAAGCAGCGATATCGGTATTTAGGAACAAGGCCTAGGGATTAGACTTTCACTAGTGGACACTCTCAACATTGATCACATAACAGAATAGATAAATGCATACTCTACACTCTCGTTGGATGATGAACACATTGCGTAGGATTACACGAACCCTCAATGCCGGAGTTAACAAGCTCCACAATAATGCTCATATTTTAGTAACCTTTAGTGTAAGATAGATCAAAAGACTAAACCAAGTACTAACATAGCATGCACACTGTCACCTTCATGCATATGTAGGAGGAATAGATCACATCAATATTATCATAGCAATAGTTAACTTCGCAATCTACAAGAGATCATGATCATAGCATAAACCAAGTACTAACACGGTGCACACACTCGTCACCTTTGCACACGTGCGGGAGGAATAAAACTACTTTAATAACATTGCTAGAGTAGCACATAGATAAATTGTGATACAAACACATTGCAATCATAAAGAGATATAAATAAGCACCTCACTATGCCATTCAACGGTGAATAAGTATTACGTGAAATATAGCCTAAGAGACCCACACGGTGCACACACTTGTCACCTTTACACACGTGGGACAAGGAGTCTCCGGAGATCACATAAGTAAAACTCACTTGACTAGCATAGTGACATCTAGATTACAAGCATCATCATATGAATCTCAATCATGTAAGGCAGCTCATGAGATTATTGTATTGAAGCACATAGGAGAGAGATGAACCACATAGCTACCGGTACAGCCCCGAGCCTCGATGGAGAACTACTCCCTCCTCATGGGAGCAGCGAGCGGTGATGAAGATGGCGGTGGAGATGGCAGCGGTGTCGATGGAGAAGCCTTCCGGGGCACTTCCCCGCTCCGGCGGGGTGCCGGAACGGAGACTCCTGTCCCCCGGATCTTGGCTTCGCGATGGCGGCGGCTGCGGAAGGTTTTCCGTATCGTGGTTCTTCGTCTCGGGGTTTTCGCGACGGAGGCTTTATATAGGCGAAGAGGCGGCGCGGGAGGGTCGAAGGGGTGGCCACACCATATGGCGGCGCGGCCGGGGCCCGGGCCGCGCCGGCCTATGGTGCAGGGGCCCGGTGCCCCCCTCCGGTCCTTCCGGGTGTTCCGGATGCTTCCGGTGAAAATAGGAACCTGGGTCTTGATTTCGTCCGATTCCGAGAATATTTCGTTACTAGGATTTCCGAAACCAAAAACAGCGAGAAAATAGGAACTGGCACTTCGGCATCTTGTTAATAGGTTAGTTCCGAGAAAATGCACGAATATGACATAAAGTGTGCATAAAACATGTAGGTATCATCAATAATATGGCATAGAACATAAGAAATTATCGATACGTCGGAGACGTATCACTCCCTCCGCGCCTTGCGTTTCCCGTGTTATTGGCGACATAAACCCGATGGTGTGCCGCCCTTCGGGTGGTTCCCTGGATGATGCTCGTCGATCATCGTCCTCTCCCGATGAATACCGGGCGTTGCAGATGAACGGCGTGTCGCTTGATCCCAGCCCGTGCCTGGTGTCACAGCTCAGGCAGTAGTACGAAGTTAGTTTCGAGGATGAGGAATCATCCGATCCTACCGACATGGAGGACGCCGAGCGGGGAGTTGAGGGCTCAGGGGAGCACGTCGATCCCGTCAGTCCAGCCGACAGGTCGAGTGATGACGGCGCGCTTGATCCCGCGGACCCGGAAGTGGGGGATTCCGAGCGATCGAAGGATTCCCTCTGCGTTGACGTTGTAGTGAACGCTGCCGAAGGTCATCTCCGTGTTTCCTTGTAGATCCGAAAAGTTCGAGCGGGAGGAATCCGCTGTGTGGAGTAAACTCGTAGGAGCCGAATCGGATCGGGCTTCCCAGGGTCGGTGACGATGGTGTCGATGAAGCTGCTGATGAAGCTGTCGGCGAAACCGCCGGTGTCATGATCGGATCTGCCGATGCTCTGCCTTGTGCCGACAGGTTTCCCACAGACGGCGCCAATTGTCGAGGGTGCTCCTCGGCAATGCCCTCCGATAGGGGCTTAGGGTTGATGGAATCCTGCAAGCTGACACGAGACATCGGTACACAGACAAGCGGGGAGAGCGATTTACCCGGGTTCGGGGCCCTCGATGAGGTAAAACCCTTACGTCCCGCTCGTCCGTTCTTTGATTATGATGAAAACAGGTTACAATGGGGTGCCGAATAGTTCGGCTGTGATCTCGTCGAGATGCTAGTTGTTAGGGTAACCTAGTTCTAGGCTTCTGTTGGCTATTATTGCTAAGATTGATTGTGTCCCTCGGCAGGCCCTCTCCTGGCCTTTATATAGGAGGCCAGGTCTCAAGGGTCCTACCCGAGGACGACTAGGTTTACAGTAGATTAGATCTAATCTTTCCTTGTTTGCCCGTTTTCTGATCTTGTCCGCCAAGGAATCTTCTGACGCACCGGCCTAGTGGCCCATCTTCGCCTTCTGGTAGCTTCATGGGCCTCCAACTTGTCAATATCAGATAGAGCAATACTGGTTACCCGAAGGGTAATGCCCACGTCACCAGGTGTATCGACGGCCCACCAACTTGATGTCCTTCATCTCCGTGATGTTGAGCATGGCCCGAAACTTGGCCATGAGACGTCTGTTGAGCCGGTGGTTGCTCTTGTCCGCAGCAGACAGGATGATGTTGAAGTCCCCTACGATGAGCCGGGGACCGGTGATCGAGTGTCGCGGCTCCGCTAAATCTTGGAGGAAAGTTTCCTTTGCCGCATCAGCATCGGAGGGCCCGTAGACGTTGGTGAGGGTCTAGGCTGTCCCTCCAGCCCGGCTCACGAAGGTAGCGGTGATGGAGTGGCGTACGGAGCTAATGAGCCGGGCGTCGTATTTGTCCGGGTCCCAAGCGACCAACGGACCACCCCTAGTCCCCTCAGCCGGAGAGGCGAAAGTCGAGCGGCAGCGGTTGCCCACCGAATCCCTTCGAACATCATCGAAAGATCAGCTAACTTCGTTTCTTGGAGGCAAACAATGTCGCAAGCCGATCGCTCGACGACGCCACGGATCGCAGCCCTCCTCGACGGGTTGTTAAGTCCCCGCGGGTTCCAATCGAAAAGCTTAAGGCCTAACTCCATCGGAGACCAAGCGAGACAACAAGCATGAAGACACGGGGAGGTTGCACGTTTCACATGAATGACCACACAGGTTCGGAAACGGGAACAGACATTCGGAGCTAATCTCGACGGGAATTTGAAGGCACAGCACATGCGAGGTCCGTCAAGCTCGCAACACACACACACACACAGGACGACAACAACAGTAGGGGTCCGGCACAGGGGAGGCCCTCTGCGACACATAGTGAAGACGATCTAACATGGAGAACGGAAGGCATCGGCTGGTGACAAGGGATTAACTTGTCAATGCCTATGGATTGTAGGCTAGGGTTTAGTTAGAAGTAGAGGGCAAGTAGATCTCGAAGGTTTCAGCCGAAAAGTACTCGACGATTATGAAAACTAGGGTTTACAGACAATGATTCGATGATCTCTTCGTCCCTTGACTCCCCCTTTATATAAGAGGTGGAGCCAAGGGTTTCGTTTTGTACAAGTTACGGAGTTCGGGACGGTTTCTAACTCATCCCGCTAGATTTACAAACAACACTTCCTATTACAATTCTACTTTCCTTAATATATCTTGGGCTCTCGAACCTTCTTACTCTTTGGGTAGTGGACCTTCATAAAACCCCGGGTACTATCTTTGGCAGGCCCATTTGGGATGCCTATGTCAGTAGCCCCCGAGATTTTGCTTGAATCGTAGAATCAGGGAAAATCTCCACTGCTTATTCTTATTCAACAATTTAAACTTTTCTATATTTCTTTATATAAATTTCTATATTGCATAGGGATATTGGTAGTTGGGGCTAGTTCATCTGACGGGTCAGGTACTAGTTAACTGCTCTAGTGGCAATCCGCAAAAACCTACTTCAAGATCACGTCCCTGGACATGATCTCGGGATACTGGTGCAAACTTCGACAGTGCCGCTTAAGGTCTTACCATTCTGTCGAGTCCCAGTCAAATTTATCGAGTACCTAACGCGTCCGTTAGGATTTTTCTTCGTATCTGTTGATACGGATAAAAGTAGCAGAGCGCAGTCTTCGGCGATGCCACGCCCGGCAGAATAGATCTGGGGTCTTACCTTCGCAAATTTGCGGCATTCAGAAATTGATCGCAACTTTGGCGTTCTGAGAATATATTGTCGAGTGCTTTTCCGGCTGTTGGAATGGCACATTTTATCGAGTCAAATATGACTTATATTAATCTCCCGATGGGAGTATATGTAGAGTTAATTATAACTCGAAATATACTCTCTTGCTTTTCTATCTTTCTTTCTTTTTCCTTTTTATATTTCATCGGGCACGCGAACAGCGTTCCCGATGGGAGTAGCCCCCGAGGCTACAGCCAAGAACTTGTGCTTGGTTGTAGGCTCAACATTTTAGTCCATCTTATCGCTATATTGCCATTATCTCCCGATATTCTTTCTCTTCTTTTTTTTATCTATCGGGTGCGCGAACAGCGCTCCCGATGGGAGTAGCCCCCGAGGCTACAGCCAAAAACTTGTGCTTGGTTGTAGGCTCCCACAATTTCTATATTTGCCATAGTCGAAATTTTACTTTTATCGAAGTAGCCCCCGAGCATTTGGGCAAAAACTTGTTTCTGACCAAAGGCTCTCGAAGTACTCAAATAATTTCTCCTGTCGCCATTCTCCTTTATTTTCCTTGCCGACATATTTTACTTTGTCAAATTCTCTTCAGCTCTGTTAATAGTCAAAATTTTCCTGCCTTGTGGGTCCATTGTTCCCACCACGTTGACACGTCGTGCAAGTGGGGGACACACGTCCTCCGCTTTTTCTGGCGCACGTACGGTAACGCCTATCTCAGTAAAAATACTTTTTTGCCCTTGTGGGTAGAAGATCTATTCTCACCACACGATTTCTTCATCCAACGGCCCACTGCTTCACCCAATTCTTATATAAACCTGTCTTCAACCTCCGTTCATCCCCTCGCTTGCGCCGCTCACCTGTTCCTCTTCACAAATCTTCCCCTGCGCCCAACTCTCTCAGATTTTCCGCACTCGCATACATTGCTCTGCCCATTGCCGTTGATGCTACCGCGCGCGCGTCGACTCGCCACAAGCACTCCGGAATCCAAGATGGCCGCCGAGGATCTTGAGTGGGAGAGATCGAAAATCTCCAACCAAGATACCAACATGCTCGAAGAGGCTCGGCCTTATGAAGAAGGAGGACGCCATCCGCTTCCCTAGCGAAGAGAGCTACCCCAATCCTCCAATGGAGTACCGGGTTAGTTTTGTTGATCATTTAATCCGCGGCCTTTCGACCCCAATCCACGATTTCCTCCGCGGCCTTCTTTTCGTTTATGGGATTCAACCGCACCGGTTGACCCCCAATTCCATCCTTCACATTTCCATTTTCATCACGCTTTGCGAATGTTTCCTCGGAATCCCTCCCAATTGGGCTCGTGGAAACGCATTTTCTGCCTCCGTCGCAATGGCTCCCACAACGTCACTTATAACATAGGTGGCGTTGTTATCTCGTGTTCGTACCGATGTCGACTATTTCGACGTCAAGTTTCCCGATTCTGTCCAAGGATGGCGCAAAAAGTGGCTCTACATTCACGAAGAAAGCGCCAACTCGTTGAGCACAACATAATTCCTTTCGACGGGAATGCCAAAATTCAGCGCCGTCGCTCCCGGGATGCCGAAGCTTCGAGGAAGAGAAAAAGTGACAGAGGCACTCATGTCTCGCATTCGTCGGCTTCAAAACACTCGAGGCAAGGAGCCGTCCGGTGTTCAAATCACTCGCCTACTTCCTTAGGATTAGAGTGCAGCCTCTTCGAGCTCGCAAAAATCCCCTTTGGACATACTCCGGTGAAAATGACGCCAACAGAATTTCGGTGATCTTTCCACCAAGGACTTGGAGAAGTTGGTTCGAAGACTTTCTCGCCCGGGCAAGGATCCAATTCCTTCCTCTTGTCGCGTGGAACCGTACGGCTCCACCAATCCACTCCCCAAGGTATCTTGTCTTTCCGAATTTTTATCTTGTTCCGCACTTTCTCTGCATCTCATTGTATTGTCATCTTTTTAATTTTCCTTTGGTCTCTATTTTTTTTACAGAACCATCCTTCTATGACTTCCCTTCCTCCTCTTCCTGAGGGTGGAGAAGTCGAAGAACAGGGCCATCGTTGCCGAAGATACTCAAGGTTCTTCTATTCCTCTAAGTGAAGTCGCGGGTTCTCACAAATCTGCGGCTTCTCATGAAAAAGAAGTTGAGTCTGAGGCCAGTGAATCGACGCAATCCCTTCCTCCTGCTGTTTCTCCAAGGAACAAAAGGAAAAGGACTGATGCCGAGGATTCTGGCACCTCTAAGGTTGAAGAAGTTGTTCCTTCTCATCCGAAGGCAGCTTACGATCCTTATGTTGAATCCCTCATCAGCTCGTAAGTTGACTTTATCTCTTCCTTTTTTTGTACTCGAAATATTTATCTTGTCTTGCTTTTTATACTGTCGATTTTTTGTTCAATAGTGATGAGGAAGAAGAAGTACCAGTTACTGACGTGGCTCCTCGGACAAGCACGTCTCGTATCGTACTTGTCTCAGACACGCTAGTTGAAGGAGATGAAACGTCGCCTCCTCAACAAAACGTCGTCACCACTACTCCACCATCAAGCCCCCTTGCTCCTTCGCCAAAAAGGACAAGGGTTGAAAGGATTGCTGAACCTGCCCCTCGGTTGGGCAATTCGTCGACTCTTCTCCTAGATGATGTAAGCTTGTCGACATCTATATTTTCCTTGTTTTGTTTTTCCACACCTTCTCTTTTTTTATGCCGATGTTTCTCTTGCCGTGTTCTCATTGAACAGCCTATGATCAAGGATCTTCTCCGCATCGGTTCCCAATTTATTGGGTACCGTGAATATGCTAATAGAGCCGAAGGTAACGACTTTTATACTTGCTGTTTTTCCTTGATTTTTTACTCCTGTTGCTTGTCGCTATTTTTGATCTTCCTTCGCTCTCTTTTCCATATCGCAATAGAGAAACTTGCCGAAGCTAACGAATGCGCCGACACACTTGCTCGAAAACTTGAGCGAAGTGAAGCGGCTCGCAAGAAAGCTGAACTTGCCGCTAGCGAAGCTAGAGCTGAAGCTGATGATGCCAAAGCAAAGGTCGCTAGTGTCGAGGAACTGCAGCAAAGGCTCAAAGATGCTGAATCTGCCTTAGACGAGCGAAAGCTGCACAAGCTGCACGTGAGCAAGGGATCATCAAGCGTTTGAAGTCGCAAAGTCGACGTACGCTGAGTAATATCCTCAATTCCTTCTATTTTATTGTACTTCCTCGTATCTTGGTTTTCGACTAATGTTTTGTCTCATGTGGCAGCCCAAACGGACCAAGATTTTGATCCGGAGAATCCCGTCAATGACCCTCTCCTTGACGCACTTTCTCTTTTGGAGTTTCATGGGCGCGAAATTCGTGAAGGCGTGGCCAATGCCAGTGCAGGTTTGTCGGCGTTGTTCCCCTACTTCTTCCCGAAGAAAGAGGAACCTTCGACTTTCCTTGCTCTTGCCAAGCTTTTCAATTCGTCGGAAGACCTTGGACTGAAGATGCGCCATGAAAATATGAAGGTGGCTGTTGAAAATACTGTTGCTCTGGTTGCTGACAGCCAACAGACTCTTGACTGGATGAAGGTTGGCGACACCGATCGGATAGAACGATCGAGATGGAAGTCACCGATTAAGGCGGCCAAGCCCAACACGAAGAAGATCTTGGCGTATCTCGGGATCAAGCCGGCTTCGACTCCTAGCTCCTCGAGGCCGGAGGTCTAGTTGCATGCCTCCTTGTTTCTTTTTCTGTTTCTTTTGCTCTTGTCGCCATTTTAGCCTTGGCGACAATTACTCTCTTAGTCCTCCCGGGAAACTTTCTTTTGTAATATCCGTGTAAATTTTCTAGCAAGTAATGAAATTTCTCTTCGTGCTTTTCATTGATCCCGGGCCTTTCTTTTCCAGTTAATATTTGATAATTACTCGACCCCTCCTTGTTCTGCCGCTGTTTCACCTGCATCTTCCTTTTCGAAGAAAGTACTAGTCGACCATAGTCTCCTCGAGAGTTCACCAAGCGGACATTTGTCGGAAGATTTGCAAGAACTTCGACAACAACTTCAGTCTATGAAGAAACAAACTTTGGCCATGATGGAACAATCTCGGAAAGTATCTGAACGAGAACAACTTGCTTTGCGACAAGCCCAAGAAGCTATGGCTTCTAAGGACGCTGCTATTGTAGAAGCGAAAGGAGCCACAACCCGAGAAAATAGTATGCTTGAGCTAATGCTGGAAGCTAGCACAGATATGTTAGGTACGTTTTTGCAACCTCAAGGCGCCTTCTCTTTATTTTGCCGTGCCTTTTTTCCAATTCCTTGCCTTGTTGCTTCAACAGGCTCAGTTCTTGATTCTGCTGCCGAAGATCGAGAGTGAATGAAAGGACAAATCTTCTTGTCAATCTTTCCCTTAATCATGGGTGTTTGTTCTGGGCCACTCCTGAACGAACCCAACAAATTGTTAGGTTCCAAGATCGTGCTTGCCAAGTACGCGACTTTCTCAATTTTTGCACAGCGACATTAACCCTTGTCTATAGGAATCTATTTCCGCGAAACGAGGTTCCGAAAGCTCTTCCCGAGTTATTGGAAGTATTCAGAGATGCTCCCCGCATCCATAACTTTGTGCGAGCTCAACTCACTGCTGGAGCGAGATTTGCCATGATTATGATAAACATCTGTTATCCAAAGTTGGACCTGACGAAGATTGTTGCTGGTTGCCCGGCCAAGAAAACGCGTCGAAAAAATGATATTGACTCAATCGATGCGATGGTAGCTCCTGTGGCCGAATCGATGATAGATGAACTTCTTCGGATGGACTCGGAGTTTTTCACCAAGGGTTCTTATGCTGAACATAAAACAACCAGGGGCTTGTCCGTAGATACTATCTTGGGATTTAACTGACTTGTATTATGTTGGAAACCTTGTAGCTCACCCATTTTAATTTTCCCTCTTTTTATATTTCCGAAGAAATTTATTGTATATTGCTGAGATCCTCTATGTTGTTGAAGCCCCCGAGCCTAACTGGGCGAAGGTTGCACTATTTTTCCCTCCTTGAAATCTATCTTTTCGTTGTAATAGGGCATCCTTGTTTGTCCCTTGGATGGATTGCCGATCTTCGAGTATCTCCGATGTCGAAGTTCTATATTTACATAGCGAGGTTTTTAGACCAAGGTACTTACGTTTTTTGATGTGTACACTCGTATTTATGATTGTCGGCTTCCGATTTTGTTATATTTGGCGAGGTATTAATGTACCAAGGCGAAATATTTCAGTGAATCTATATTGTATGTATTTTGAGACTTGGGCGTTGAGCCCCGAGCGTGTCGAAAAATAAGAAGTATATCTCCACTATCTTTATTATATTGCAGCACCACGAGCCCGCCTCATTAAAAACCTTTCCCGGCCCCACTCGGTGCCCCGAAAAAGGAAAAGAGTGCGTCTGAAAACTCGTGGGCGTTTCAGTACATTGAAGTTTTTACAAGGACTATATTTTAGCTCTAGGCGTAGAACCGCCTGAGTTGCGCCACGTTCCAGGGGTTTTGCTCCTCTACCCCTGTCTTCTTGTCCTTTATCCTGTATGCTCCTCCTCCAATTACTTCCGTGACGATATAGGGACCAAGCCATGTTGACTCGAGTTTTTCATGACTTTTTTGCGTGAGCCGAAGAACTAAGTCCCCCACTTGAAAAGATCTTGGCCGCAAACGTCGACTGTGGTAATTCTTCAGGTCCTGTTGATATTTGGTGACCCTTGATAATACTTCGTCTCGAGCTTCGTCGAGTGCGTCCACATCGTCTTCCAATGCTGTTCTTGAAGCTTCTTCATCATATGCTGTGACTCTAGGGGAGTCGTGCTCTATTTCTATTGGTAGTACTGCTTCCGCGCCATGGACTAGAAAAACGGGGTTTCTTGTGTCGCCGTATTTGGTGTTGTTCGGATGCTCCACAGCACACTTGGTAGTTCTTCAAGCCAGGTATGTCGAGCTTTTTCTAGAGGTCCCAACAGACGTTTCTTGATGCCATTGCAGATAATGCCATTGGCTTTCTCGACCTGCCCGTTGGTTTGAGGATGTGCAACTGACGCAAAGTGCAGCTTGATACCCAGTAGCGATCTGTTTACCTCGATCCATAGTGTTGCTTCCGGTTGACGATGTCGAAGATCTTGAACGTGCCATCGAGATCAGATCCTTACGCCTCTAATCCCCACGGTCGGCGCCAATTGACAAGGGATTAACTTGTCAATGCCTATGGATTGTAGGCTAGGGTTTAGTTAGAAGTAGAGGGCAAGTAGATCTCGAAGGTTTCAGCCGAAAAGTACTCGACGATTATGAAAACTAGGGTTTGCAGACAATGATTCGATGATCTCTTCGTCCCTTGACTCCCCCTTTATATAAGAGGTGGAGCCAAGGGTTTCGTTTTGTACAAGTTACAAAGTTCGGGACGGTTTCTAACTCATCCCGCTAGATTTACAAACAACACTTCCTATTACAATTCTACTTTCCTTAATATATCTTGGGCTCTCGAACCTTCTTACTCTTCGGGTAGTGGACCTTCATAAAACCCCGGGTACTATCTTTGGCAGGCCCATTTGGGATGCCTATGTCAGCTGGCACGATACACTGGGCCTAAGCCTCCATGTCCAGGATGGACAGGAGCTCGGCATCAGGCAGTGCAACCCGCGCGCCCTGGAGCAGGCCGGTGTCCTGGCGGATGCGGGCGATCGCCTCCGCGTCGAGCGGCGCAGGGCAAGGCAGCGCCGCAGCCCCCGCCTCTCCATCGGATCCCAGCTCGAGCGGCGCGGCCTCCTCGAGGACGCACGGCAGGCGCACTTGGAGCTGCAGAGACGCGAGGAACGCCGCGATGGCAGCAGCTCGCCCTTGATCTTCCTGCGACGTCCAACCCTGGGCCTAGGCGCATCGAGCGGCAGGATGGCACCCATCACGGACGGAGGCAGCATGCTCAGCACCTTGGCGAGGAAGGTGGTGGCGCCATCAACCTCCAGCGTGCCAAACTTGGCCGCCAGCAGGTTGAGGACGTTCTGGTCGGCGTGTTTGCCACGCTCCCCGCGATCACCGCGGTCACCGCCAGACGCTGGCAACAGCGTAGCCGCCGCGTCAGGCAGCTGCACCCCAGGCCCGAAGAGGACCTCAGAGTCGAGAACACCTGGGTCGCTTGGCAGCTCCATGACGTCCATCAGCTGGTCGCTGTGAAGCTGCTCATCCAGCGCTGGCCACGCCATGGACACCGGGGTCGACCACCCCTGAGCCGCATCGATCTCGATGGCCACCGGGTCTGCGCGCGCAAGGTCCTGCCAGGCTGCCAGAAGATAGCAGGGTCAAAGCGTACAGGCAACATGTCCACCTCAGCGGGCAGCACACCATCACGCAGCAAGTTTGCGTTGAAATTATTGAGGTCATACAGAACGGTGGGAATTCTCTTGGCCCAGCAATAGAAATTTACGAAGAATGTGCTAATCTTTGTCGTAATTTTGTAGCAGTTTTGTTTTATCATTTTCTAGAGAAGCTAATATAGCGGCCGATACTCTAGTTAGTGTTTCAGAAGGTCCTATGTCAATTGTTTGGCAGGAGAAACCCCTGGGTTTTTTTGTCTCAATTTAGTCGAATGATGTAATTACACAATTTGATGAAATCAGCTGCCAGGCTGGCTTTCCACTCAAAAAATAAATTGAGCCGTGATGCAAATACTACGTGGCAATTTATTTTCCCGTCCGGCAAACTCACTAACCTAGGAACGTTTCCCCAACATGGCAACATAATCTTTGAAACATCTCTAAAACTAACATAATTTTCAAAAGAAATTAATACATACGATCGCGTGGAGTATACTATGTACGTAGTAAAATGGCATGGATCAATTAACCGTAGGAGATGATAGGAGATCTTCTTCTTTCTATGTATACTAGTACAAATGCCCGTGCGTTGCCACGGGTTCTTAAATTCATTTCTCAATGTAGAAATATAATTCACAAATCACTATAAAAATTTAAAACAAATTAGCGATATCATAATGTACTACAACATGATAATACCCAACGCAATGACAAGACAACATTGTTGTGCATCGCACACATGTTCTGGGGCATCATAATTGTCAATTCAACAACCTCTGTTTTTGGATATATTATTGTGTCACAAAACCGTGCGTGCTACAAACACGGGTATAACTAAAGAAATACTTCTTTCTGATTAGTCCAAACAACACTTTGATATTCGTAAATATCTGGAGACAACCCTAAATCGTAGCCTTCTGTGTCAAACATACAAAATGGGGCTTAACAAATCTTCAATAATAGCTAAGGTAAGCCATCGTCACTCTAGTGGCGGGGACCGTGGATGGTAATTTTTTTAGACAGTGATTCTTTGACCACTCTAAAAGAGGATGACCATGGAAACTAAAAAAAAAGGTGCGAACATAGGATAATATAGGAAAAGTGCCCGTGCGATGCACCGGATTGTTATTCAATAAATATTTTGACATCATGTGTGATACTGGTGAACACCTAGCCGATGGCAATCACAATCACCCACGTCGTTTCTCTCGAGCAAGCCTTCACATTATTTTTCCCTCTCCGTAGCAGGCCATGTGTAAGAGCTGACATTGCCTGCTCGGTAAACTTATTATCCATTCTCGAAAAATATATTTTTCATGTCCCACTGGTATGCATCCCTCGATGCAGCTGCCTGTCATCATAATCCTCTCCATTTCATTTTTCCTTGCGGCCCACCTGCCCTAGCAAAGGCCAAGGCCCAGTCGGCCAAGCTCTCCACTAATCCTAATCCTCTTTGTCCTTACCACTTTCTTCGACACACTCATGCCGCTAGCCCGCTGCCTCTCTCTCACCCGTATCGACCCAACACAACGTGTCTCCTCTCTTCGTCACGCAACCTCCAGCGCTCAAGCACTGAAGACACTCGATGCCGCCTCTTCTCTCCCTTCACTCATAGCCTCCACCTACTGCGACAACGCTGTCGTCTTATGGACAGCGTGCCCTTCCCCACACAGCGCGAAGAACGCAGTAGGCGCGCACCCATATATCGATCAAATTAACTTTGGATGAACAATCGGCGAAGGACCATTTTTTGTGCAAAAATCGACCATTCATTGGAAGTCAAATGAAAGCATCAAATTTAACTCTTTTTATATCAACTTGGATAACTCTCTTAAAAAAATACATATTTATTTTGAACTAACTCACACTCACTAAATTCCATCAGCTTGTCTTATTTTGATGCAGATTAGTCGATCGTAGCGAGTAATATTTTCTTTTACAGTTTTGAAGATGCATCCCCGCCACCGACGGGCATATGTGTATTCAGCTGAATACCCATTGTTTTTGACAGAAAAAATCGTGTTATATTAAGTCCAATAAATCTAGGCCAAAACAGCAGCACAACGGCATCAGTACCTAGGCTCCCGTGAGGCCACAGTCCCGCACGGCGCAGCTTTTTTGAGTTTGAGCCCCGCTGTTAGGTGGAGGCGCTATCATCTCGTTGGTGCACATCCTCCCGCGTCCAAATCGACAATGAGGAGGAGGCGAATCCCCTCCCTGGCAATCGATTGCTCGAGCAATCACTTTTTGTGGCGCGGAAGCGCTCGCGGAGCGAGTCAATTCCCTTTTTGTCACGTAGTGTTTTAATTGTGTTCACACGTGTTCACACTAACAGCTTGTATTACTACTTTGCAAGTTGCATGTAGGCAAGAGCGTTCACACTGCATGCATGCACATGCACATAGCATCTCATGGATTTGCATTTAATGAGCCAACTTTTCAAAGATGCTTTCATAAGTTGTTGCATGCATACACATAGCATCTCACTCTTTTTCTTCAAAGACGAGGCGTACTCTCAATTCTCTTTTGCAATTCCCTTTTTGCAATTTCCTTTTGGATTTTATTTTTCGTACGGTAATTCATGTTTAAGGGGGTCCTTTTGCAATTCCCTTTTTCGGGCCGATGGTTTTTAAGGGGGAAAATAACTGGTGGGAAGATCCACTTGCAACTCAAATGAACTACCACTTGCTACTCAAATTAAGTACTGTTTTTAAGTTGTAAGCTAACAAAAGTTGCTAAAATATTTTAAATGAAATTTACTTTTTAGGGTTGCTAGGTATTTATATTTACCGTTGATAAATAACGGGGCACCGGGTTGATAACTTGTAAAAAAAAAGAGTCGCTACATATTTTAAATTAAATTAAATTTTTAGGGTTGATATTTATTTATATTTACCATTGATAAATAGCGGGTCACCGGGTTGATAGCTTGCAAACTAAAAGAGAGTCGCTAAAATATTATAAATGAAATACTTTTTAGGGTTATTATTTATTTATATTTACAGTTGATAAATAACGAGGCACCAGGTTGATAGCTTGTAAAATAAAAAAATGTTCGCTAAAATATTTTAAATGAAATACTTTTTTAGGGTTGGTAGTTTTTTTATAATTACCATTGATAAATAACAGAGCACCGGGTTGATAACATGTAAACTAAAAAGAGTCGCCAAAATATTCGAAATGAAGTTAGATTTTTAGGGTTGGTAGTTATTTATATTTACCGTTGATAAATAACAGGACACCGGGTTGATAGCTTCTAAACAAAAAAATATTCGGTAAAATGTTTAAAATAAAATTAACTTTGAGGTTGATAATTTTATACATTTACCGTTGATCATTCAAGTACGGAGGGGTTGATTATTCGAATAGGAGAGGGTTGATAACTTTTAGCCGGAAAAAGTTTCTCAAACATATCAACATGGGTGCTAGTTTTGAAGATCTCGTCGAGACTGGATTTATTGGTGAAAGCGGATCTTAATTTGGAGTTGTCGTTTGAAAGTTAAAACGTTTTGAATTTTGAAATTTGGAAAGATTCCGCCGACATCGCTAGTATTCGTCTATTTGTGCATGTACGCGTAACTTTCCCTCAATACTCTGCACCAGGTTGATAATTTTATACATTTACCGTTGATCATTCAAGTACATAGGGGTTGATTATTCGAATAGAGAGGGTTGATAACTTTTAACCAGAAAAAAAGTTTCTCGAAACATATCAACATGGGTGCTAGTTTTGAAGATCTCGTCGAGACGGATTTATTGGTGAAAGCGGATCTTAATTTGGAGTTGTCGTTTGAAAGTTAAAACGTTTTGAATTTTGGAATTTGGAAAAGATTCCACGACATCAAGCAGATTCGTCTATTTGTGCATGCATGTACGTAACTTTCCCTCAATACCCTCGCACTGCGTTGATAATTTTATACATTTACCGTTGATCACTCAAGACGGAGAGGTTGATTATTCGAATAGGAGAGGGTTGATAACTTTTAGCCGTAAAAAGTTTCTCGAAACATATCAACATGGGTGCTAGTTTTGAAGATCTCGTCGAGACGGATTTATTGGTGAAAGCGGATCTTAATTTGGTGTTGTCGTTTGAAAGTTAAAACGTTTTAAATTTTGAAATTTGGAAAAGATTCCGCTGACATCAGCAGATTCGTCTCGTTTTACATGCATGCAGAACTTTCCCTCAATAGCCTCCACTACAGTCCAAAATTTACCAAAAATGGAAAGGAAAAAATTGGTTAGAAACCGATCGCTCATTCTCTCCCTAGCAATCGTTCGCTAGCTAGGGGAGCCCAGGAGGAGGTCGTTCCATGGAGCTCGACAAATCCTAGTCCTTTGGTTGTATCTCCTACTCCTGTTCCCGTTTAAATGACATGCAAGCATCAGCTCACCTCCATCCAATTTAATTACAGATGCACTGTACAACCGACAATCCCGCCCCCATTTGATAGCTCACAGCCGACAATCCCATCCATTTGCTTGATGATTTCCCCTTCTTTTTAGGGATGCTTCAATCCCATCCATTTGCTTGATGATTCCCCTTTTTAGGGATGCTTCATGATTTCTTTGGTCAGCTTCGTGATACTCTGCAATTTTTCAACGTATATAAACATGTGGAAATAGATGTAACGAAGCAGGGTGGGACTAAACGTGAGTCTACGATCGAGCCCCAGTCAGCCTGGAGTTGTTGAGAAGCTTGATAGCCTCCCAAGGAATTTAAGCCCAGAACGGTACGTGGATCCCAGCCTAGAACGTGAGAGACAACCATAATAAAGACTGGGCCGACTTTTTATTCCACCACGCCCACGGCCCAACTTTGACGGATCAATGGAACGAGAAAACATTTGCCTGCAAGTTAGCGAACCGGTAAGGGCAACTGCAGTATTATGTATTTTGGTGGGAGGGCAAAACGGTCCAATAAAAAGCGTTGACGAAACTTTTTGGCAGAAACCTTAGCTCCTTTATTATTAGGTATAGATTGTAGCCAACTCCTAGAATTTCATGCAACACACTGTGATAATATAAATTCTACTATTAGAGTCAACCAATTTAAATAATTGCATAAATATATAATACTCTTTTGACATCACAGTTTCAATTTATTCGAGTAGGCCGCCGGTATGGAGAACCCTTCCCCAAACAAAGGAAGGCGAGGCGCATCTCCCATACGCGAGTGCCGGCGCAGCTCGCCGGCGCCTATTTGGCGGTCGCCGGTGAAAATGCTCTTACCACTCGCATATCATGCAAGTAGAAACGTAACAACCGGCAAACTCGAAGCTCAGCTAATCACCCAGTTCAGTACAACAGAGTAGCTTAAAAACAGTTTTTTCTCCCTAGTTCTTTCTTCACACTTCATAGTAGCTATGCACGCGCACACGCGTTTCAACTAATCAATTATAAAATCTTTCGAAAAAATCACGTAATAAGTCTAAGAGTTTTCTTAGAATACTAAACTTTCTTAGAATATGTTACTTTCATATGACATCGCTGAACTTCAATTTTTTAAATGTCATCCATTAAATGAGCAAACTTCAGCCATTTTGCTACACCACTGTATATTGAGATCTCTCTCCCTCTTGGGACTTCTCCCATTCATGTCCATGTCAACAAGCTTCTTCAGCCCCAGTGTTCTTGCTGGTGGCGGCACAACTCCTGATTTGGGAGCGTCCAGTCCTAACTAAATTTCTCGGAAATATACCGCATAAGCCAAAATTTACTTTGTAAACCACACAATAATAAGTAAAACAAAAATAAAATCAAGATGAATATTGAAGCTTGGAAATCACAAACTACAGGATCCCAAGTCAGCAAATAATAAATGGACAAGTATTATACGGAAGCTCCAAGAACCTGAGATGCTCCAGAATGCACAACCCAGAGTTGGGTTTAGCTATGAACGTCCCAAAACTTTCACTTACTCCGTAAGAAAAAATAAAATAAAGAAACAACTTAGTGTCTACTAACTCGAAACAAATGTACACATGAGGCTATCGCTTGAGAAAATAAACAGAAAAATCATTGTGATTTCTTCCATTCTAGATTGTGAAAACTCCGGCATCATCCAATTCATGGAAAAATTGCACAAGCAATCTGGTGCTGGTATTATATGATGGAACAAAGAACATATAAGATCGGTGATTGTATATTTTCATAACACTTATAGATTGATCAGGCTAACCAACATCGCTCAAGGCTCTCTTTTGTATCATGTTCATCTTTTGATACACGCTTCATTGGTCTCTAGCTTTGTCTGCCATTGCAAATTCCATTCTAGCTTCCAATATCTACACCAGCCACCATGTTAACTGATAAGTTTTGCTAGTAAACAAGATATATGAGATAGCAGTTTATTTTTATGGAAAACATATGTGAAATTAAAAGGTAATCATGACTTCGAATTTCAAAGAAAACAAATCAATGAGACAAAAAAGAAGAACCTTAAAATCATTCTTGTCACAAAGTAAGTGTGAGAGGAGAGCCAACACGTATGACTGAATTGCAGCTACCGTAAAATTTCCAAAAATATCAGCTTAACTCATGACAAGAATCGAAGATGATTTAACCTAAGCTAGCGAGATACCTACCCATCCAATAGCAATTGCCAAGAAAAATATGCATGCTTATAGCATACAAATTTCATCTGAAAATATAGGGCAGAGAACCTATTGATGGCTTGCCAATTCCCAGATTGACTTAACAGATGGATCTGATATAAATATTGAAACAATGCACTTGGAAGAACCCGCGGGAGAATTTAAACAACCATCCACCATAATAACAAGAAAAACTTAAAATATTCGACAAAGCTATGATTATTTATATAGAATTATGCCTAGAAGGTGTGAGGGAACATTCATGAAGCTATTCGGTAGACTTTCTTAGGTTGACTTAACGGGAGGATCTGATAGAATTATTGAAACAATGCATTTTGAAGATCCCCACAGTAAGACTGCGAGTTATAATTTGAACCATCATCCAGTGTAATAGTAGGTTACAATTTGGAATATGCTACAAAGGTATGATCATTTCAGCAGAACCACGATATGCCTACAATTTATGAAGCTACATGGTAAAAGCACACCCCACAAGTTCAGCGGTGCAAGGGCTAATTACTGACCAAAATACCACACTGATTCAGCTGCAATTACATAACGAGATCTAAGTAAATAGAAAAAATTGCATATGCATGCCCCACAGAACAAGCATTGGATAACAAATTTGAATCTGCAATTGATTCAACATAATCATGAGCCAAACTTGAAATAAAAAAGACAATGATTATTTTGTCAGGACGACAAGCATACAAATCCTATGCATAGAATACGTGACTGAACCCCCGCAGACAGTAAGAGCACAACACATAGTTCTCTTCCGTCGGAAGGTAGTGGTCATTGTATGGCCATATTGCCTGAATAAATAGGACAGCATCAGGCATCAGTTACACCTCGACAAAACTCAGTCCACACCTAATGTTGCTTGTTATGGTAGTATAAAAAACCAGATGCATTATTTTTCTCGATATGAACATACCTTTAAAATTCCGTCTTTGACCACTAATCTTCCAGCAGCCGTTATTGCTCCACCAGCTAGAAAACTGGAGTAACGATCCTTTATTCTTCTGCATGGTCAAAGCAGACACAGAAACTTCAGAACCAATGAAGAGAACTGTATCTACCGTTGAATAAACGTCATGTGCATCCCTCTCCAATTGGTACTATAGATTTCAAGATAGTGAAAAGAAAAAATTTAGTACCTGGCCAACATAGAATACCTTGGTGGTGCTGAGGACAAAAATCCATGTATCTGACCCGTTCATGAAAGCAAAGAAATCCATTCCTAAGAGAGCATAGACACATACCCCTGATTACCAACATAATCCTACAAAGTAAAACCAAAAAGTGAGTAGGGGATGATTACGAACATAATTCCTGCAGTAGGCAAGGAGTTAACCCCAGGTTTCTGCTCAAATACAGTAGGATATGATTTTCAGAAAACCACAATTTACCATTCTGATGCTGATTACATTTGTGAAACTTAAGTATATATCTCACCAGATCGTGGATAAATTATAGGTCTAGGCAAACACCCTCTCGATCTGTCTTGATGTTTCACACTGAACTATTCATGTCATTTGTAAACTCATTTCTTCATAGTATTTGAGATGAGTTGGTCAGTTTGATACCTGAAAACATAATATATAGATAGTTAGGTCATCAAGCGCTGCCTGTAAACAAATAAAAGCCAACGGATATGCATCAAACCGACGGACAAACCGTAAATATCGGATCGTTAACATTTTAGATGTTTCGAGTTTCCAATTCTCACCAAATCTATATCTTCTGTGTGCAAAAATGTGGTTAAAATATGTGCACAATTGCAACCAATTTCAGGTACCTTCCATCTGTAGTGATGTTATCCCACCGCGTTGTAGTAGCAATAAGCCATCGAGCTGGGCGAGGGGCGGCGGCATCCTTGTGACGGGCAGGGCAGCTACGGCCTCCTGGAACACGGAGGTTTCCTGGAAAACAGCGTCGAACTGGGTGAGGGGTGGCGGCGTCCTCGTCCTCATGAGGGGCAGGGTAGCGGCGACCTTCCCAGAGCACAGGCGTCTTCCCGGAAAAGGGCATCGTGGAACACACATGTGAGGGGCGGAGGAGGCCGCGCTTGTGAGGGGCGGAGGAGGCCGAGTTACTTACTGTGGGTGGCGTCGGCCTGCGCTGTGACGGCCAGCGTCCGCGCCGGCGACGATCGAGATGGGGATGGTGGGCGCCGGCGACGATCGAGATGGGGATGGTGGGCGCCATCGACATCGGGGACGACGACCTCCATGGCGCGGCGCGGGGATGACCAAATACTGCTACTCCAACAAACACAATCTGATCCCAAGTCATTTTTTCCATCAAGACAACGTGATGTGATCCCAGCACAAAGACCCTGCTCTAACCGTGCTACCCAATCGAGACCGAACAACAAGAAAATCATCGGATTTGATGCTCACCTTAAGAACCGCGAGCAGCAACTATCTGGGGACGACGGAGCGGCTTCGCTGCGAATCGCGGCGCGCGGGACGCGCTGCGGTGCCGGTGACGATCGAGATGGGGATGGTGGGCGGCATCGGCATCGGGGACGACGACCTCCACGGCGCTACGCGGAACGACGACCTCTATGGCGCGGCGCGCGGATCCCGCTTTTGAGGTCAACGACCAGCAACATGGTGGTGCAAGGGAGCGGCAGGGGAACCTAGGGAGATGGACGAGAGAGGGAAAGGGTGGGGGGGGGGGGGGGCGACGCTTCTGTCTCGCACGGGAGCGTCGGGAGAGAGAATTGCGGGGACTGGCCCACTTGTCAGCGCGTTCCGGAGATTTAGAGATAGAGATAGAGATTATTAAATTAAATAGTATAGATTTGGTGGAAAGGGTAAAATTGTCAGATAAAAATATGTAGGACGAAACCTTCGACCGGAGGAAACAGAACCAGTTCCTCCTTTTTATATAGTAGATAGATAGATAGATAGATAGATAGATAGATATATAGATAGAGATGCCAACGGAGGAAACAGAACCAGTTCCTCCTTGTTATATAGTAGATAGATAGATAGATAGATAGATAGATAGATAGATATATAGATAGAGATGCCAACATTAACACATGAAGCCAACCGATTTTCTTCGGAAGATTCGATTCTCAAATATTTTCTACGAGATCTAATCGATCCTCCAAGATCTTCTAATTAATATATTCCCTCCATATAAACACCAAGCACGACCGGGGATAACTACAACAACTCTCAGAAGAAAATCGAAGGGAATAGCTAGATCCTAATTAATGGCGCGTACCAGGAGCAATGCTTGGGTAGCTCTGTGCTTGGTGGCTCTTCTCGCCATGTCTCTTTTGTCCACTCGTGCAGCCGGAAGGAACATAGGTAACTTATCTGTTGTATCCAGACACGCAGGCCAATTTCGGTTGATTTCGATTGCGCAGTGGTCTTGTGCGTATATAGGTACAACCGACGATTCCCCTCCGCCAACGACAAAGTGTATGCTTGCGAAAGGCTGCGCGCCCACGGATAAACCTAGCAGCGACATTGTTTGCCAGCTCTACTGCCTTTCGCTAGGTTATAACCTGCCCAAGAGCTACTGCAAGCCGGACAATGGCGGAACATGCTGCTGCGTGAAGTAATGAAGTCATGATAAGGAATAGTGATGACATGTAATCATGCATTGTTGGATTCTTGATTAGTTGTATCTCCTCGATACGACGATAAGTTTCAACAAAGTTGATGGTTTTTTTCCCCAATAAAGGGCTTCTAGTTTTTCCTTGCATGTATGAAAAATCAGGCATATTTTGCTAGGGTGAGACAGACCTAAGTTAGCTTGGGCAATTTTTCTTCTTAGTGGATCTATGGTTTGGGCAGATCTTAGAGTTGAGCCAACCCCATCTTACATTGTTCTGGATCCGCCACTATTATGAAAGACACTCGTGCGAGAATAACTTTCCGGAAAAACCAAGAGGTCCTACTTGTGCCAGAGGTCTCTAGACATGATGAGGGTCAAAGAGCATTTGGTAGTCGGTGACGTCACACAGTTAGTGGTGAGGGGATCTGGGTTAGGGGGTGTCAAAAAGTGGCACCAAACAAGAGCTAGATTATGCTACACAAGTTATTTTTGAAAGACAAGACTAAGAGAGAATTTGTAGTTTTAGGGCCGCGTCAATGGCTCGCTAGCCCATTGACCCGAGCGACAGAGCTTCCCTCCAGTCTCGTTTTTTTTTTGAAACCTTCCCTCCCGTTTCGTTTACGCACCTTGTATTCAATTGTTGCCTACCTTTAGTTAGGTTATAACCCGCTCAAGAGCTATTGCAAGCCGGACTGCGGCGACACATGCTGCTACGTGAAGTAATAAAGTCATAATAAGGATTAATGCTGACATGTAATTGTGTGCCGTTGGATTCTTGATTGGTTGTATATCCTCTCCGCGATTTTAGGATTAAGTTTGAGCAAAAACAATAAAAAAATCTCAATAAAGGACTTATTTCGTTTCCTTGATGTTCATAATGGATCCGCACATTCTTTGGGTGGGACAAACCTAACACTGGGTGGAGCATGCCCACCCTTATACCTTGCTGGGTCAGATTGAATCAAGGGCGGAGCACGCCCACCCTTATACCTTATATTGGGTCTTCCAATAGTATGATAGACACTTGTGATAGGATTAACTTTTTATTTTTTAAGTAAGCCTAGATCCCTGCCTCCTACCTGAGCTCCTAGGCTATGAGGATGGTCAAAGAGTAGGTGCCTTTGCCATATCAGGTCACCGGAGGAGATGGGGTTGTCACACTAATTAGTGACCGAGGTGATCTGAGGGAGAGGATGAAAAAATGGCACCAATCACAAGTCACACAAGTTATTTGGGAAGATGAGCCCAACCAAGAACTTGCATTTTGATGGGTATATATATATATATATATATATATATCGAAAATTGCTGGCTGAAATGGAGGGTAGCTACCCACGCCTCGGTTGATCTACGCGTGTCAAACGTCGTTTAATATGCCTAACGACATGCTGGGCACGGACGCAACTTGTGGTCATATGTGGGTGATAAAAGTAGTGACCGTGTCAGTTTCTTTTTTCTTCTTTGCATCTATTTTCTAATGTGTGCCCTCTCTCTCTTCGTGAAGAAAAGCTGGCAGCACATGCATAAAGCCTAGATTCTCTCTCCCGTGACCCTCACTAGTGCTGACCCACCCAATCCTCTCTCCCTCCACAATCGTGCAGCAACTTGTCCCCTGGCAACGAGTGCATCCTCCTCTCCGTCATAGCTCTAGGCCAAGCATCTCCTCTTCCTTGGTGCACTCCCAGCCACTCCCGGTCCAAACGTAGACGAGCAAAGCAACACGGGAGGTGGCCTGTTCGTGTCCTGCGAAGAGACATCTCGGGACAGCTTCGCCGGTTCCCGTCCCGTGGCAATGAGATCCAACATGGGCCTCGGACCGTCGTCTTAATCGTCCTCGCGGTCACGGCCACACAAGCAGTGGACGCCCAGAGGTAGCTCAGTATCGGTGACAACGTGAATGCGGGGACTACTGCCATGGACCTCTGCTCTCGCCGGGTGCTTCGGCCACTGGTTAGCCCCTCTCATCCCTTCTCTGGAGTATGATTTTCTTATTCTGATTCGTTTTGGTTTGTTTGCCCGGTTTCCCTCATGAGATTGTTTTTTTATTTCTTCATATGTGCAGCTACGTTAGCATTGAAGAAGGCTGAGGTGATGTCGAGACTCATTTGCATCATTGACGAGCTAGCTTTTTTTTGTCTCTATTGCCAGTTTCTGTATACACCGTTTGTAAAATGTAAATTCAGAGATGTACAAGCTACATCTATTTTATTTCTGTTCCATGCTACTTCTCTCTGTCCTCTCTCCTGAATCAAACATTTATCCATGATCTGAATTGATGTTTTGGTTTTGCATCAAATTGGTTCCGTTTTTTTTCCTTCCTGCTCTGAATATGTACTGATAAGTCTATACATGATCCAAAGTGCTAGTCGGAAATATTGTTTTATTTTTTCTCAAGAAATTTGGTTGCGTTCCTCCAGATAATTGGTCAACAAGCTGTAATTGGAATCGGTGATGGAACACAGAGTGAGATTGTTTTCTTTAGAATGGATTCTCGAGCTGGCAGCTGTCCATGATGGAATTTTTAGCTGCTTTGGTTCACCCTACTTTGAGTAAAAAGCAGCCTTTTCTTTCTCCCTGCAAGAAGTAGGCTTTGAACAAAGAGCCGGAGATAATGACTTGTTTAGCTTTATGTGATAGATTTTAAAAAAGGTTTGGTTGGTGCCCAGTTTTATTGATCTTTTTGGTATCGATTAGGTCTGTCGGCATCTCCTACTTGTTGCTCTCATGCTCGTTAATAAGTTACCGTTACCGACATTCCACGTAGTCAGGTAGCATTCAGAGTTACATGTTAGAACGATTTGATTTTTCTTTCATCCTCTCTCTTTCTCCGGACCAATGATTTACCTATGATCTTGGTAGGTGTTCTGGAATGAATTTGTTTCATGATCTCTTCTGTTATATTTCCTGTATGCTCTGTAAATGAACTGAAGTCTGTACATGGTCCATATTACTAGTTTAGTTAGAAAAGTATTACTTATTTTGTCAAATATTGCTTGCATGGCCCGATTAAATTGGTTATCGAGCTGAAATCGGGCAATTATTCAAACTAAATCACGCTTCTCCGTCGGCAGCTCGACCACAATCTAGTACCACAAAGTAAAAGAGATAAAAATCAGGCTACGTCAGATTAGAGTCTAGGGTAATTAACACCATGAGAGTGAGGGGAACAGTCGTCCATGCCATGCCATTTATTTTTGTTTCTACCATTACCATGTTACTTTCACTTGTTGATATCTTCCCAAGCATGAGTGTGTTAGAGCGCACCACCGTATGAAAAATCCATGTGCTAGTTCGACTCAGGTCTGACCGGAGGAGAGGGTGAGTCTAGCTAATCAAATCTTAAAGTTGAGTCTGGCATTTGATTCATCGTTGGTGGCGACTGAACATCAGATCAGCGGTTGAACTAAGGGAAAAAAGAGCTCGAGGTGCAGGCCTTCTCCCTTGCGATAAGAGTACACATAGACATTTCTTCGGCAGGGAGCAAGCACTTGCAAATAGACATGAATGCCTGTCAAATTTTATTGCTGTTTTCTGCAGATACATGGCACATCTCTCTTAGCTAATTATTAATTATTAATGTAACTATACCTGAAAAGAATCTTGTGCTCACACAAGACATCTGCCCTAAGTGCATGGTGCCACGAAACCACACTCTGCTGCCTAAAGTCGCATCACCAAACTAGTTTTCTGAAATAAGTAATTGCTGATGATTTTTCTTTAGACTGGCAACTAAATACAGTAAGGGCATGAGCAATGGTGGCATACACAACTAGCTGCTCCATGTAAAAAAGTTATCAGAAGCAACATGATCAATTTTATATCTCCAATGGAAGCTACAACTTTTGTCAGAAAAAAGAAAGAAGAGACTCCACAAATATGACAGTATGTATCTCTTTCTCTCTCCAAAAAGCATACTTTCAAGGGCATGCCCAATGCATAGCCCTAGGGGTGTTGCCTCACACCTTTAACTAGGTTCGGGTGGTCCAAGTAGGTTCGGATGAGGAGGCAGCCTCTTCATCAGGAGGCAACCTCTTCAGCCATAAAGTAGAAAATGTGAGAGAGAAAGAGAAAAACCAAATCAGCTTTTGAGAGAAAGACATATTAATGAGACCATAACATGGCATGCATATGTCAAAAGTTTTATCCAAGCCTAGTTGGACAGCTGCCTCCATTGCTCATGCCCTAAGGCTTAAGATCCCACTTCCTGAAGGGGAGACTGCCTCCTCATCCGAACCTACTTTGGACCACCCGAACCTAGTTAAAGGTGTGAGGCAGTAGCTCTAGGGCAGTGCATTGGGCATGCCCTAACGGGACCTTCAAACTTGGCAGGACGTACACACTTTATTGTGAGCACTGCAACACATAGATTAGACGCATTTTTAGTTACCTTTATTTTTAATCAGGAGCTCATGTAGACCCTAGACAGACCGTAAAGTTGTTGTGAGGCGATCATTAATTGTTTACCATAAGGTACACAAGTAACTTTTTTGAAGTAGCATACACACATAATTTGAAATATGCCAGCTTTGCACCACCTTTTGATTTTTTTCTGCTTGTGGATGCATGCACGGTAGCAACTTGCAGAGGAAGCCCACAGGCTTTTATCCTGAGCTGGCATAAGGCCTGAGCCAAGACCGTTAAGTAGCCGTTAAACAACAGTTTAAGATGCACAACATCCAACGGCTCTAAGGACAGGGGTAGCTACCCTCCATTGCAGAAAATCCACACTCATATATATATATATATATATATATATATATATATATATATATATATATATATATATATATATACGACGGATTTGCTACCATGGTGGCTAGCTACGCACCCTGTTGTGGTCGTTGGATCGTGCACCGTGATCTGTGCAGCAAAACGGCCGTTAGCCGAGCTCCGTTAGTCGTTTTGGATGTTGGTTCCATGGTCATTTCGAATGCTGGCCAGTTGTCGTTTCATGTGCCGAATGAAATGTAGTAGAGTAAAGTTGGTATTAGTTTCTACTTGTAAAAGTGCACTTTCATTGAACATCAGATTGGTCGTACAGTGAGGTTGGCCTTCGTTTCGATTAGTAAAAATGCACTTTCATTAGACATCAGATTGACGTTCGAAACAACAGATAAACTTGCAGTATTTTGGTGTTCTACCAGAAATTTTCCCTCATAATTTTTTACACTTCATTTAAATGAACATGAGATCTGAATCAGATACACACCATGCAGAAATGTGCAAACACTTCTTTTGCACTTTGATCTGAAATCCATCCAAAAATACATGTCTATGAACAAATCTGGAATAAAAAATCTGGGACCAGAAGAATCACTAGATCTAAAATAATGGTTAAAAAGCATTCCAGAGGTCTACTCCAGCTCGCCGCTGCCACCAATCCACCTACTCCTCCCATGGTCGTTCCACTGGTTTTGCAGCGCCCATGTTCATCAGGTTCGATCAGACTATACAACACGGGCTCCATTCAAGAATAATAACCACAAGAAAGCATATGCACAAAATCAAAACAAGGCAAAAAAGACAAGAAATGAAGTTTGGTTCATGTGCTTCGTTGGATGGTTTGGTCCATGTGCTGAGCGAACATATACTTTCATTGTAAAACTGAAAGTAGTACAATGAAGTTGGCATTGGTTTCGACTTGTAAAAATACACTTTCATTGGACACCAGATTGGCGTTGGAAACAAAGATGAACTAACGCTAGAAATCCCAATGGAAAGGCAGCACATTTGTACCTCTGAATTGAGATATACTTCCAGCACACAAATATGAACTTACACTACAAATTCCAACAAACTAGCAAATGAAATCTGGATCGAAAACACACCATGTAGAAGTACAGAAAAACAACATGGAACTGATTCCCCTCAAGCGATGAAGCAAATCCATAATCAAAAAAGATAAATAGAAGAAACAAATCTAGATCGAGGAAAACAAAGGCTAGACTGACACGCTCAACAGGCTGCCCCATGCGGCCATGCCCATGGTCCGATGCATCATCCCTATTAGATTGTTGCTGGACAGAGCATGGAACTGGGCTGTCGGACGAACGCGTGGACTATCTCCCTGTGTGCATGGCACCAAAATCAGAAACCAATTCAGACAAAAAATAGACACAAATTCAGACACCAATTCAGCCAAATATTTGTCCCAACTAAGTTTGGTGAGTGAGAAAGAAAAATGGGATCTTTGCCAGAAATCAGAGAAAGAAAATAGGAAGAGAGCTCGACTAAATCTGGAAGATAGATCGAACAGATACAAATTCGAGTGTTGCCAAATTGAAAAACAACCGGCTAGAAAATAGTATACAAAATGGGATCTAATAGATCGGTCCACTCCACAATCTCCAGAATGTCTGGATGGAAATACCAACCATTCCAAAGAATCAAACCTCACGAAACTAGAGACCAGCAAAAATTCACAGAGGGGGATCTAATCTGAACGCTACAGAACCAGCACACATGCACCGGCCGCTGGCTCGCCTTGGTTGGATCTTCCTGGCAGGCAGGTGTGCCGGTGGCGGAGAAAGAAGGAGCGGGGCCTGAGCAGTTGGGCCAGAGGAGATTTGGGCGTCAGGATTCTGCAGGCTTTGACCTCGGCGTCTGGAAGCACAGTAGGCGGCAGGTACCGCGTGCGTCCGGCGGTGGGAGGAGACGCATGGGTCCAACGGCGGGGATCCAGACGAAAAAATCAGGCGGCGAGCTCCCCGGCTCGGTTCTCCGGCATGGAGATCGACACGGATCTCAGCTACCCGGAGAGGAAGCTCTAGAAAAAGGATACAAATCCAAATTGAAAAAAAAATGCAGATCCAGATCGAGAAAAAAGAGAACGAAATTGATGGGCCAAGCTGGAGTTGATGGGAAACACAGGGATGAATCGGGGCCACGCACGGACGGATGCAGGGAAGAAGCGGCGGGACGAGCTGGATCCGACGGGAAACACGGTGGAAGTGGGGTCGGGAGAGCCGGCGGAGCTGCGTATATGGTGGGCGTCGGGTGAGGTGAGGGAGAGGGGGCATCTGTGTGCGTGGTGGCTGGTGGGTGTGCCTTGCTGGGTTTGGGTCGGTTGGAGTGAGAGAAAACGTGGCCCGGTGGGTTTGTGGTCGGTTGGAGTAGCTGACGGCGTTAAGTTGATCTGTGGTTGGAAATGCCTTATAGGATGATCTAATGGTAATAGGTGGGTGCATAGCTAGCACCCATGGTAGCCCACTATTTTGGATATATATATATATATATATATATATATATATATATATATATATATATATATATATATATATATATATATATATGCGCTATATATTTGGCATGGCTGTCTTGCCGCTTCCATGAATTGTGCCTTGTAATCTGCACTACCTGAGAAAATGCATCCCGAGAGGCAGCAACATGTGCTTAGCTTAAGAGGAAGTACAATACGTCATAATCAGTTAGCTATCTTTACTATTATATTGGAGTTGGGGATGGTGTCACTTTGACATCAAACATTGGAGAAACCACAACCGTAGATCACCAAAAACGCCCATCAAACATTATTCCTGCATCGCTCTAAAAATAGGAAACTTATTTATTGTGTATCAAATTCAATCACCAAAATCATCCTTTCCTTGTAAACACACCAATCACGGATGTATTATGCACCTCGCTCCAATCTAACTAGGAATCTTTACTATTATATTGGAGTTGGGGATGGTGTCACTTTGACATCAAACATTGGAGAAACCACAACCGTAGATCACCAAAAATGCCCATCAAACATTATTCCTGCATCGCTCTAAAAATAGGAAACTTATTTATTGTGTATCAAATTCAATCACCAAAATCATCCTTTCCTTGTCAACACACCAATCACGGATGTATTATGCACCTCGCTCCAATCTAACTAGGAAAGTAGTAATTAGAAAAGAAATTAGGAAACGTTTCGAATCAGCCGACCGATTTGACGGAGCGAGTAGCTTCTCCACGCGCAACGTGCCTTTTTTTCTCAACTGTGCGGCCGTTGCACGTACGAGCTTTTCCGCGTATGCGCATGCACGGGCACCTTGCTAGCTTTGCTGCAAGTTTCAAAAAAAAAAAGCTTTGCTGCTGCACGCGTAGCTAGCTATTTGTTATATAAATGCGTGTAGCTTAGGCGCTAGCCAAGCTGCTTCTAACCGAGATTACCTAGCTTTTTTTTTGTCCGTCAAGCCCTATTTGCTATATGCATGCATCCTAGAAAGCACAGAGGTCCAAGTTACGCTAGCTTGACGTGTGCTTGTGTCCACCTAGCTCGACCACTCGGCGCTCCGTTGAGCGGCCCGTTCCGTTTCTGTGTCGCCGTGTCGCATCGTCGATAGTGTTGTCAATGATGCTGGCGTTGCTGACCATGCCACCGACGGTAGTAACAACTCCACTCACCGTTCCAACGACTTTGGGGATGATTGTGACAACTTTTGTTGTAATCAATTGCGACCTTTGTACAAATAGGTGATGATTTTTGTTGTAATTCAATTCGTACCAAATTAATTGTGACATATGGATTTTGTTGTTGTTATCGTTTGTGACTTTTGTAAAAATAGTTGGTGTCTTTTGTTGTAATTCAATTTGTAGCAAATTAATTGTTGCTTCACAACTTTTGCATTGTTTGCAAAAATATGAATTTTTTCTTGTAATTGTTTGTGATTTTTGTAAAAAAAATAGTTGATTGTTTTTGTTGTAATTCATTATTTAGAAAATTATTAATTTTTTCTTGACCACTTTGCGTTGTTTGCAACATACGAATTTTTTTCTTATAATATCATGGGGTTTTGTTGTAATCATTTCCGATTTTTGTTAAAATTGTTGCATTTTTTTTGTTGTAAATCAAATTGCAGTAAAAAATTGTTTCTTAGCCACTTTTTTGTAGCATTGATTTTTTATAATTTCTTGCAATGATTTGTTGTAATAGTATAATTTTTTGTACACGCGGGGATGAATTTCGCTGCAATGCTCATTTTGACACATATATGCCCTTGCGATGTCATTTTTGCTGTAAATATCGGGAAGATTGGGCCCAATGAGATGTAGCTTTTCGGTTAACTGGAGAGGCATATGACCGCAGGTTGAGTTTGCAAAAATCTGGGAGCCAAAATGTAAATCTTCCGTTGCTGCTGATTTCGTGTGTTGGATGTTGATCCGGTGGCCCGAAAAGCAACCGATTTTCCGGCCAGGATCAGCCCACCGACGCTCGACGTGCCCAATACCAAATCACTCCTTTTTCTCTGCAAATAACTTGGAAATCAATTACGGTAGTATAATGTTCCCGACTCCTCCCTCGTTCCACCCATCCCTGATCCACCAAATCAATAAATTCGCCCAGCGCGAGAGCTCCTACGGTGTTTGGTTCCGAGCGTTTCTCCTTCTACTTCCATGTGATCCCCGTGGCTTCTACTACGTTGGCATCCAGAACGAGATGCTAGGCTCCGTGCACATGGGACGTCCGCCCTACTTCATGATCGAACAAGGACGTGCACCACAGCGGCCCCGCCATCGCCACCATCGCCAAGAGGTAACTCACTGCCGCCATGTCATTCTCGTCACCTAACCCGGTCGAACATGAGTTGTGACGCCATTCAGTTTTGTTGTCATTGGCGCAAACGACGGCTCGCGCGAAGCGGATGGTCGAGGACGCTCACTGGAGGGCGTGGAGTTGGTCTTATCTGTCCACGTGTTGCACCAACACTCAATCTACCAGGATGAATGCCCTCCTCGCCGACTGCGACTTCTCTAAGCAGGCATCAGCAGCACTTGCAACACTGTCCTAGCCGTATCCACCACCATCATCAACCTCCATAGCCCCGTGTCCCGAGAAGCCAACCCCCTCGACTCACAGGTAGTGTCCGTAGCTATCATCAAAGCGGCGAAAGCAACAACGCGGCGTTCCTTTTTTTCACATCAAAAGCAGCGACGGTGTGTCGGTGTGGCAGGGCCAAGAGCTGGCACGAGTAACGGCTTGACTCAAACTAACAGACTCTTTCACATTGAACAACTTGTTCCTTTTTCATGTTTCACAATAGAACTTGGCCGGCTCCATCGGATGCCTGGAGTGACAAAATTACTACCTTCAAAGTTCAAACCACAGCATGCGATTTAGTCCCCAAAATCTGCAATTGAAAAAGAAGCTGGATGATGATCTGGAAGAACGTCGTGGCATATACCGACACTGGAGTGTCTACGGGCCACCTCTTCAATTTTATTTGATTGTCCTTTTTCTGATGTCTACGGGTTTGATCGCGGAACTGAAGATGATTATCAAATGTTGATTGTGGAAGCAGTGCTGCTGAAGTCTGGGGTAGTTGCTTGTTCCTGGCTGTCAAGCCTAGATTAGCTGATGTATTTCAAGAGGGTCTGACCTTTCCATTTCAGCTAGACTCCATGAATCTTCAGATGTCCGACGATGAATTTTCTATCGGACTCAACTCTTGATGCGTCACAAACAATAGCAGCGCAATAACAACTCTTGATGGGTCTTCTTTGATTAATGATTCGGTGTGTTTTCGTGGCTAGAGATCATAAATGTCTTGATTAATTCTTACTCACTTTCTCATTATCCAGTCCGCTAAGCAATCAATAGAATTTCCGTGTGACTAAATTTATTATATTATACACAAGGTCAAGCAGAAGAAAATATAAAAAATAATTGATTATTTGATAGCATTTCATAATTTTTTGGTACCATATATACTAACATAGACACGATCTTTTTAGAAGATGCTAATCACATGGCTGGCTCTGGTTCACTTGGCTAATATGGCGAACGATGACACGAATCAAGGGTCGGGCTAACAAAGTAAGGCGATATTTGATACATTAAAGGGCACTTGAAGCCGTTTCTCAATTACGATCAAAGGGCAACTTTGTTGATATTATATATGGCATAATTGTAGGCTTATTGCTTTTTATGCATGTAATTTTAAATTTTAGATGTTAACTAAATTATATTTTTAACTAAAATAGAATTAAATAAGTTGATACACACTCCACAGCTGGCCCGTAAGCCGCGCGGCGCCCGTTGCGTCCCGGGTGCGAGAAGAGGTGGTAAGGAAGGCCGAGGGACCAGCAGGTACCCACACACGCAGCATAGTCGGGTGGCCCCGACAGCCGACCCTGCAAGCCAGACGACGCCCTGGACGATCCCAGGAGGGGTGAAATAAAGCCAAAGCGACCCGCGAGCGGAAAAAAATGTGGCACACCACAGTGCAAGGCAGCCCCACCGGTCGGACGCGCCCCAGACACACGCATGGACTACAGCGCAAGGCGGCAACAACGTAAGACGTTGACGATCCAGCTTGCTAAAAGATAATGTGTCTCGTTAGAAATAATCGTCGGGCTCCCTAAAAATCAGAGAAATGTCGTATGCCACGCACATTTGTATATAGGTTACGAGCAAAGTGAAAACTTTGTTAATACTATAGATGACATAATTGGAGGGTTATTCCTTTCTATAAACATGATTTTAGATTTTACCTGAATTATGTTTTGATTATAAGTAATTTTATTATATTAAATTTTATTTTAAAAATAAAATAGTTCCGTAGCAACGCACGAGCATTCAACTAGTAAGGATTAAAATAACGAATTTGCTAAGTATCAGGCGACTGAGAGATTCTTTATGTCTCAGTGGACGTGTGAACCGTTGGATCATTCATCATGATGCGTGCATACTGCGCAGATAGAGTGAAAAGGAATTAAGGAGCGGTACGAGCGGAACCGAACTCGCACTATGCGGACTCGCAGCGCGACGTGACAGCCACTGTGCTTCATAGAGTTCTTTACTGTGAAGTATTTCTAGGGTAGTAGCTTCATAGAGTTTAGTACACCGAATAGTTTCCATTTAGAACAAAGAGCCAGTTAGAGAGCATTTGTGCTGATTTTGTTTGTTTTTCTTTTGCCTTCTGCACTTTCATTTCCGTGGCTGCACTTTCAAACAAATGTGCAACTAGCTCACCAAGAAAAGCGCAAGCATGCTTTTTTTTTTTTGTTATTTATGTTGATAGTATTTTCTATTTTTTGTAAATTAAATAGATTGCACTTTTCTCTATAGTTACACTTTTTGTCGGAAAAAAGTATCATTAATATTTTTCTATTTTTTTATCTTGTTATTTTACAAGTCACTTCTATTTTCTCATATGAACGTTTATTAACATCTGTTTCCCGATAGAGAAAAAAGTGCAACTAGCAAAAAAAAAAGATAAAGTTGCACTTTTCTCAACAAATATGCAACTAGCAAATCTATATTCGATATGAGTTGCACTTTTCAAAAGAAATGTGCAACTTCATCGGTTTCAATATGAGTTGCATTTTTTCTCGAGAAATGTGCAACTAGCAAATGGTTATTATATGAGTTAAACTTTTCTAAAGAAATGTGCAACTAGAAGTTTTTCTATACAAGTTGCACTTTTCTCCAACAATGTGTACCAGAACCCGATTTTCTTATACGAGTTGCACTTTTTCTCAAGAAATATGCAATTAGCAACCTATATTCGGTATGAGTTGTACTTTTAAAAAAAATGTGCAATTAGTTCAAAGATAAGTGTATCTCGGCTGAGTTGCACTTTTCCGATAGAAAAGTGCAATTACACTTTTTTGCGAGAAAAATGCAACTAAAAACTAAAGCATTTTTATGGATGAAAACTTAAAAAATTCTCAGTCGACCGAGACATAGAAAATCTGTTGTTTTCTTTTGATTGTTTTCTATATTTTAAATCACTTTTCAATTAAATTTCAGAAAATGGCTAAAGCACATTTTTCCGGTGAAGTACCATTAGTAGGCTAAGTGGAATCTAACCTTTTGTCGCTTAGCTCCGTCCAAATTAAAAGGCTTTACAACAATGCCATGCTGTTCAACAGGCGCTAGGTAGCTAGCAAAACACGAATGGGCATGCCGCTACGCATGCACTGTCATTGGTAACTGCCTCATGCTGCTCTGCGTGTTACTACAGCGTCGCCTGAGACGTAACAATTTCTGAGTTGACTGAGACACAGTAAAATAATATATTTTTATCTAGTTAGAGGAGAGAGACGTGAAGAGAGAAAAATGAGCTCTAATGCAAGAGCCAACTCTAATCCGGATGTAGGTGGACGCATGCTTCTACCGGCCCATTTGACCGGGGCGCGAAAAAATGATTTGTGACATTCGTGGACTACATTTACAGACCTTGCAAATAATTTTGCAGGTAGCCTGCTTGGCCCACCTGGACCGCACCGCAATCTCCTCCAAAACAAAGAAGAGAAGGTCTTATGTCGTCGCGTTTCACCGCACCGTTATCTCCTGCGCCGCTGGCCCTGTTTGACGGCAGGCGGCCATCATCGACGAAGAAGGATGGCAGCATTGGGCGTACTGTCTTCGTGCGATAGGTCCTCCGAGCCAAGATCCACGCCCACCATGCCCCGATGACGCAGCGCGCTCCCGTCGGCCATGGGCAGCGGCGCACGCCCCGCCCACGCCTCCCCGCAGACCAGGTCCATGGCACACGACTGCGACATGAACGCTGAAGTGGGCAGGCCGGCGGCGCGCGCCACGCGCCCCGCCCATGGCATGTGCGGATCGTACTCGACGGGTCAGGGCATGCATGGGCCCATGCCGCCGGCGTCGAAGCCCATTGCCTCAGCCTTGCGGCAGTACTCGACCGGGTCAGGGCAGGAGCCCATGCCGCCGAATTCTCAAAAAAAAAAAAAAAGGAGCCCATGCCGATGTCGAAGCCATCAAAGATGGCTGCGACGTGGAAGGAGGCGCCGGGAGGCAGGCCGGTGGAGAGGACGAAGCTGGTGGGGCAGAGGCTGTGGTACGCGAGGCGGCGACCGAACTCGAGCATCGGGTTCGTGTGGCCCTGCACCGGCAGCGGCACAAAGAGGACGTGCGCGCCGCGCCGTGCATTCTCTATTCGTCCCCGGAGGAGGTGGTGCGTCTCCATGTCTGCTTTGCTTGGCTTTCAGCTAGTGTTGCAAGCAGCTAACACGCGTGCGGGTGTGGACGCACGAACCTGCGAAACCTGCATATGTCCGTGTACTGCGTTCGCAGGCACCGCTTGCCCTGCGTTTTGCACTGGCGGCTCACGCAGCTAAAGCGGGCTTTTCCGTAAACTTGTCCACCTGCATCTAGAAGCTTAGCACGTGCTTGTATGCACTTTGTGAGAGTGAAAAGTGGATCATGTATTGATAAAGTAGCACAATTTTATGTCTCACTATTGTACATACTATATTAGCTATAGATGACATGACACTAGTCTTATAGCCAGCAGCTGGCTATACTATTGAACTTCTTTTTGAGGTTGAGGAGTTCCGGAATGCCATGAATTGGTAGACTCGAGGTTGGCGCATGGTTTTGAATCAGTGCAAATATGTTGGCACTGAGAGATCAGTAAAATTCAATTTCGGTTTGCATTTTCTCGAGGTTAACTTAGAATTTGAAAACAAGTTTAAGATTCTGTGTATTCGTGTGTACTACCGGAATGTTTGACCGATAGGTATTCGCATGTTCACAGCGGGGACACCACCTGAACTTTGAAAAAAAATCCCAGACTAGCTTGCCCAAAGGGAGGGAAGCCGCGAAGGTTTTCAGTCATACAGAAACATGCGTTTGCAATTACGTGTGCACATGTAAAGCCCGTACATGGACATATGGAGTAGCAATCTTACTAATAAGTAATAAGACTGGGACACGGACTAGTAAAGTTAACCAGACCGGCAAAGATTGATCACAAATACTCCTACTCCGTAGGAAACTAAACGAGCCAGCTAGATACTGAAACACTCCTATCCGATTAGAACATGGACAAGTAACATAGTCCGGTTCCAACTCAATTACCTACTAGGAGTATATATATTCGTAAACCACTACTGTATGTTCTGATTACTCTACCTGCATGCTTAGCCCTAGCCCTAGTTTGCTAGCCACCTCTCTCCCAACGACGGAGAAGAACAGAAACTACTCTTGGCCGCTTGTTAGGATGACGGTCTCCGCACAACGCGCGCTCTGGTGCGGCTTCCGGTTCAACCCCACGGCGGAGGAGGCCATTTCCGTGTACCTCCGACGCTGGGTCGCCGGCGAGCCGCTGCCGGACACGGAGGGTATCGTCTATGAGGCCGAGGTTTACAACTCCGAGCCGAACGATCTTGCCGCCGCGTTCCTCCAGCTGCCCAAGACGGAGAACCGCTTCTTCTTCACCACCTGCAAGCGCCAGAAAGCTGGGAGCAGCTACAGGATGTTGCGCGCCACCAGCGCCGGCAGCTGGGTCGCCAAGGGCAAGAAAGTGATCCAGAACAAGGCCCGCGAGACGATCGGCTACCACGAGTCCCTTCGCTACGTGTACAAGGACAAGAGCCGCGCGTCGGAATGGCTGATGGACGAGTACCACCTGGACGGATCGGCCGTCGTCGTGGGTGGGGATGAGGAGAAGGAGACTCAGGAGCGCGTCTTCTGCAGGATCTACCCCAAGACGGGATCCGTCACGGTCCAACAGTCTGCTGCAGGGAATAATCGTCTTCTTGGTCTTGGGATGATGCAAGAATCCACCAAGACAACCATGGCCGCGGCGGCCGTGCAGCCGCGTCGACAAGAACCGGTGGCGCCTGTGCTACGACCCGCGATCACGCACCGGCAGGCGATGGCGAAGCCACCACTGCAACGTTTCGTCGTCACGGTGCCGACGCCCGCGACGACCACGCCACAGGCACCCAAGAGGCCGACGCCGAAGGCTGTCGATCCGCCGCGCCGTAAGCAGATGCGGATGCGCGTCGCTGCTGTACTTACGTCTCTTGAGGCGTCACCACGGCCTACACCTCGACACGACGTGGTGGGGTATGACGGGTGGAGGCGACCGTCCTGGTATCCGGCGCTTCCTCAGGCTCCCACGGCGTCTCGCTCGATGTCGACGGTCGTGCCTCCTCCCCGACCGGCGGCTGATCAACCGCCGCCCAACAAAATGGACGACGACGACTTCACCAGCCTGTTGGCGGCCGAGCTTGAATTAGCGCTACAAGAGGAGGACCACGGCTTCATCAAACAAGAAGCCCGCAATGACGACGACGAATTCGTGAGCAGGTCGGAGGGCGACCTCCAAGTGGTGCCACAGAAGGAACACGCCAAGATCCAAGATGAAGAACAAGGCCATCAACATGCGAGGTCACTGGAAGTCTTGGTGGCTGACGAGTAGGGGTAAAAGCACCCTTATAACAGGCCCCTTATAACCCGCCCACCCCGTAAAATTCCGGCGAGATACGGGGCAGGCGCGGTTTGGGCCGTCTAGCAGGCCCCGTATTCGGGCCGCCCCGTTTCGGCGGGATACGGGGCCCAGGAAATCCGCCCCGCCGCCCCCTACTTATACTGGGCGCAGGTGCGAGTGAGGGGTTAACCCCTCACTCGCAACCCTAGCTCCGCCGTGTGCCGCCGCCTCCTCCATCCTCCTCCGGCGAGAAATTCCCCACTCCCCACCCCATCTCCGGCATGGACTCCCGCCGCCGCAGTACCGCCTCACCGGCGAGCGGATCGAAGCGATCCCGCTCGCCGGACAACGTGGAGGATGCCTGGCGGCTGCAATGCAAAAGATCCGCCGCCGGGAGCCGCCGCGCGGCCTGCAAGTACGACGGCGGCGCGTTCGTCCCGCCGAAGCTCCGTGACTTCACGCGGGGCGGCCGCTGGTACCACGAGGACCCGCCGCTCAAGCCAATGAGCGGCCCCAAGTTCGAGGCGTGGCGCGCCGAGTGGGAGCGCCAACGCCGGGTGAACGAGGCATGGAGGGCGACCATCGGGAGCACCAGCGGCGGAGGTGCTCCGCTCGCCGGCGAGGTGGAGGAGGAAGACGAGGACCAGGACCCCGCCTTCTTGAAGGCGATTCAAGAGTCCCTCAAGGACGCCGACGAGAGGAAGAGGGCGGAGGAGGAAGATAGGGCGGCGGCCATCGCCGCCGTGAAGGAGGCGGAGGCGCGGGAGGCGGAGGCGGAGGCCGACGGGTACATCATCGACTTCTCCGACTAGAAGTCGCGATCCATGATCGCGCATTTTGTATGTAGGTACGTCGATTCCTATGTATGATCGACGAACTATGAATGAACAAGTTTCCCGGGGTTTTAAATTTACGAATATACGGGGTCAAATACGGGGTCTGCTAGATGGAACGGTGTATCTACGAGCATTTTTTTTATACGGGGCGAAAAAGTGGCGAAATACGGGGCAGAAAAGTAAGGTGCCTGCTAGACATGCTCTAACAACATCTTTGCTTAGCACATAACGTAACAACTACTTCTCCCCTCATCAACCAACATAGCGCACATTGTGGCCAACTAATCACTGGACCGAAACTGCAGGACAAAACATTGTTAGAGCATCTCCACCAGCGCCCTCGATAGCAGCCCCGATAGCTTTTTTGGGGCCGAGGGGAAAATGGGCTCGCACCGGCACGCTGCAAACGGCGCCGGCCAATTTTCGAGCCCAATAGAATCGCCGGCAACCCGTGCCGGCCCCTTCGCCAAGGGCACGAATCGGGCGCGTCGGCGCCTCGCGAGGATGAAAATTTTGGGCGTGGGAGCCGCCTGTCAGCCACACATCTGAAAAGTCGACGCCAGCGGTAGTGGCGGGGCCAACATGTCAGCGGCTCATTCAATTTTAACCTAACCGTCGCCTACCTCGCGACGGGAGTTAATTGGGGCGCAGCGACGGTGCAGTTTCTGCAGACGCGCAGCGAACCGTCCCGTCGCGCGCGCCTTGCTCTTCGTGCCGCCGTTAATGAGCGTCACCGCTCCCCCACCTCCCTCCGACCTATAAAAAGGGCCGCCTCTCATCGTCCCTCTCACACACAAACCCTAGCGCCTCTCTCCCCAACCCTAGCCACCACCATCTGAAAAGAGGACGCCATGTCTGGTCGAGGCCGAGGTCGTGGCCGTGGTCGTGGTCGTGGCCGCGGCTGAGGTGCACGCACGCTGTCGCCTGCGACGCCATCGTCTTCATCGTCGGACATGGATGAGGAGGGGCCCGTGATGTTCGAGTTCGTCCTCGTCCTCAAGGGCGAACCATGCGCCATCCAGCGGCTGCCCGACACCTTCGCCGACTTCGTCGTTGGCGACGACCGCCCGGGCACGCTGCATCTGCGGAAGCCTGCGTGCGGCTACTACCGGAGGATCGTGGACGTGATCTACGACGCACGCGGCAAGATGTACCTCCACATCGGCTGGGAGAAGTTCGCGCGCCACCACTGCCTCCAAGCTGGCTTCGTGCTCGTGTTCTCCTACTTTGGCGACAGGGACATGAGCGTCAAGGTGTTCGACGATATGCGTAGCCACCGCCACTACCACGGCGACATTGCCGAGGAGGACGATGACTGAGTGTTGTTTCTTCGTAGCGAATATCGGCACGCATGTTTTCGGATGTTCTTCGTCGAAAGAACCAACAGAGACACCGTCACCAGCTGGATTTTCCAGTTTGGGTGACTAGGTGTACCCTCGAGTGTTCTTTCTTGGCAGCGAACACACGAAACCTGCGATTACCGGCCTAGTTCGGTTTATTTTTTGCAATATTTTATATTTGTGTCAACCATGGTTCAAACTATGTATTAGTTTGTGGAAAACCATGTTCCAAATTATGTCTTCGTGTAAACCTCGTTCCCAATTATGTATTAGTTTGTGGAATAAAATGATTCTTATTTATGATCTTAAATCAAAAGGGGCCGCCGTTTTGGTGGCGCCGGTGTGGGAACAACTCCGTTTGGGGGCCGCCGGCACAGCATCCTCTATTTGGGGACGATGCTCCCACACCGGCGCCCCCAAACCGGCGCCCCCGATATATTTAGTAAATCAAATTCAAATGTTGAAAACGATATTCAGACGAAGTTCGAACAAAATTTGTACAAATTTAACGCGAATTCAAACTAAAAAACTAAAAATAAACATCTAGCGGCGCGGGGAGTCGAAGGCGCTGAAGTCCAGTTCGCCGCCGCTGGATGTCCCGAAGGACCAGCTGTCAGCTTCGTCGGCCTCCTCCTCGTCGGCCTTCTCCTCCTTTGGCGCCGACAGCTCCGAAGGTCCGGCGAGGTCGACGTAGTTGGCGCCGTGGTCCGTGGCGGACCACACGGCCGCCTGCCGCGGGTCTATCGCGATATGCCGGTAGTCTTCGTCGGCGGAGCGGTCGAAAATGTAGTGCAGGGCGGGGAACTCCTTCTCGTCGTCGTCGCCACAGAGGGCAGCCTGCGCCTCGGCCTCCTTCTCCCACCATTTCTTCTTCGCCGGCGGAAGTGGTGGCGAGGCGTCCTCCTCCTTGACGCGGGAGCGGCGGACCGACCCCGTCGTCCGATGAGTTGGAGCAGAGGATGCGCGCCTTGCGTCGTCGTGGATGACGACGCCTCCGGAAGGAGGCGCGGGCGCGGCCGAGCGCGCGACGGCAGACGATCTGGTGCGTGAGGTTCCGGACGCCGCGGTCCGTTCCGGCGCCCTCTGTGTGGTAGGCGGCGGCGCCATGTTCGCCGCATGCGGGAAATATACCGGCTCCCGTTGCCCGCGGACGCGTGGCCGGAAGCCGTACTCGCGGAGCGTGTCGTCGACGAAGCGGCCGTACCACCAGGCACGGCGGCCGACGTTGCTGAAGCGGCCGCCCGAGGGGTTGTCCGTCCGCGCGATCTCGACGGCGTGCTCGTGCTCGAAGCGCCCTGCCCAGGACGGGCTGTCGATGGCGTTCTCCGGCAGGCTCCTCTCCTTCGGCATCATCTTGGCCCGCCGTTCCTTGGCGAGGGCCCGCGTCTGCGGTCCTCGCGGCGGCGGCACGGCGAAGCCGCCGTTGGGGACGTGCCAGCCGTGCGGCAGCTTGTACTGTACTGGCACGGGGATGCGGTGCCAGTACAGCACGTCGGCCTCGTCGAACGTCAGCTGCGTCGAGCAGAGCATGCCGCCGCCGCTGCCGTCGGCCTGGTCGTTGTGCGCCATCGCGTCGGCGGGGTGTGTGTGGGTGGTGGTTCGCGCGGAGGTTGAGGACGGCGGTGGCTAGGGTTGGACGGCGGGGAAAAGAGAGAAGTGTGCGCCGGTGGGGTTTTATGGGAGGCGGCGGACGCGCATTGAAGGCGCGTGGGTAAGGTAGGTGGACGTCGCGTGTCCAGTCGCCGCCCTCGCCGTTTTGGTTTCCGCGCGGGAGGCCATTAACGCCGATGACCAACCTCCCCGCGTCATTTCCATTGCGAACCGCCGCGTCCCCTCGCTGACAAGGCGCCCCCACCTGCGAAAACCGTCGTTCCGCGAGGCGCCGACGCACCCGATTCGCGCCCTTGGCGAAGGGGCCGGCACGGGGTTGCCGGCGATTCTATTGGGCTCCAAAATTGACCGGCGTCGTTTGGAGCGCTCCAGTGCGAACCCATTTTCGCTTCCGGCCCCAAATTGCTATCGGAGCCGCTATCGGGACACCGGTGAAGATGCTCTTAGCATCCAAACGTAGTGTACAAACAGACCCAGCCTTGGTTCACCTCATACGGCATCTACCATGCCAAAAGCAGATACGGGAAAATTTGCTGCTAGCCCACCAACCAGGCCCTATATCATCGCTCGAAGGTACCTCTGGGCGCGAGATGAGTCCTCTACGAAAACGACTCCTCATTTCCTTCTCAGGAGTTGTACTCGGTTGGAGGTAGTTCAGGCGAGGAATGGCTAACAAAACAAACCGGACGGCGCATGTCTTAGGATGGCACATTGGGTAATTTTTTGTCAAATCCATGAACAGTTTTAAGTTGGACAAATAAAGTCGTAAAAAACCTTTTTTTTTGTTACTGGGTAAAGATAAGGAAACATTAACACGTAAGACGATAGAATGGCAATAATTTATTGGTATAACCGGCATTAATATGCTACTCCAGAATTTCCAGTGTACATAATCTCTAAGATTAGATTTGCCAGTGTACTGGGCATTAATCTCTAAGATTAGATTTTCCAGTGTACTGGGCATTGATTGGGCATTAATCTCTAAGATTAGATTTTCCAGTGTACTGGGCATTGATTGGGCATTAATCTCTAAGATTAGATTTTCCAATGTACATAAACGCCAGCACATCCAAGGAACATGAGTTCGGTGGCATACTGACATCGACCAGGAGTACTGGACGAAGAATAGCTAACTACTTCTCATGGCACGTATCATGAACCACACACGGACCCTGTGCTTCCTAGCTCTTGTGGTCATGTCTACTTTCTTGTCATGCCATGCAGCAGGGCCGAACATAGGTCGGTCTTTCTTCATTTGTTCGTTCTTTCATGATATCGGTACTCATATTTGGATGTAATAGAAAGTTCTTGCTATTTATCTCTACATCGCTATTTGTCGGAGCTAATTAGATTGTACTACTCCCTCCAGTTCATATTAATTGACTCTAATATGAATGTATCTATAATTAAGATGTGTCTAGATACATTCATATTGAAGTCAATTAATATGAATCGGAGGGAGTACTTGATTATGCATATAGGTAAAACAGGCGAGTGGCCAAAATTGTGTGTTGCTGCAGAAGGTTGTGCGCCCCCGGTAGAACATCAGGGCAACCTTTTGTGTATGGCTTACTGCGCTAGCCGAGGTTATGACAAGGATAAAAGCGCTTGCTTACCAGACAATAGTTCCACCTGCTGCTGCGCGAAGTAAGAAATGCATGCAATCAAAATTATTTATGCGATGTACCATGCTAAAAATATCGTGTGTGGAGGTGGCTGAACAATTTGTCTGTGCGAACCTCGATTCAGCTCATACAAAATAGCCAATAAAATATACTATTTAATTTTTAATTTAGCATATGCTTTTTCACCCTTCCATAAAAAACCATTTGGTCGACACGATGCAGCAAAATAAATTATAAATTTCTTTTTCGAAATGGGGGAAATATCGCCCCAGCTTCTGCATCCAAAGGATGCACAGGATTTTTTTATTAGATTATTCACAAAACCTTACAAGAACAATACAAAAGATCAATCTCGAAGCAACCTTACTATACCTACAGTGGGATGAAGAGGGTGACAATACACCAACTCACATCATCCAAAAAACTAAATGCCTTCCCAAACCGTCCAATAGCAGGTGAGAAGCACATCCAGTCAAGAAGACTCTCAGCGCACGCCAACGCCCACGCCACAAAAGTTGCTCCCGCCGTCTTCCTCGACTCCATCTTCAAGAGAGATCATCGCATTAACCTTGCAAGACCTGCCGTCGATGCCACCATGACGCCAGACGGCTCCACCATCGTGCACGCATACATCATCCCGCATCTGTCGTCGATACCCTGCAGCACCATGCCACTGAGACTCAGCGCCAACAATGTGGTAGATGAATACCACTCCACCGAAATCCGCCAACATCCAGCAGCTGCTACAAAAACGATGCCCCAAGAGGTAGAACGACGCAGGACGAGCCGCCATCGTCCGATCCGGGAGACCCAGACCTAGGGTTTTCCCCGGAGCAGCACGAGTGAGAGACCGCAGACTGCGACGACGATGCCTTCAAGAAGGTAGCGGCGCGACACGTCGCCATCGTCCGCCAACCGAGGTCGGAGCACGGTTTTCACCGGCAGCCGCGCATCCCCAACTCGTCGAGTGTAGTGCCAAGACGGGCAAAGATGACGCCTTCGACAAGTTAACGACGTCGACCGACGCCGCCATCATCCGCCAAGACCGAGGTCGAGGCTCAGTTTTCACCGGCCGCCATGACACCCCGGACTAGATCACCACTGCCGGAGAGCTGTGTGAGATCCCATGATCCCCCACACAGGACTACCAGCCTGGCCGACCACCTCCGACGAAGAAGATGACCACCACCACCATGCCCGGGGTTGTTGCCCCAGGTTTCCTCATGACGCGAGAGATGCCCACGAACGCCTCACTGCCAAGGAGGCAGAGCCACGACGCAGATCGACGCCCGCCCCGGCCCAAACTGGCCTAGATTGGACCCGATCCACAGCCGTCGCCCGGTCGCCGCCTACAGATCGACGCTGTAGCCGTCGCCTCCCTGCGCTGCCGCATCAAGGAGAGGCCTGGCCGGATGCCGCCGCCGTGCCCTCCGGTCGTGGGGGCGAGAGGAAAGGCCACCACCGCTGCCACGCCGCAGGGCTTTGCCCGGCAGCGTTCCGGCGACGGCGGCGGGGGAAGAGGGCGCCCTAGGGAGGGAGACGGCAGCGGGGGTGGCTGGGCCCCGGCACGGGTTAGGTCGGGGGAGAGGTTAGATCCACATGCCACTAGTAGAAACAAGGGCTTTGGTTTTTTGCCCCAAAGAGCTTTTGCACGAATTTGGCACGAACCGGTGCTAAAGGGGGTCATTAGCACCGGTTCGTGCGGTCCAGCCGTTCGAGGGACCTTTAGCACCGGTTCGTGTTACGAACCGGTGCAGATGAGCTATCTTTTGCACCGGTTCGTAACACGAACCGGTGCTAAAGGGTTGGCGTCAGCCGTGAACCCTTTTGCACCGGTTCGTGTTACGAACCGGTGCTAAAGGTCTACCCTTTAGCACCGGTTCGTAACACGAACCGGTGCAAAAGGTTTTCTCGCTCCCCACGCACCTACACCCCCCCCCCGTGGATCGCCTTTTTTAACACTGTAAAATAGAAAAGAAAATGATAAACAATTCAAAAAATAAAATCTTTTGAGATTCATGTATGTTACGCAACCTACTATTAGGGAAAATTAACAAATTTGAATTTCAATTTTTTTTTTGCAATAAAAGTTTGAAAAATGGTAAAACCGCATTAATTTTTGCATACGACGTCGGAAAAAAGTGTATAATAATCTCCTTTTTGTGATTTTGAATCTCGGAAGATTCAAGATCAGATTTGCCCCTGGCATTGTTAAGCATGGAGTTTAAAAGGTCTTGTTCCATCTCCCACTTCTCCATTTCCGTGAGCTTATTAAAGAACTTGTGAGAATAGGGTAGAGAAAAGGTCGGAGGGACCACCAAAGTTTTTCGGAAATCACACGGCATCCTTAGCCGTAGCATCATCCTTTTCGGATGAGTTGACTTCCGCCTCCTCCGGACCTTGGACTTGGGCTTCTTCTAGAGCAGGTCGCTTCGGGCCGGAGCTGCTTCCGCCTCTTTTCTCGCTACTCACTGGGATAACTTCCACTTGAGCATCGGTAGCGAGATCGGGGGAAGGTTGAGCTTTGGGCGGTGACGGTTGGGGAGCAACGTTGGAGGTGCTTGGCGGAGTTAGGGTGACGGGGCCGATAGCCTGAGATGCTTTCATGTATTTTGTGATGGGATTCTGGATGTTGGCCCGAGAGGTGGTGGTCGTCTGGTTCCTGCAATAAGCAAAGGAAAAATATAAGTAACAGAGCTACACAATCAATAAATATGTGTTTCCGAACACTTACGTGGCGCCGGGGATCAGCGGGCGAGACCCTTTTCCTGTTGTGGCCAACAGCTTGATTCGCTCACGTTCCGCCTTCTTGGAGTTGAGGCGCGGAGGTGGTTTGGTCTTTGCCCTTTTAGTGGAGGCCTCGCCGCTGGCTTCGGCTTCGGGGCCGGAAACCTTGGTGCGGGGACATTTTGCTGCGCGAGGGGCATCCTTCTTCGGAGCTTGCTCTTCCCCCTCACCGCCATCCTCCGAATCATCTTCCGCCCTGATACGTCTCAAACGTATCTATAATTTCTTATGTTCCATGCTACTTTTATGATGATACTCACATGTTTTATACACACTTTATGTCATTATTATGCATTTTCCGGAACTAACCTATTGACGAGATGCCGAAGTGCCAGTTCCTGTTTTCTGCCGTTTTTGGTTTCAGAAATCCTAGTAAGGAAATATTCTCGGAATTGGACGAAATCAACGCCCAGTATCTTATAATTCCACGAAGCTTCCGGAACACGGAGAGGGGCCGGAGGAGAGGCCCGGGGCCACCACACATGGTGGCGGCGCGGCCCAAGGGGGCGCGCCCCCCATTGTGTGGCCCCACCAGGGCCCCTCCGAGGCTGCCCTTCCGCCTACTTAAGGACTCCGTCGCGAAAACCCTAAACCAATAAGCCACGATACGAGAAAAGTTCTGCAGCTGCCGCCATCGCGAAGCCAAGATTCGGGGGACAGGAGTCTCTGTTCCGGCACGCTGCCGGGACGGGGAATTGCCCCCGGAGTCATCTCCATCGACACCACCACCATCTTCATCGCCATCGCTGTCTCCTATGATGAGGAGGGAGTAGTTCTCCCCGAGGCTAAGGGCTGTACCGGTAGCTATGTGGTTAATCTCTCTCTCATGTACTTCAATACAATGATCTCATGAGTTGCTTTGCATGATTGAGATCCATATGATGAGCTTTGTAATCTAGATGTCGTTATGCTATTCAAGTGGATTTTACTTATGTGATCTCCGGAGACTCCTTGTCCCACGTGTGTAAAGGTGACGAGTGTGTGCACCGTGTGGGTCTCTTAGGCTATATTTCACGGAATACTTATTCACCGAGTTATGATTTGAGTTGGATGTCTCTATGAAATTGTGGTGTGTTAGTACCTCCTATGAATGCTCACAGTGACAGCGTGGGGTGTTTATTAGTACTTGGGAATACATCTTTAAGGTTTGCCTACATGATGAATTAGTGTTCGTTATCTTACCAGAGAGTAATTCAGAATAGCATAGTGAAGTGCTTATATTTATATTCAATTATGATTGCAATGTTGAGAGTGTCCACTAGTGAAAGTATGATCCCTAGGCCTTGTTTCCAAACATCGAATCTCCATTTATTTACTGTTCTGTTGCATGTTTACTCGCTGCCATATTTTATTCAGATTGCTATTACCACTCATATACATCCATACTACTTGTATTTTACTATCTCTTCGTACGAACTAGTGCACTTATACATCCGACAAGTGTATTAGGTGTGTTGGGGATACAAGAGACTTCTTGTATCGTGATTGCGGGGTTGCTTGAGAGGGATATCTTTGACCTCTTCCTCCCCGAGTTCGATAAACCTTGGGTGATTCACTTAAGGGAAACTTGCTGTGTCTGTTCTACAAACCTCTGCTCTTGGAGGCCCAACACTGTCTACGGGAAAAGAAGTGTGAGTAGACATCAAGCTATTTTCTCGGCGCCGTTGCTTGGGAGGTAAGGTAAAAGGTATTCACATCCTCCGACTACTAAGCTATTTCCTAGCATTGTTGCCGGTGTGTGAGTGCTCGAAGCTATTTCCTTTAGATCCCGCAATTGCATCTTTTTGTTTCTTGTTTTTATTTTTCACTAGTTAGGCATAATGGAAAACAACAATGAGCTTTTTAATCTATTTCTGAGTTAAGATATGAATTGTTTGATGCGAAAATTAAAAAACCTATGGAACCTTATCTGCATGATAGTAGCAATGTTATTAGTATGAATGCAATTACTGCTAATGCTATGGAAAAGTCTAAGCTTGGGGAAGCTAGTTTATATAAAAATAATCTTTTTTGCTCCTCGGCTTTGGAAGAAATATTTTGCTCTGATAATGCTTTATCTCCCATATGCGATAACTCTAATGATGCTTCGATATTTTAAATCCACTTCGCTGAAAGTGTTTCATATAAAATACCTATGAAAATTATTGAACATGTTATGGATAACTCGATATGAAGGGGATGGAAGCTGTCCATCCTGGAGATCATTTATTGTTTTTGCACGAATTATGCGGGTTATTCAAGTGTGCGGGTATCTCTATGGATGAAGTTAGGAAGAAACTATTCTCTATATCAGTCGTCCAGTAAAGCGACGCATTGGTATAAATTGCTTGAAGAATGGGGATTCTCTTGATTGGAAGGATATTGTGCCTCTATTTTACTCTAAATTCTATCCTCCAAGTGAAATTCACAAAGACCGGAACCGCATATATAACTTCTGGCCTCATGATGGAGAGAGTATTGCCCAAGCATGGGGGAGATTGAAGTCTTTAATGCTGAAATGCCCCATTCATGAGCTTCCTGGTAATATCATCATTGATAATTTCTATGCAAGACTTTCTTTTCAGGATAAAACCTTGCTGGATACTACTTGTTCTCGATCATTTACACGCAATGAAGAAGAGTTTAAAAGGGATCTTCTTGATCGGATTCAGGAGAATACTGAAGGATGGGAGAACAACAAAGGTAAAGAGGTCAGGTATAAATTATGATTATGAATGCATTGAAACTTTTATGGATACTGATAAAATTTGAAATATGAGTGCTACTTATGGTCTTGACTCTCAAGTTGTTAAAAATCTTTATAAAGCTTTTGCCTCTCATTTTGAATTGCCTAGGAAGAATTTTGATAAGTATCATGAACCTTTTAAAGATGCTTGCATGAAGGATGAAATTGTCGTTAATGATTGCAATAAACAGGCTCAAACTCCTAAGAATGCTATTTCCTATAAGCATGTTAATTTTTGTGGAATTCATAGACCTTATGGAATTAATCAAATCGAAGATGAATATTGTATCCACCATATTAATGAAAAAACTAGAAAGTGGTCTAGGGCTCTAGATGATCTTGGTAAAAAAGTTTGTGCCAACTATCCTTTTATTTGTGAACTTTGTCATAAAGTGGGTCATTTTAATTTTCAATGCTCCTCCAATGATAATTCGCACCCCATGAGTGCTGCAAATTTGTATTGTAATGATGAAATTACTCCTAATCAGCATGATGAACTTACCTTATTTTGTGGTGTGAAGAGTTATCAAGAAAAATCTGTTTGTTACATATGAGTGATCTTGATATTGATGATGTCCTGCATGGGTGTTTTTCTTATTGCATTGATAATTGCCATACAAATACTTACATACAAAATATTTTAGAAGATGACACTTTGCCAAAATATGATAGGACCGCTGTGTGTTTTGAACTTATTAATGAAAAGGAGGAATCCTCCCAAGTTTCTTCTATTGTTTCTGGAAATAAATCAGGTTATGTGGAGGAGCCCCCCTTCAAGCCTCTTCCTCCTAAAGAAGGGAACGAGAGAAGGAGGAGAAGAAGGGGAATAAAAAGAAAGAGGCAACAGCATATCCCCGCGTGTATGAGATAACGATAGGTAACCGTAAGTATGTTGCTCCTGATGATTATTATGATAATGAATCTGAATACATGATCTTCCTATGCCCTTTACCTACATTAGTGATCATGATTTGAAAGAGCACACTACTTTTGATATTGAAAATCTCTGGGAAACTAATTCTGAGAATGATGATGTTAATAGCTGCCATAATATCAGTACTATCCATGCTTCCTCCCATAATGATATAGAAAGCTCTAAGCTTGGGGATGATGTGTTTGAAAATCCTTTTTCTACTGATCATTATATGATTGATACATCTCCTTCTAGTAACAATGATGGTATGGTCACAGATGAACATACTGTGAAGGATAACTATTCTATTTCTTATGATGACACTATGCCCCCAATCTTTGATGATTATTATAAAGAATGCTATGATATAGGTTATAATTATCCTTATGAAACTTGTCATAGTTATGATTGGATTGCCAAAAACAATTCCCTTAGTATGCAACTTGTTTACCATGTTCAAATTCTTGATAATGATCCCGCTCCAATTACTATTAATGAGAAGAGTTTTTCTTATGCCAAAATTAATGATACCTTTATGCATATGAACCATGATAAGAATGTTTTAAGTGATGGGTATATTGTGTATTTCATCAATGATGCTACTGAAAGTTATTATGAGAGAGGGAAACATGGTTATATGCATCTTAATAATATTAAGTTTCCCCTCTCTATGTTGAGAATCTTGAAGTTATTCGTGTTTTATCTTACTAAGCTTGTCACTTTGCTCCTCATAAATTTATTCGGGTACAAGATTCCTTTTCATAGGAAGTGGGTTAGACTTAAATTTGTTTTATACTTGCTTTTTGATGCTCTCTTTTGCTTCAACTCTTATTTCTTGTGAGTGCATCATTGAAATTGCTGAGCCCATCTTAATGACTATAAAGAAAGCACTTCTTGGGAGATAACCCATGTGTTTATTTTGCTACTTGTTTTGTTGTGTCTTGGAAGTTGTTACTACTGTAGCAACCTCTCCTTATCTTTATTTTATTGCATTGTTGTGCCAAGTAAAGTCTTTGATAGTAAAGTCAATACTAGATTTGGATTACTGCATAGAAACAGATTTCTTGCTATCACGAATTTTGGCAGGGTTCTCTGTAGGTAACTCAGAAAAATCTGCAAATTTACGAGTGTGATCCTCAGATATGTACGCAACTTTCATTCAATTTGAGCTTTTTCATCTAAGCAAGTCTGGTGCCTCTAAAAAATTCGTCTTTACGGACTGTTCTGTTTTGACAGATTCTGCCTTTTATTTCGCATTGCCTCTTTTGCTGTGTTGGATGGATTTCTTTGTTCCATTAGCTTCCAGTAGCTTTGAGCAATGTCCATAAGTGTTAAGAATGATTGTGTCACCTCTGAATATATGAATTTTCGATTATGCACTAACCCTCTAATGAGTTTGTTTTGAGTTTGGTGTGGAGGAAGTTTTCAAGGGTCAAGAGAGGAGGATGATACAATATGATCAAGAAGAGTGAAAAGTCTAATCTTGGGGATGCCCCCGTGGTTCATCCCTGCATATTTCAAGAAGACTCAAGCATCTAAGCTTGGGGATGCCCAAGGCATCCCCTTCTTCATCGACAACTTATCAGGTCACCTCTAGTGAAACTATATTTTTATTCCGTGACATCTTATGTACTTTACTTGGAGGGTCTGTGTGCTTTTATTTTTCATTTTGTTATTTTCATTCTCTGAATAAATTCATGCTTGTGTGGGAGAGAGACACGCTCCGCTGTTGCATATGAACACATGTGTTCTTAGCTTTACTTTTAATGTTCATGACGAAGGTTGAAACTGCTTCGTTCATTGTTGTATGGTTGGAAACAGAAAATGCCGCATGTGGTAATTGGTATAATGTCTTGAATAATTTGATACTTGGCAATTGTTGTGCTCATATAGATCATGTTTAAGCTCTTGCATCATGTACTTTGTACCTATTAATGAAGAACTACATAGAGCTTGTTAAAATTTGGTTTGCATGATTGGTCTCTAGAGTCTAGATATTTTCTGGTTAAGGTGTTTGAACAACAAGGAGACGATGTAAAGTCTTATAATGCTTGAAATATGTTCATATGTGAGTTTTGCTGCACCGTTTTACACTTGAGTTTGCTTCAAACAACCTTGCTAGCCTAGCCTTGTATTGAGAGGAATTCTTCTCGTGCATCCAAATCCTTGAGCCAAAAACTATGCCATTTGTGTCCACCATACCTACGTACTACATGGTATTTCTCTACCATTTCAAAGTACATTACTTGAGTGCTACCTTTAAAATTCTATCCTTTGCCTTTACAATATATAGCTCATGGGAAAATAGCCTTAAAAACTATTGTGGTGAAAAATATGTAGCTATGTATCTTATTTCTTATAAGTTGCTTGTTGAGCGGTAACCATGTTTCTGGGGATGCCATCAACTTTTACACCTTTGTTGAATATCATGTGAGTTGCTATGCATGTTCGTCTTGTCTAAAGTAAGGGCGATTTTCATGATCAAATGGTTTGAGTATGCATATTGTTAGAGAAGAACATTGGGCCGCTAACTAAAGTCATGATTCATGGTGGAAGTTTCAGTTTGGACAATTAATCCTCAATCTCTTATGAGAATATTATCTGTTGTTGAATGCTTATGCATTAAAGAGGAGTCCATTATCTGTTGTCTATGTTGTCCCGTTATGGATGTCCTAAGTTGAGATTTATCAAAAACGAGAAATCAAATGCGATCTATCTCCTTGGACCTTTGTACAGAGCGACATAGAGGTACCCCTTTGTGACACTTGGTTGAAACATATGTTATGCAATGATAATCCGTGTTAATCCAAGCTAATTAGGACAAGGTGCGAGCACTATTGGTAATCTATGCATGAGGCTTGCAACTTATAGGATACCTTATACATAACACATATGATTTATTACTACCGTTGACAAAATTGTTTCTTGTTTTCAAAATGAAAAGCTCTAGCACAAAAATAGTAATCCATGCTTCCTCTGCGAAGGGCCATTCTTCTACTTTATTGTTGAGTCGGTTTACCTATTCTTTCTATCTTAGAAGCAAACACTTGTATCAAGCGTGTGCATTGATTCTTACATGTTTACCTATTGCACTTGTTATATTACTTTGTGTTGACAATTATCCATGAGATAAATATGTTGAAGTTGAAAGCAACCGCTGAAACTTATATCTTCCTTTGTGTTGCTTCAAAGCTTTCTACTAAGAATTTATTGCTTTATGAGTAACTCTTATGCAAGTCTTATTGATGCTTGTCTTGAAAGTACTATTCATGAAAAGTCTTTGCTATATGATTCAGTTGTTTATTCATTGTCTTCACCATTGCTTCGAATCGCTGCATTCATCTCATATGCTTTACAATAGTATTGATCAAGATTATGATAGCATGTCACTTCAGAAATTATCCTTGTTATCGTTTACCTACTCGAGGGCGAGTAGGAACTAAGCTTGGGGATGCTTGATACGTCTCAAACGTATCTATAATTTCTTATGTTCCATGCTACTTTTATGATGATACTCACATGTTTTATACACACTTTATGTCATTATTATGCATTTTCCGGAACTAACCTATTGACAAGATGCCGAAGTGCTAGTTCCTGTTTTCTGCTGTTTTTGGTTTCATAAATCCTAGTAAGGAAATATTCTCGGAATTGGACGAAATCAACGCCCAGTATCTTATAATTCCACGAAGCTTCCAGAACACCGGAGAGGGGCCAGAGGAGAGGCCCAGGGCCACCACACATGGTGGCGGCACGGCCCAAGGGGGGGGGGGGGCGCGCCCTATTGTGTGGCACCACCAGGGCCCCTCTGAGGCTGCCCTTTCGCCTACTTAAGGACTCCGTCGCGAAAACCCTAAACCAATAAGCCACGATACGAGAAAAGTTCTGCAGCCGCCGGGGGACAGGAGTCTCTATTCCGGCACGCCACCGGGACGGGGAATTGCCCCCGGAGTCATCTCCATCGACACCACCGCCATCTTCATCGCCATCGCTGTCTCCTATGATGAGGAGGGAGTAGTTCTCCCCCGAGGCTAAGGGCTGTACCGGTAGCTATGTGGTTAATCTCTCTCTCATGTACTTCAATACAATGATCTCATGAGTTGCTTTGCATGATTGAGATCCATATGATGAGCTTTGTAATCTAGATGTCGTTATGCTATTCAAGTGGATTTTACTTATGTGATCTCCGGAGACTCCTTGTCCCACGTGTGTAAAGGTGACAGTGTGTGCACCGTGTGGGTCTCTTAGGCTATATTTCACAGAATACTTATTCACTGAGTTATGATTTGAGTTGGATGTCTCTATGAAATTGTGGTGTGTTAGTACCTCCTATGAATGCTCACAGTGACAACGTGGGGTGTTTATTAGTACTTGGGAATACATCTTTAAGGTTTGCCTACATGATGAATTAGTGTTCGTTATCTTGCCAGAGAGTAATTCAGAATAGCATAGTGAAGTGCTTATATTTATATTCAATTATGATTGCAATGTTGAGAGTGTCCACTAGTGAAAGTATGATCCCTAGGCCTTGTTTCCAAACATCGAATCTCCGTTTATTTACTATTCTGTTGCATGTTTACTCGTTGCCATATTTTATTCAGATTGCTATTACCACTCATATACATCCATACTACTTGTATTTTACTATCTCTTCGCCGAACTAGTGCACCTATACATCTGACAAGTGTATTAGGTGTGTTGGGGACACAAGAGACTTCTTGTATCGTGATTGCGGGGTTGCTTGAGAGGGATATCTTTGACCTCTTCCTCCCCGAGTTCGATAAACCTTGGGTGATTCACTTAAGGGAAACTTGTCTGCTGTTCTACAAACCTCTCGCTCTTGGAGGCCCAACACTGTCTACGGGAAAAGAAGTGTGAGTAGACATCACGCCCCATCGGTGCTAAGCGTGTACACGAATACATTTCAAAAATTGTCCTCCGCCAAAGTATTGAGCTGTAGAGGAAATATGAAAAAAGTTAGAACATTTCGAGTGGAAGAAGTAAAAAAGGCTAAGTGTAAGAACGCACCAAAGGACACTTGTTGTTGATGGAGATGTCTTTGTAAATTTCCAGGACCTCCTGGCCACGGCCAATCTTCACGAGCGTCCGGATCCTCTTGTTCAGAGAATCCGCTGGCAATTATTCTCTGGTCACCCGCAGTTCATCATCAGTCCCGGAGTACTCGCAGATCAGCTTCTTGTTGTATTTGAGTGGCTGGATCCGGCGCGTGAACCAGCTTAGGGTCAAGTCCATTCCGGTTAAACCGTCATGGACAAACCAGGAAATCCTCCGAGCAGCCTTGTCCAGTTCCGGAAACTAGGCGAGGGCGGGGATGAAGCTCCAGCTGGCCGTTTCCTCCGGAGGATTGTTGGCGAATGCGGGAAGGCCATCGTGGACGCCCAGAACTGATATGTCCTTCACGTAGAACCATCCGGCGTTCCAGTACCGGACGGACTCGTGGGAAGGGGGAGCCGGATACATCCGTTGCGGGTGGAGCACAAATGTCATGCTTCCGCAGTTCACCATGACCTTGTCCTTGGTCTCTTTTTTGACACGATAGAAGAATCGCCGCGAGGCGAACGTCGGGGCGGATTCCGAGGTGCCCCTCGTAGAGTGTCACAAAGTTGGAGAGGAGGAGATAGGAATTTGGGCATATATTGTGAGGTCGGAGGTCTGTAAGTGCTAAGCACTGATAAAAAGAACTCGGAGGGGGGAAGAGAAAGGCCGCGCTCCACCCAGGCTTTCGTGAAGACGCGTTCGTCGGAGTTTGGAGCCGGAACGCTTGAGTCCCTTTGAAAACTCCATGAGTCCGGAGCGATGAATCCTTCTTTCTCAAGGGCCTTGAGTTCCGGATCGATCAGTGACTTCACTAGGCCACCATCGACCCTTCTCACCTTCGCGGATCCGGACCTTCAAAGCTTTCTTCTGCTCAGCTTCTTGCACCTTAGCAGCCATTCTAGCTTGCCCTTCAATATCCACCTAGATCTCCTCTACTGTTGGGATCCGGTTGAGAGAATTGCTGGAAGAGGCGGAGAAAGGTTGAGCTAATCTGATGTCGGAAACAATGGGCGGAAGGAATGCTATAGGCTCAATGAACTTTGGTTCTGTGGAGTTTGGTTGTGGGCTATTCGGAGAGCTATCGGTAAACCTAGGTGAGCTAGTGGACATATTTCCGGCTGCATGCATATGTTGAAACGTTTGAGTAATCGGAACTAGCTAAGTTTGTCTTCTACGAGTCCGACGAACTTACCGGCAATGGCGTGGAGGTTCCCCGTGGCGCCAGCGAGGGTGAAGGTCACGGAAGTGACGCGCAGACCTCTGGCGATACCACGAAACGGCGGCGGAGCTGATTTCCCGATCAACCGTGAGCAGTTCGGGTCGAGGGAGACCTTGGTACGGTGGCGTTTGAAGTTCTCCAGGGAGCAGCTCGTCGGAGTTGAGATTTACTAGGCGGCGCTGTCGCGAGGAAGAAGATGAAGTGGTGAGCGCGGTGAAAGAATGGAACTGACCGTGCGTGTGGGGGTATTTATAGACCTCGCGCTGAGATTCGTGAGTCGGATCTTACGGTGGGAACGAAACGGTCGCACCGTTGGATGATCTCCACGTGTCCTAGGTCAAAAGTGGTGAAATGGAAGCAGTGGTAACCTAACTGTGCGTCTCCGAAAATTTCGGCTGAAGATTCACATCTACGGAAATTTAGCGCGAAAAAAGAGGAAGATATGCGCAGCGTGGGCGAAAAATCTGCTAAGTTACCGTTACAGAAGAACAAATGATTTTCCGGTTGAATGAAGTCGTAAACAAGGAAGTTTTGGAAGCTCTTCAAGATTCTCTTCGGATCCGGGTAGACGAATTCGGAAGAATGATGAATCTCAGAGAACTTTGGGGGCTACTATTGTGGGTATACTTTATGGGTGTATCAACGACATGGCCTAGATCCGGCAAGCCCGGGTGGCCCATAGACGGTGATGGTGGCATGTGGGCCATCGGGTGGCCCAGTTGCTGTAGATCAAAATGGATGAAGTCCAGCCCTGGAAACAGGAGCCGGATCTCAATCGACCTATGAAGATAGTCGGGTCCGTGAAGGCCCATGAAGTATCCGAATCCAATACGGCGCATAAGGGAAGGTGGATCCTTGACGTGCACGGCAATATAATATTCCGTAGTTAGGCATCTTGTATTCCGGCTAGGACTCTCCGTGTAACCCTAGATCCGGGAGTCTTTATAAGCCGGATCCCGGGAGCCCTAGAGGCACAACCACAACTCATTGTAACATCACGAAAGCGCCCAGATAATTCCAGACAAGCAGCAGTAGGCCCTGTCCTCATGCAGGTGTTCCGAAGCTGGGTAACTTGCGTACCACCGTCCCGAGGACTCTTCGCCCTATGGCCCCTACTTCTTCTTCCCTCCATGAGGATCCCTCATCTGGAGTACCGTCGAATAGGCAACGACATGTTGCTTTGGGCCTTGGATAAGCACTGACATCATAATGAACTTCCGCTTCATGCACAACCAAGGAGGAAGGTTGTAGATACATAGAGTCACGGGCCAGGTGTTGTGACTGCAGCTCTGCTCCCCAAAAGGATTCATGCCATTTGTACTTAGACCAAACCATAAGTTCCTTGCCTCACCTGCAAAATCTGGGAACTCTCTCTCGATGTTTCTCCACTGCCGACCATCAGCGGGGTGCCTCAACATCGCGTCTTTCTTACGTTCTTCCATGTGCCATAGCAACAACTTGGCATGCTCTTTGTTTCTGAACAAACGTTTCAACCGTAAGTATTATGGGAGCATACCACATCACCTTCGCAGGAACCCTCTTCCTGGGTGGCTCGCCCTCAACATCACCAGGGCCATCTCTTCTGATCTTATACCGCAATGCACCGCTTATCGGGCATTTATTCAAATTCTCGTACTTCTCACCGCGGTTGAGGATACAGTCATTAATGCATGCATGTATCTTCTGCACATCTAATCCTAGAGGTTAGACAAGCTTCTTTGCATCATACGTACTGGCGGGCAATTCGTTCTTTCTTGGAAGCAGCTTCTTTAATATTATCAACAATTTTTCAAATCCCGAATCAGTCACACCAGCTTATGCCTTCCATTTCAGCAATTCCAATATGCTACCCAGCTTTTTCTGTCCATCTTCACAACCTGGGTACAACAATTTTTGGTGGTCCTCTAACATATTGTCGAACTGCAACCTCTCTTTATATGTGCCACAGTCTCTCCTTGCATCAGAAATGGCCCGACGAAGATCATCATCACCAGGCTCATCTGGTGCCCGTTCTTCACCTCCTTCTTCATTGTCTTCCATTGCGGTATCATCGTATTCAGAGAACATAGATCGATACGTGTCATCGTTATCTTATTCTTCATCGCCGTCTTTCATCACCCCTTCTTCTTCGTGCTTGGTCCAAACATTATAGCCGGACATGAATTCGTGCCGAAGCAGGTGACTCTGAATGTCTTTTGAGCAAGAGTAATCTTTCTCATTATTACATTTCAAACATGAACAACAAATAAAACCTTGCTTCGACTTGTTGGCCTCGGCCACAAGCAGGAAAGATTTCACGCCCTCTCTGAAAACGGGATCGCATCGATTACCGTACATCTACGGATTACTCATCTGCACCATAAGTACAATTATGTATCAAATGCAATCACTATGCTAAAATTAGTATTGTGCGAACTATGTATACGAGAAAATAGTTGCTAACCTTTTGGGACCAAAAAGAGAAGAAATCTTATCAAATAAAATCTAGTGGCATCCTCACAAACATTTCATCAAACACCTGTTGTGCATATGAAGAAAAAAAGAGCTTGCATAAACCTCCACCTTTCACCACCAAGAAAAAAAATGTAGGAAGACGGGGGAGGCTGACTATGTATATATAGGCCTGAACCTTTTGTCCCTGTTTGTGGCTCAAACCGGGACTAAAGAGGTGCCAGCAGGCCGCAGAAAGCTTGGGACCCCAAGGACCGCGACAAAAGGGTCCTATCGGACCGGGACAAAAAGCTCCATGCCCTCACGCTGGTTTATGGGCAATGTGATCAGACCATTTATCCCGGCTCCAGACTGTGCCGAAACAAAAGATCTGAACACAAAGACCTGATTTCTACTAGTGAATACTGGAACACGAACTATAGTAAAGTTAACCAGACCGGCAAGATTGATCACAAATACTCCTACTCCGTAGGAAACTAAACGAGCCAGCTAGATATTGAAACACTCCTATCCGATCGGCGTCCAAAAATCGGTCGTTGCCCGGCCATTGATCGCGCATTGTACGGTACAGAATCAATGCTTTTCCCTCTTGGTCTGGTCACTTTCCGGCTGCCGCGCTGCATTAGAAGGTCACGTCGCTTTCGTCGTATGGTCAAGCCATGGATCAGCACATCTTCACGTCATGCATGCATGCCTCGCATTGAGTGCTTAGCTCCTGCTAGCTAGGACTAGGTGCTAGCGCATGCATTGAGTGCTTAGCTGCTGCTAGCTAGCATTGCACTAAAAAACTCCTTTGGTAAAATATTTGTAAAGTATAATGCTATAAAAATGATTTAACAATAATTATTTGCTGCATATTGTTATGCAACAATAATCACCACTAATTCTACCAAGATTTATAAAATAATACAACAAAATTCATCAATAATAATAATATTTTATTTTGCCAAATATTGATAGACAACAAAAAATCACCAATTATTTCACCAAAAAAATAGAAACTCTTACAACAAAACATACATGTATTTGCAACATTTTAAAAAACTTAAACATCATAAAAATCCAAGGCAACATACAATTGAAGCAAACCTTTACAACATCATGTGACTGCTTTTACAACATAACTTATACGAGTTTTTCACATTTTTAAATAACTTATGCGGCATCAACTAATCTTGAGAAACATAAACTTGTGGCAACTGCCCACGCAAGCATTATCTCCAGTTAAACTGTAAGGTTTAATAGCTTAGATCCTGATACTTCCCGTATTTACAGCAAAAATGCCACTGGTATTGCAACAAAATCTCTCGCCTCGCGTACAAAAAACTATTACAACAAAAATTTCGTACATTTTAATAGCAATGTTATAAAAGGAGGTTAGTAAAGTATTTACAACAAATTAGTAAAGTATTTACATCAATAATTATCAACAAAAATAACAAAAAATTAAGTATTTACAACAATATTCAACAAATGTTTTTTACAAAAAAATAACAGTTTCAACACTAGTAATTTTCTATGCCAAAAAGTCTTTACAACAAATGTCCAATATATTTACAACAAAAAAATTAACAAAAAAACCAAAAAAAAATTATTTGGGTGTTTACAATAACAGTCGGCTTCCATACTGGGGATTTACAACAAATCAACAACATATTTACAACAATAATTAGCAAGAAAAACAATAAATTAATTGAAAAAAAGACAAATCCATGTAAAAAAATAAAACTCATACCCGTTTGTTACAAAATTAATAGACGAATGCAACATCAAAAAATTCACGAGTTGTAGCATCGTCCATTATGGCCCCGCACTCGTCGTAGCACGTCGGCGCTAGATCTCACAACCCCATACATGTTCCTGTTGTTGTATCGTCTTCTTAGGGATCATCCTTATTGATCGGAGGAATCGAACAACGTCGTGAATGTAAACTTGAAGGAGTAGAATAAGTGACGGATGACGACGAGGCGGACAAACGAACACCGTGGCACATGACCAAAAAGCGGGGTAAAATGTAGCAACCAAAGATAGTAATAAAATAATAAAAACAAAGCTAGCTGCATGTTTGCCAGAGCTGCAAAACTAGCTAGGAACGTGAGCGTGTGTGCTAGTTAGCAGCGAACCACTAGGGCCATCGATCTCCAACATGCATGCTAGCTCGTGATAACAGAGCGTGTGGAAATAAAAGACAGGGGAACGGACGTACATGTGAGACGGCAGACAGAGGCAGCGACAGCGACCCGCGCGGGAAAGGAAGGCACACGCGCTCCGTCAGCACAACCGATCTCTAGCGCTCGATCGGTCGGCTGATACCAAGCGTTTTCCTTCTGATTACTCTACCTGCATGCTTAGCCCTAGCCCTAGCTTTGCTAGCCACCTCTCTCCCCACGACGGAGAAGAACAGAAACTACTCGATCTTGGCCGCTTGTTAGGATGACGGTCTCCGCACAACGCGCGCCCTGGTGCGGCTTCCGGTTCAACTCTACGGCGGAGGAGGCCATTTCCGTGTACCTCCGTCGCTGGGTCGCCGGCGAGCCGCTGCCGGACACGGAGGGTATCGTCTATGAGGCCGAGGTTTACAACTCCGAGCCGAACGATCTTGCCGCCTCATTCCTCCCGCTGCCCAAGACGGAGAACCGCTTCTTCTTCACCACCTGCAAGCGCCAGAAAGCTGGGAGCAGCTACAGGATGTTGCGCGCCACCAGCGCCGGCAGCTGGGTCGCCAAGGGCAAGAAAGTGATCCTGAACAAGGCCCGCGAGACGATCGGCTACCACGAGTCCCTTCGCTACGTGTACAAGGACAAGAGCCGCGCGTCGGAATGGCTGATGGACGAGTACCACCTGGACGGATCGGCCGTCGTCGTGGGTGGGGATGAGGAGAAGGAGACTCTGGAGCGCGTCTTCTGCAGGATCTACCCCAAGACGGGATCCGTCACGGTCCAACAGTCTGCTTCAGGGAATCATCGTCTTCTTGGTCTTGGGATGATGCAAGAATCTACCAAGACAACCATACTCGCGGCGGCCGTCCAGCCGCGTCGACAAGAACCGGTGGCGCCTATGCTACGACCCGCGATCACGCAGCGGCAGGCGATGACGAAGCCGCCACTGCAACGTTTCGTCCCCGTTCCGCCGACGCCCGCGACGTCAACGCCACAGGCACCCAAGAGGCCAACGCCGAAGGCTGTTGATCCGCCGCGCCCTAAGCGGATGCGCGTCGCTGCCTTACAGCCGTATCTCGAGGTGCCACCACGGCCTACACCTCGACACGACGTAGTGGGGTATGACGGGTGGAAGCGACCGTCCTGGTATCCGGCGCTCCCTCAGGCTCCCACGGAGTCTCGCTCGACGTCGACGGTCGTGCCTCCTCCCCGGCCGGCGGCTGATCAATCGCCGCCAAACAAAATGGACGACGACGACTTCACCAGCCTGTTGGCGGCCGAGCTTGAATTAGCGCTACAAGAGGAGGACCACGGCATCATCAAACAAGAAGCCCGCAATGACGACGACGGGTTCGTGAGCTGGCACTGGTAGAAAAAAGGCCATTAGTCGCGGTGCGCAACTGCCATTAGTCGCGGTTGCGCAACCGCGACTAACTAAGCGCGACTAAAACCTCCCCCCTTTAGTCGCGGTTGCTTACGAACCGCGACTAAAGGCCCGTCCACGTGGGCGGCTAGCGTGCGCCTGGGCGAAGGACCTTTAGTCGCGGTTGGTGTCCCCAACCGGGACTAAAGGCTATTTCGTTAATTTTTTTTAATTCATTTGGGTTTCTAATTTTTTTTCACTCTGTTTTTTTTCTATTTTTTTCAGAATTTCTATTATTTCAGTTATTTGCATAGCTTAGTCTCTATCTCTAACTACACTTATCTCTAGTCAAATTACTTACTCGTGGTTAAACTTCCCGCTCGGTCACCCATCCTCCCGCACTAGCACGCTTAACTTCCGAGTTCCATCCCGTCCCGCATCCAATTGCTTCGCGCGCATGTATGTGATAGTAGTATCATATCAATTCTATTAACATATGTTTGTCGATGTCAAATTTTTTTATTGTTTGAATTTCAAATAATTCTTTTAATAAAAAAGTAATGATGTAATAATCTTGAATAAATAAATAAACATTAACTTTTTAATTTTTATTATTTTTTTAAATTTTTTATTTTTTTTAAAATTTTTAATTTTTGTAATTTTTTTCCAAACCTAAAAATTTGAAAATCTAAAAGGGTAAAAGTAATAGTAATCTTTATGCATGATACAATTATTAATTTTAATTTTTTAAAATAATAAAAAATAATAAAATCCAAAATTTATAGCAAAAACTAAAATCTTCCTGCTTTCGTATTTTCATTTGGAATTTTGAGAATCTAAAAATTGGCTAACCGGGTAATCGGAACATCCTATGCGTAGTTTTGCCTAGCAGATACGTAAGGTGATGGAAAACCAACCCTAAAGAGGCCTAAAACCCAACGTGAAGTTGATTCCCGGAACAATCCCTCTAGAGCTTAATAAACCACGCCTTACGCACCACCGGATCGTTCAACCCGTTTATAAGGCCTAACCATACGGATATCAAACCAATCCTTGAAGAGCAAGGAGCAACTATAACAGATTAGATCTACTAAATAAAGAACAAGCAAGATGCTGCCCTTACACCTAAAATAGGTGTAAGGGCAGCTAGATATCGAGGGGTAGCGTAGCTAAACAAGTACATCGTGAAAACATCGACGTCAACCCCAAAACACCTAAGATAAGGGTGTTGCTCGCCATCAAAAAGGCTTCAGCACGAGCAACACCAACAACGAATAAGCCGATATCGCCTAGATCGCAAGATGCGATCTAGGCAGCATGTTGCTTACCCGGGAGAAACCCTCGAAACAAGGGGTGGCGATGCGCCTAGATTGATTTGTTGTGAACGTGATCGTCCTTCTTTCTCAATAACCCTAGATACATATTTATAGTCCGTAGACTTTCTAACTTGGGAATAAACCCAACCGTGTACGAGCTAAACTCTATCTCTTAATTCTAACCGACACGTAACCTACTATAATTTACAGATACACGGGCAATCTAGCCAAATTCCTCGCGCAAGGCCGGTTCAGAGACACTTCAATACACATGTCTTCTAAGCCCATCTTCGGTCACGGCCCATCTCTAGACTTGGTTAAATTCTGGTGATAACAGGTGCGTAATGTAATCAATAACTACATCCTCGGACATAGCATCAATGTTTTATCCCTAGTGGCAACAGCACATCCACAACCTTAGAACTTTCACGTCACTCGTCCCAGATTTAATGGAGGCATGAACCCACTATCGAGCATAAATACTCCCTCTTGGAGTTAAGAGCAAAAACTTGGCCAGAGCCTCTACTAATAACGGAGAGCATGCAAGATCATAAACAACACATAGGTAATAGATTGATAATCACATAACATAGTATTCTCTATCCATCGGATCCCGACAAACACAACATATAGCATTACAGATAGATGATCTTGATCATGTTAGGCAGCTCACAAGATCCGACAATGAAGCACATGAGGAGAAGACGACCATCTAGCTACTGCTATGGACCCATAGTCCAGGGGTGAATGATACGTCTCCGACGTATCGATAATTTCTTATGTTCTATGCCATATTATTGATGATACCTACATGTTTTATGCACACTTTATGTCATATTCGTGCATTTTCTGGAACTAACCTATTAACAAGATGCCGAAGTGCCGATTCTTGTTTTCTGCTGTTTTTGGTTTCAGAAATCCTAGTAACGAAATATTCTCGGAATTGGACGAAATCAAAGCCCGGGGGCCTATTTTCTCACGAAGCTTCCAGAAGTCCGAAGGAGAGACGAAGAGGGGCCACGGAGGGGCCACACTATAGGGCGGCGCGGCCCCCCCTTGGCCGCGCGGCCCTGTGGTGTGGGGCCCCCGTGCCGCCTCTTGACCTGCCCTTCCGCCTATAAAAAGTCTCCGTGACGAAACCCCCGATGCGAGAGCCACGATACGGAAAACCTTACGAGACGCCGCCGCCGCCGATCCCATCTCGGGGGATCCAGGAGATCGCCTCCGGCACCCCGCCGGAGAGGGGAATCATCTCCCGGAGGACTCTACACCGCCATGGTCGCCTCCCGGAGTGATGAGTGAGTAGTTCACCCCTGGACTATGGGTCCATAGCGGTATCTAGATGGTTGTCTTCTCCTCATTGTGCTTCATTGTTGGATCTTGTGAGCTGCCTAACATGATCAAGATCATCTATCCGTAATTCTATATGTTGTGTTTGTCGGGATCCGATGGATAGAGAATACCATGTCATGTTAATTATCAAGTTATTACATATGTGTTGTTTATGATCTTGCATGCTCTCCGTTTCTAGTAGAGGCTCTGGCCAAGTTTTTACTTTTAACTCCAAGAGGGAGTATTTATGCTCGATAGTGGGTTCATGCCTGCATTGACACTCGGGGAGTGACGAGAAACCCCTAAGGTTGTGTTGTGCTGTTGCCACTAGGGATAAAACATTGGCGCTATGTCCGAGGATGTAGTTGTTGATTACATTACGCACCATACTTAATGCAATTGTCCGTTGTTAGCAACTTAATACCGGAGGGGTTCGGACGATAACTCTGAAGGTGGACTTTTTAGGCATAGATGCGGTTGGATGGCGGTCTATGTACTTTGTCGTAATGCCCAATTAAATCTCACTATACTTATCATGTCATGTATGTGCATTGTTATGCCCTCTCTATTTGTCAATTGCCCGACTGTAATTTGTTCACCCAACATGCTTTTATCTTATGGGAGAGACACCTCTAGTGAACTGTGGACCCCGGTCCATTCTTTAATACTCGAAATACAAATCTGCTGCAATACTTGTTTTTACTGTTTTCTCTGCAAACAATCATCTTCCACACAATACGGTTAATCCTTTGTTACGGCAAGCCGGTGAGATTGACAACCTCACTGTTTCGTTGGGGCAAAGTACTTTGGTTGTGTTGTGCGAGGTTCCACGTTGGCGCCGGAATCTCCGGTGTTGCGCCGCACTACATCCCGCCGCCATCAACCTTCAACGTGCTTCTTGGCTCCTACTGGTTCGATTAAACCTTGGTTTCTTACGAGGGAAACTTGCCGTTGTGCGCATCACACCTTCCTCTTGGGGTTCCCAACGGACGTGTCAACTACACGCATCAAGCAAATTTACGGCGCCGTTGCCGGGGAGATCAAGACACGCTGCAAGGGGAGTCTCCACTTCTCAATCTCTTTACTTTGTTTTTGTCTTGCTTTATTTTATTTACTACTTAGTTTGCTGCATTATATCAAAACACAAAAAAATTAGTTGCTAGCTTTACTTTATTTGCTGTCTTGTTTGCTATATCAAAAACACAAAAAAAATTAGTTACTCGCATTTACTTTACTTATTTCATCATGTTTCCTTTTGATTTTACCGCAAAGAACATACCGGTAGGACAAGGGTCTATAGTTGGGAGGAACAATATAGAAGAATTTTTCACCCATGTTAGTACCGTTGAAGATTTTGAAGATAGACACTTGGTAGACCTTGCTCCCACTTATGAAATTGCTGTCTGCTGCTTTAGTTCGCTCGTTGGAAACTAAATTTGTTAATCTCAATCCTATAATCCAACACATGTTTCTTACACTTGGTGATATGGAAGAGGGGAAAAGAAAGATTTTGTTTTAGAAACCCTTCTTAGAGAATTTGGTGGTCTAGCAAGAGAGGCTAGAAAGGTCTTTGCTAAATTTAATATGCTTGGTTCTCATACTAATTTTGTTAGCCTTCTTGAAAAAATGGATATGGATAGGATAAGGTACACTAATAATGCTAATGCTGGTGGGGAGATCAAAGCACCAATACCATGTAAACTCCTAGCTATGAATGATGCACTAGAACATAACTATGCTTGGCTTGTTCCCGAAAATTTGTTCGATGAGAGTAGCAAGCCCAAGACTAATGAAAAGGGAGACGCTGAAACTTATGTATCCAATATACTATGCATGGTTGAGAAAACTCCAAACCCCGCTGTAGGTGCACCACCCTTCGATAACACTTGATACACACTTTCGCGCCTAGCTAAAGGCGTTAAAGAAAAGCGCTTATGGGAGACAACCCATGTTTTTACTCCAGTATTTTTGTTTTATATTTGTGTCTTGGAAGTTGTTTACTACTGTAGCAACCTCTCCTTATCTTAGTTTTATGTTTTGTTGTGCCAAGTAAAGTCTTTGATAGAAAAGTAAGTACTAGATTTGGATTACTTGCGCAGTTCCAGATTTCTTTGCTTGTCACGAATCTGGGTCTATCTCCCTGTAGGTAGCTCAGAAAATTACGCCAATTTACGAGCATGATCCTCAGATATGTACGCAACTTTCATTCAGTTTGAGCATTTTCGTTTGAGCAAGTCTGGTGGCCTAATAAAATCCATCTTTACGGACTGTTCTGTTTTGACAGATTTTGTCTTTTATTTCGCATTGCCTCTTTTGCTAAGTTGGATGAATTTCTTTGATCCATTAATGTCCAGTAGCTTTATGCAATGTCCGGAAGTGTTAAGAATGATTGTGTCACCTCTGAACATGTGAATTTTTTATTATGCACTAACCCTCTAATGAGTTGTTTCGAGTTTGGTGTGGAGGAAGTTTTCAAGGATCAAGAGAGGAGTATGATGCAATATGATCAAGGAGAGTGAAAGCTCTAAGCTTGGGGATGCCCCGGTGGTTCACCCCTGCATATTCTAAGAAGACTCAAGCGTCTAAGCTTGGGGATGCCCAAGGCATCCCCTTCTTCATCGACAACATTATCGAGTTCCTCCCACGAAACTATATTTTTATTCGGCCACATCTTATGTACTTTGCTTGGAGCGTCGGTTTGTTTTTGTTTTTGTTTTGTTTGAATAAAATGGATCCTAGAATTCACTTTATGGGAGAGAGACACGCTCCGCTGTTGCATATGGACAAATATGTCCTTAGGCTCTACTCATAGTATTCATGGCGAAGTTCTTCTTCGTTAAATTGTTATATGGTTGGAATTGGAAAATGCTACATGTAGTAACTCTAAAATGTCTTGGATAATTTGATACTTGGCAATTGTTGTGCTCATGTTTAAGCTCTTGCATCATATACTTTTCACCCATTAATGAAGAAATACTTAGAGCTTGCTAATTTGGTTTGCATATTTGGTTTCTCTAGAGTCTAGATAACATCTAGTATTGAGTTTTGAACAACAAGGAAGACGGTATGGAGTCTTATAATGTTTACCATATGTCTTTTATGTGAGTTTTGCTGTACCGTTCATCCTTGTGTTTGTTTCAAACAACCTTGCTAGCCTAAACCTTGTATCGAGAGGGAATACTTCTCATGCATCCAAAATACTTGAGCCAACCACTATGCCAGTTGTGTCCACCATACCTACCTACTACATGGTATTTATCCGCCATTCCAAAGTAAATTGCTTGAGTGCTACCTTTAAAATTCCATCATTCACCTTTGCAATATATAGCTCATGGGACAAATAGCTTTAAAAAACTATTGTGGTATTGAATATGTACTTATGCACTTTATCTCTTATTAAGTTGCTTGTTGAGCGATAACCATGTTTACGGGGACGCCATCAACTATTCTTTGTTGGATATCATGTGAGTTGCTATGCATGTCCGTCTTGTCCGAAGCAAGAGAGATCTACCACCTTCATGGTTGGAGCATGCATATTGTTAGAGAAGAACTTTGGGCCGCTAACTAAAGCCATGATTCATGGTGGAAGTTTCGGTTTGGACACATATCCTCAATCTCATATGAGAATAATAATTGTTGCCACATGCTTATGCATTAAAGAGGAGTCCATTATCTGTTGTCCATGTTGTCCCGGTATGGATGTCTAAGTTGAGAATAATCAAAAGCGAGAAATCCAAAATGCGAGCTTTCTCCTTAGACCTTTGTACGAGGCGGCATGGAGGTACCCCATTGTGACACTTGGTCAAAACATGTGCATTGCAAAGATCCGGTAGTCCAAGTTAATTAGGACAAGGTGCGGGCACTATTAGTATACTATGCATGAGACTTGCAACTTGTAAGATATAATGTACATAACTCATATGCTTTATTACTACCGTTGACAAAATTGTTTCATGTTTTCAAAATAAAAGCTCTAGCACAAATATAGCAATCGATGCTTTCCTCTTTGAAGGACCATTCTCTTTACTTTTATGTTGAGTCAAGTTCACCTATTTCTCTCCACCTCAAGAAGCAAACACTTGTGTGAACCGTGCATTGATTCCTACATACTTGCATATTGTACTTGTTATATTACTCTATGTTGACAATTATCCATGAGATATACATGTTACAAGTTGAAAGCAACAAATTTGAAACTTAATCTTCCTTTGTGTTGCTTCAATACCTTTACTTTGATTTATTGCTTTATGAGTTAACTCTTATGCAAGACTTATTAATGCTTGTCTTGAAGTACTATTCATGAAAAGTCTTTGCTTTATGATTCACTTGTTTACTCATGTCATCACCATTGTTTTGATCGCTGCATCCACTACATATGTTTACAAATAGTATGATCAAGGTTATGATGGCATATCACTTCAGAAATTATCTTTGTTATCGTTTTACCTGCTCGGGACGAGCGGAACTAAGCTTGGGGATGCTTGATACGTCTCCGACGTATCGATAATTTCTTATGTTCTATGCCATATTATTGATGATACCTACATGTTTTATGCACACTTTATGTCATATTCGTGCATTTTCCGGAACTAACCTATTAACAGGATGCCGAAGTGCCGAGTTCTTGTTTTACTGCTGTTTTTGGTTTCAGAAATCCTAGTAACGAAATATTCTCGGAATTGGACGAAATCAAAGCCCAGGGGCCTATTTTCTCACGAAGCTTCCAGAAGTCCGAAGGAGAGACGAAGAGGGGCCACAGAGGGGCCACACTATAGGGCGGCGCGGCCCCCCCTTGGCCGCGCGGCCCTGTGGTGTGGGGCCCCGTGCCGCCTCTTGACCTGCCCTTCCGCCTATAAAAGTCTCCGTGACGAAACCCCCAATACCGAGAGCCACGATACGGAAAACCTTGCGAGACGCCGCCGCCGCCGATCCCATCTCGGGGGATCCGAGAGATCGCCTCCGGCACCCGCCGGAGAGGGGAATCATCTCCCGGGAGGACTCTACACCGCCATGGTCGCCTCCGGAGTGATGAGTGAGTAGTTCACCCCTGGACTATGGGTCCATAGCAGTAGCTAGATGGTTGTCTTCTCCTCATTGTGCTTCATTGTTGGATCTTGTGAGCTGCCTAACATGATCAAGATCATCTATCCGTAATTCTATATGTTGTGTTTGTCGGGATCCGATGGATAGAGAATACCATGTCATGTTAATTATCAAGTTATTACATATGTGTTGTTTATGATCTTGCATGCTCTCCGTTTCTAGTAGAGGCTCTGGCCAAGTTTTTACTTTTAACTCCAAGAGGGAGTATTTATGCTCGATAGTGGGTTCATGCCTGCATTGACACCTGGGGGAGTGACAGAAACCCCTAAGGTTGTGTTGTGTTGTTGCCACTAGGGATAAAACATTGGCGCTATGTCCGAGGATGTAGTTGTTGATTACATTACGCACCATACTTAATGCAATTGTCCGTTGTTAGCAACTTAATGCCGGAGGGGTTCGGACGATAACTCTGAAGGTGGACTTTTTAGGCATAGATGCGGTTGGATGGCGGTCTATGTACTTTGTCGTAATGCCCAATTAAATCTCACTATACTTATCATATCATGTATGTGCATTGTTATGCCCTCTCTATTTGTCAATTGCCCGACTGTAATTTGTTCACCCAACATGCTTTTATCTTATGGGAGAGACACCTCTAGTGAACTGTGGACCCCGGTCCATTCTTTAATACTGAAATACAAATCTGCTGCAATACTTGTTTTTACTTTTTTCTCTGCAAACAATCATCTTCCACACAATACGGTTAATCCTTTGTTACAGCAAGCCGGTGAGATTGACAACCTCACCTGTTTCGTTGGGGCAAAGTACTTTGGTTGTGTTGTGCGGGTTCCACGTTCGCGCCGGAATCTCCGGTGTTGCGCCGCACTACATCCCGCCGCCATCAACCTTCAACGTGCTTCTTGACTCCTACTGGTTCGATTAAACCTTGGTTTCTTACTGAGGGAAACTTGCCGCTGTGCGCATCACACCTTCCTCTTGGGGTTCCCAACGGACGTGTCAACTACACGCATCAGTGAACTACTCACTCATCACTCCGGAGGCGACCATGGCGGTGAAGAGTCCTCCGGGAGATGATTCCCCTCTCCGGCAGGGTGCCGGAGGCGATCTCCTGAATCCCCCGAGATGGGATTGGCGGCGGCGGCGTCTGCCGGAAGGTTTTCCGTATCGTGGCTCTCGCATGCGGGGGTTTCGCGACGAAGGCTTTAAGTAGGCGGAAGGGCAACGCGGGGGGCCACACGAGGGCCCCACACACCAGGGCCGCGCGGCCAAGGGCCAGGCCGCGCCGCCTGTGGTGTCGGCGCCTCGTGGCCCCACTTCCTTCCCCCTTCGTTCTTCTGGAAGCTTCGTGCAAAAATAGGACCCTGGGCGTTGATTTCGTCCAATTCCGAGAATATTTCCTTACTAGGATTTCTGAAACCAAAAACAGCAGAAAACATCAACTGGCTCTTCGGTATCTCGTTAATAGGTTAGTGCCGGAAAATGCATAAATACGACATATAATGTGTATAAAACATGTAGATATCATCAATAATGTGGCATGGAACATAAGAAATTATCGATACGTCGGAGACGTATCAAGGCCCAGGGCCTCCTCCCCATCAGCCGGCGCGGCCAGGAGGGGGGCCGCCCCACCCTATGGTGTGGGCCCCTCGGGACTCCACCAACGCTCCCCTTTCGCCTATATAATCCCTCGCGATGCAAAAACCCGATATCAATCCATCATACTCCAGAAAGAATCCAGGGGCACCGCCGCCATCGCGAAACCTAGTTTCGGGGGACAGAAGTCTCTGTTCCGGCACGCCGCCGGGACGGGGAATTGCCCCCGGAAGTCATCTCCATCGACACCACCGCCATCTTCATTGCCGTTGCTGTCTCCCATGATGAGGAGGGAGTAGTTCTCCCCCGAGGCTGAGGGCACTACCGGTAGCTCTGTGGTTCATCTTTCTCTCCCATGGTGTGATCTTTATGTGATCATGAGCTTTGTAATCTAGTTGAATATGTAGATGTTACTCTTGTCTATTATGCACTCTAGAGGTTACTTTAATATGAACTCCGGAGTTACTCTCCACGGTGTGATGGTGATAGTGTGCGCGTCGTGTGTGATTCCTTTATGAAGTTGTAGAGCTTGTTTACTCCGGCTTGAGGGTGCTCTTTTAGCCCTACACAATGAATGGTGTTTGTCATCCAACAAGAGAGTGTTTGAGAGTAGCATTTATTTATTCAATTATGTGATCATTGTTGAGAGTGTCCACTAGTGAAAGTATGATCCCTAGGCCTTGTTTCTAAGCATTGAAACTCCGTTTCCAACAAGTTCTGCTACATGTTTGCTTGCTGCCATTTTTATTTCAGATTGCAATTACTACTTACAATCATCCATATTACTTGTATTTCACTATCTCTTCGCCGAACTAGTGCACCTATACATCTGACAAGTGTATTAGGTGTGTTGGGGACACAAGAGACTTCTTGTATCTTAATTGCGGGGTTGCTTGAGAGGGATATCTTTGACCTCTACCTCCACGAGTTCGATAAACCTTGGGTGATTCACTTAAGCGAAACTTGCTCGCTGTTCTACAAACCTCCGCTGTTGGAGGCCCAACACTCGTCTACGGGAATAGAAGCGTGCGTAGACATCAAGCTATTTTCTGGCGCCGTTGCCGGGGAGGTAAGGTAAAAGGTATTCACATCCTCCGACTACTAAGCTATTTCCTAGCACTGTTGCCGGTGTGTGAGTGCTCGAAGCTATTTCCTTTAGATCCTGCAATTATATCTTTTTGTTTCTTGTTTTTATTTTCACTAGTTAGGCTTAATGGAAAACAACAAAAAAAAATTAGAGATCTTTATGAACTTTATATTGAATTAGGACATGATGTGTTTGAAGAGAGAATTAAAAAACCCATGGAACTTTGTTTGCAAAATAGTTGTAGCAATGTTATTAGCATGAACTCTTTGAATACTATTATTGCTAATGCTATGGAAGAATTTAAGCTTGGGGAAGTCTGGTTGTGATATTTTTAGTCCCCCAAGTTTTGAGGAGAAAATTTTCTTTGATGATACTTTGCCTCCCATTTATGATGATTATAATGATAGTGGTATTTTGGTGCCACATACTATGGAGCATAAAGTTTATTATGATTATACCATGCCTGCAATTTATGATGATTACAATGATGGTTGTGATAGTTTTACTCCCACTATTACTAATAAAATTGATTATGCTTATGTGGAGAGTAATGATACTTTTATGCATGTGAATAAGAACGCTTTATGTGATAGTTATATTATTGAGTTTGTTCATGATGCTACTGAAAGTTATTATGAGAGAGGGAAACATGGTTATATGCATCTTAATAATATTAAGTTTCCCCTCTTTATGTTGAGAATCTTGAAGTTGCGCTTGTGTTGCCTTCCTATGCTTATTGCATTATGCTTGCATGACTTGTTTATTTACAAGATTCCTTTTCATAGGAAGTGGGTTAGGCTTAAATTTGTTTCTTATTTGCTTTTGATGCTCTCTTTTGTTTCAACTCTTATTTCTTGCGAGTGCATCATTAAAATTACTGAACCCATCTTAATGGCTATAAAGAAAGCACTTCTTGGGGGATAACCCATGATTTTATTTTGCTACTGTTTAGTTGTGTCTTGGAAGTTGTTACTACTGTAGCAACCTCTCCTTATCTTTATTTTATTGCATTGTTGTGCCAAGTAAAGTCTTTGATAGTAAAGTTGATACTAGATTTGGATTTACGCAGAGAACAGATTTTTAGCTGTCACGAATTTGAGTAAATCTCTCTGTAGGAGACTCTAAAAATTCTGCAAAACTTCATGCGTGTTCCTCAGATATGTACGCAACTTTCACTCAATTTGAGCTTCTTCATCTGAGCATGTTAAGTGCCTCTAAAAAATTCGTCTTTGCGGACTGTTCAATTTTGACAGATTCTGCCTTTTATTTCGCATTGCCTCTTTTACTGTGTTGAATGGATTTCTTTGTTCCATTAACTTCCAGTAGCTTTGAGGAATGTCCAGAAGTGTTAAAAATGATTGTGTCCTCTCTGAACATGTGAATTTTTGATTATGCACTAACCCTCTAATGAGTTTGTAGTTTGTTTTGAGTTTGGTGTGGAGGAAGTTTTCAAGGGTCAAGAAAGGAGGATGATATAATGTGATCAAGAAGAGTGAACAGTCTAAGCTTGGGGATGCCCCCGTTGTTCATCCCTGCATATTTCAAGAAGACTCAAGCATCTAAGCTTGGGGATGCCCAAGGCATCCCCTTCTTCATCGACAACTTATCAGGTCACCTCTAGTGAAACTATATTTTTATTCCGTCACATCTTATGTGCTTTACTTGGAGCGTCTGTGTGCTTTTATTTTCATTTTGTTATCTTAGTTCTCTGAATAAATTGTATCATACCTTGTTTGGTAGAGAGACACGCTCCGCTTTTTCATATGAACACTAGTGTTCTTAGTTTTACTTTTAATATTCATGGCGAAGTTGAAAGTCGCTTCATTCATTGCTATTTGGTTGGAAACAGAAAATGCTTCATGTGGTAATTGGTATATTGTCTTGAATAATTTGATACTTGGCAATTGTTTTGAGTTCTCAAGTAGATCATGTTTAAGCTCTTGCATTATGTAGTTTAAACCTATTAATGAAGAACTACCATAGAGTTTGTTGAAATTTAGTTTGCATGATTGGTCTCTCTAAAGTCTAGATATTTTCTGGTAAAAGTGTTTGAACAACAAGGAGACAGTGTAGAGTCTTATAATGCTTGCAATATGTTCTTATGTAAGTTTTGCTGTATCGGTTCATACTTGCGTTTGCTTCAAACAACCTTGCTAGCCAAAGCCTTGTACTGAGAGGGAATGCTTCTCGTGCATCCAAAACCTTGAGCCAAAACTCATGCCATTTGTGTCCACCATATCTACCTACTATGTGGTATTTTTCTACCATTCCAAAGTAAATTGCTTGCGTGCTACCTTTAAAATTTCATTCCTTGTCTTTGCAATACATAGCTCATGGGAAAGTAGCCTAAAAAACTATTGTGGTGATGAATGTGTCGCTTATGTATCTTATTTCTTATAAGTTGCTTGTTGAGCGGTAACCATGTTTCTGAGGACGCCATCAACTGTTACACCTTTGTTGAATATCATGTGAGTTGCTATGCATGTTCGTCTTGTCTGAAGTAAGGGTGATTTATCATGATTAAATGGTTTGAGTCTGCATATTGTTAGAGAAGAACATTGGGCCACCAACTAAAGCCATGTATCATGGTGGAAGTTTCAGTTTGGACATTAATCCTCAATCTCTTATGAGAATATTATCTGTTGTTGAATGCTTAAGCATTAAAGAGGAGTCCATTATCTGTTTTCTATGTTGTCCCGGTATGGATGTCCCCAAGTTGAGATTTATCAAAAAATGAGAAATCAAATGCGATCTATCTCCTTGGACCTTTGTACATGCGATATAGAGGTACCCCTTTGTGACACTTGGTTGAAACATATGGGTGATGATCATATCAAGTCCGATGTGGAGTTAGTGGTGCGTAAAGAGAAGTTGCACAAGCCTAATGTGCAGCATAAGGTGCATGATGTTCCGAGCATTGATGTTGGTGATGTTTCAGCCATGCCTGTAGATGACAAGACAGTTCTTGTTGGTGACAAGCCGGATGAAGCTACACTTATTGTTGATGTGGATGTTGCGGCATGTGCTACGGTTCAGATTTGTGTTGATGCTAGTATGCAGACTGATGATGTTTGTGCTGATGATGTTCCAGTACATATAGCGCAGATGCGCGTGGGAGGAGTGGGAGGCGAGAAGGTTAGAGAAGCCAGTGCTGATGGTGTTTCAGACCGGTCACAGGCCCGGTCCAACCGGACCAGGCACCGGGTGAGCCCGGTTCAGACCGGCTTATGCGCTGATGCCGACCGGAGCGTGTTCTGTGAGACGTCGCGACGTCCCGGTCAGGATCCGGTCCCAGACCCGGTCACAACCGGATCGACCGGTCGCATACCCGGTCAACCGGCGTCTAGACCGGCTGTAGCGGAGCGCGTCAGTGGAGATGGTGGGCAGCGGCACTACCGTTCTAGGAGTACTGTCCAGTTTTCCGCGACACCGCGGATGCATTGAGGCAAGGATGGACGTGTGAGACATCTATGTGGCCCAGGAATTACACATCTTGTGCAGGGTCATGTGCAGCGACACAAGGGTCCATCAAAACCTCGCAAGAAGAAGGAATTGGCGCCGAAGTCCAAGCTCATGTGGAGAAGAAAGGAGGCGCCAAGTGTTGTATCAAGTCGAGATGGCCGCGAGGGAGGATGTGGTGTGGAAGGCAAGAAAGACTTGAGGACGGCGAGGACGTGTCATGTTCATATCACGTCACCTTTTCCCGAGAAGACCCTCACGCGTTGGGGACAACGCTTCTTGAAGGGGGAGGATGATATGGGCACGGAGGCCTATGTGGAGCCCAATTTCGGGACTCCACCAACCTAGGTGGTACGCCATCAAGGATTCGTGGAGTGACAACGCTGGGACGACCTACGCCATGTAATAATTAAGTCTAAGGTTGTGTCATTCATTGTATGTTAGGAAATAATGTAGCCGGAGTCTATGCTCGTGGGCCATCTAGGGTTTTAATAGAGTCTGTTTGACTTGGGCCTGTCCAAGTCGAACTAGGTTAGGCCCAATAAGGGGGCCGCCGGCCAGCTCTCCCTCTCATATAAGGAGATGGCACGGCTAGGGTTTAGGATAGAACAAGTTTAGTCAAAAGTTTAGGGTTTCCCTATAGCGTGTAATCACGTGTATCATCCCTCCGGGGAGTACGGCGGCCGTCGTTTATCTATATTATCCGCCGCGAAGGTTCTTGTGTTCATCAAGGATTGTCTAGCTCAGGGTTTGAGGCGTATCGATTCATCGATCCGTTGCTTGCTGGATTCGTTCCCTCTTCTCCAGGCTGCGTTCATCGCGTTGTTGGGAGGAATCTCTACCCCAGGTTCTTGCTGTGAAAGATCGGGCATCAACTAGGAGGATCCACTGGGTTCCTCCCGCAGAAACAGATTTTTAGCTGTCACGAATTTGAGTTGATCTCTCTGCAGGAGTATCAAAAAAATCTGAAAAAATTTATGAGTAATCCTCAGATATGTACGCAACTTTCATTCAATTTGAGCTTCTTCATTTGAGCATGTTAAGTGCCTCGAAAAAATTCATCTTTACGGACTGTTCTGTTTTGACAGATTCTACCTTTTATTTCGCATTACCTCTTTTACTGTGTTTGAGTGGATTTCTTTGCTCCATTAAATTTCAGTAGCCTTGGGTAATGTCCAGAAGTGTTGGGAATGATTGTGTCCTCTCTGAACATTGTTTTGATTATGCACTAACCCTCTAATGAGATTGTTTTGAGTTTGGTGTGGAGGAAGTTTTCAAGGATCAAGAGAGGAGGATGATATAATATGATCAAGAAGAGTGAAAAGTCTAAGCTTGGGGATGCCCCCGTGGTTCATCCCTGCATATTTCAAGAAGACTCAAGCATCTAAGTTTGGGGATGCCCAAGGCATCCCCTTCTTCATCAACAACTTATCAGGTCACCTCTAGTGAAACTATATTTTTATTCTGTCACATCTTATGTGCTTTACTTGGAGCGTCTGTGTGTTTTTATTTTTGTTTATGTTTGAATAAAATCGGATCCTATAAATCCTTGTGTGGGAGAAATACATGCTCCGCTTTTTCATATTGAACACTGGTGTTCTTAGTTTTACTTTTAATGTTCATGGCAAAAGTTAAAAGCTGTTGCATTTATTGCTATTTGGTTGGAAATAGAAAATGCTTCATGTGGTAATTGGTATATTGTCGTGAATAATTTGATACTTGGCAATTTTTTTGAGCTCTCAAGTAGATCATGTTTAAGCTCTTGCATCATGTAGTTTAAACCTATTAGTGGAGAACTACCGTAGAGCTTGTTGAAATTTGGGTTGCATGATTGGTCTCTCTAAAGTCTAGATATTTTCTGGTAAAAGTGTTTGAACAACAAGGAAGACAGTGTAGAGTCTTATAATGCTTGAAATATGTTCTTATGTAAGTTTTGCTGTACCGGTTCATACTTGTGTTTGCTTCAAACAACCTTGCTAGCCAAAGCCTTGTACTGAGAGGGAATGCTTCTCGTGCATCCAAAACCTTGAGCCAAAACTTATGCCATATGTGTCCACCAT
>NC_061509.1:49915838-50009643 GCF_022539505.1 Lolium rigidum
GGAAACAACTCGCTGTCGAGACTTGTTCATCACAAAATATTGCTTATGATCCTGCTCGTTAATGATAGTTTTCCAAATGAACAATTGGCTGTAATAAAGGTGAGTTCGCGAGACAGTCCTTGGTATGCTGATTATGCTAACTTTATTGTTTCCAAGTACTTGCCTCCAACCTTTTCAGCTCAGCGAAGGAGGAAGTTCTTTTATGACTTGAGGCATTATTTCGGGATGACCCACACTTATATAAAGAAGGAGTGGATGGTATTATGCGAAGGTGTGTTCCCGAATATGAACAACAAGAGATATTGAGTAAATGTCATGGCAGTGCTTATGGAGGACATCATGCCGGAGATAGAACCGCGCAAAAGGTTCTACAATCAGGTTTTTATTGGCCAACTCTCTTCAAAGATGCAAGGAAGTTTATTTTATCTTGTGATGAATGTCAAAGGGTTGGTAATATCTCCGGACGCAATGAAATGCCTATGAATTATACTCTTGTTATTGAACCGTTTGATTGTTGGGGATTTGACTTCATGGGACCTTTTCCCTCTTCAAAAGGTAACACTCATATACTTGTTGCTGTTGATTATGTTACTAAATGGGTGGAAGCCATACCTACAAAAAGTGCTGATGGTGAGACCTCTTTAAAAAATGCTTTTAGATATTATTTTTCCTAGATTTGGAGTACCTAGATATATTATGACTGATGGAGGTTCTCATTTTATTCATGGAGGTTTTAGAAAAACTCTTGCTAAGTATGGTATTAATCATAGAATTGCTTCCGCCTATCACCCTCAAAGTAGTGGTCAAGTAGAATTATCAAATAGAGAAATTAAATCTATCTTGCAGAAAACCGTTAATAAATCTAGAAAGAATTGGGCTAGTAAATTGAGAGACGCACTATGGGCTTATAGAACTGCTTATAAAAACCCCATGGGAATGTCACCTTATAAAATGGTTTACGGAAAGGCTTGTCATTTACCTTTAGAACTAGAACACAAAGCTTATCGGGTTGTTAGAGAATTAAATAAAGATCCTAAACTTGCCGGTGATAAGAGGTTGCTACAATTAAGTTCTCTAGATGAATGGAGAAGTGAAGCTTATGAAAATGCTAAACTCTTTAAAGAAAAAGTTAAAAAATGGCATGATAGAAGGATCATCAAAAGAGAGTTTAATATTGGGGATAAAGTCCTATTGTATCGGTCTCGTCTCGGATTCTTTGCGGGGAAATTACTCTCGAAATGGGAAGGACCATATGTTGTTGAGGAGGTGTATCGTTCGGGAGCAATTAAAATTAGCTCTCTCCAAGGCAATGCTACGCAAGTGGTGAATGGACAAAGACTCAAGCATTATATCTCGGGTGATTCTTATAATGTTGATGTTGATATTATTCGAGTGGAAACACCGGAGGCTTTCATCAAAGGACAAATTGACGATCCGCCGTGAACTCGACTTTGAATAGGTAACGATGATCGGTAATGAAAAGTTCGCGATTTACTTTCCGAACATTATTTTTGTTGTTTTTGGAAAATATGAAAAATTACGAGTTCGAACGGAGTGGAAAGGACGCACGAGGGCGTGCCACCACGGCCGGCGCGGCCGACTCCGGGCCGCGCGCCGACCTATGGTGCGGCCGCCTCGTCGCCCTTTCCGACTCGCGGTTCGACCTGGTACTTTCCGTTTGTTTCGAAAATTTTTATTATAAAATCCCCCGGACCCCTGGAGGTCCGTATATCGTTTTCTCGACGTGTTTTGTTTCGAGCTGTTTCTGCCAGGATCTGTTTTCAGTCTAGGAGCACCATGGCCTCCGACAACAAGGGCAAAGGGTTTTCGGAGGAAGAAGCGAAGATGGTGCCATCAAGACAAGAGCAGCAAGCCATTGGGAGCAAGCAAATCTTGGTGGGATCTGTTGACACTCGACGTTCTTTTTCTCATAACTTGCAGGGACCTTTACCACCTGCCCTTGGCCTCGACTCTTTCCCTGTGCTGGAAGAAGTTTTACGGACTACCGATGAGTTTTGCGGTCAATACCGGGCTCTAAGAAGAGAAGTGGAGATACTCAGGGAGGAGAATTACCGACTCCGTAGAATGCTGGGATATTACTTGATGCCCGTCACAGGTTCGCCATCGCCGATTTCAGATAACAATGAATCTCTTCGAGACTTAGTGCAGGTTTGCCAAGTCGAGAAGCTGAAGTCGAAGGAGATCCAGTAAGGAGCGCATGAGGGATTCATCACCACCATCGCCAAAGGAGTAATTCATCATCGGTATTGGCATCCCCTTGGTTTGTTCCAAGCTTGGGGAGTGCCGCGGTATCACATTATCATTACCTTTTACTTTTTACTATCAAGTAGTGTCATATCATGAGTAGGGAAGTTATCGTATGAGATGGGTTGCAGTGTGGAAGTATCTCTCCTTTAGTTTGTCTATGTATCCCTTGGTGTGAGTTATCGTTATGAAATATTAATGAGAAGTATTATCATTTACATATTGCACATCTTATTTTAGTTTGCAATTTCTACTATATAATTGATCTTGATTTTTGTATTGGTACCACTTTGGGAGCATCAAGTAAATCTATTTGATTTTGGCAAACTTAGCAATGGTCAATAGCAACAACACTTTGAGTTTTAGAAGAATAGAGGAAACAAATGTAGAAGATGTTATTATCTTTCTTATCAGTCCTTAGCTTAGTATTCTGAAGTTAAAACTGTTTGTGCTTACAATTAAGATGCATGATTGTTTCTATCACATGTATATTTGTTTGTTTCCCTCAACTCTTATGCTTGCTAATTAACCTTGCTAGCCAAAGACCTGTACTGAGAGGGAATACTTCTCGTGCATCCAAACCTTAGCCCAAACCTATGCCATCTGTGTCCACCATACCTACCTACTGCATGGTATTTTATGCCATTCCAAGTAAATACTTCATGTGCTACCTTTAAACAATTCAAAACTTATTACTTCTTATTTGTGTCAATGTTTTATAGCTCATGAGGAAGTATGTGGTGTTTTATCTTTCAGTCTTGTTAGGCAGCCTCCATTAATGGACTAGTGGCTTCATCCACTTATCCTATAATTTTGCAATAAGAGCTGGCAACGGGGTTCCCAACCCCAATTAATCAACCTTCATTAATAATTCTCTTCACATGTTTTGCTCTGATTCATCAGTAAGCAACTTAATTTTGCAATAGACACTCCTCCATGGTATGAGATTGTTGGAAGGCACCCGAGGATTCGGTTAGCCATGGCTTGTGTAAGCAAAGGTTGGGGGAGTGTCATCCTTAAATAAACTAAAGTACATGTGTAAACAAAAGAGAAGAGGGATGATCTACCTTGCTTGGTAGAGATAACGTCCTTCATGGGAGCCGCTCTTTGGAGGTCCGTTTGGCAAGGGGGTTAGAGTACCCGCTACCAGTCGTTGACAACAACAAACACCTCTCAAAACTTTACTTTTATTCTCTTTATATGATTTCAAAACTGAAAAAGCTCTAGCACATGATTTAATCCTGCTTCCTCTGCGAAGGGCCTGTCTTTTACTTTATGTTGAGTCAGTAAACCTATTTCCCTCCATCTCAAGCAAGCATTTGAGTTGTTGTGATCAAACTATTATATTGTGATTTGTTTCATCATGTCTTTACTCTTTCTTGTTTAGTACAAGTTTTACCTTGAATGAATATAGCTTTGAAAGTCATCAATGATTAATATGATTGAGTATGCAAGTTTACCATAAGCTTTAATAAGAGAGCGCTGCTCAATAGATGAATATAATCTGTTAAATGTTCTCTGACCAAGAACAAAGTTTGCCATCACCAATTATGATTCCTTATGCACCTTTATTTGTGATTACCTTATACTTGTTTCAAGTTGAGTTATATGAGGAAGTTGTTTACTATAATGTCTTGTGTGAATGAATATGATGCTTCTTGTCCGTATTCTATTTATCGACTCTTCACTCCATAAACATGTGGTCCCGTTTTACCGAGTTCGGTTTCGCTTGGGGACAAGCGAGGTCTAAGCTTGGGGGAGTTGATACGTCCAATTTGCATCACTATTTTATATCATAATTTGTCGTTATTCATTGATATATTTCATATTGGGACACAATACTTATGTTATTTCATCTATTTTGCATGTTTCATGATTATTTGGAGATCGAGCACCGGAGCCGTGGATTCTGCTGGAAAAAGCACCGTCAGGATGCGATATTTCGGAAGATCAACTCGTGGAAGGAAGTTTTACCAAAAATCCTATTTTTCCAGATGACGGAGGAAGCCGGAAGGGGAGCCAGCTGGACCCGTGGTGGGCCCACACCATAGGGTGGCGCGGCCCATGGCCCGGCCGCGCCACCATGTGGTGTGGGGCCCCCTCGGCCTCTTTCGCCTCCTTTTCTTCGCGAAACCCTTCGTCCCGAAGACCTAAGCCACAGAGGAATCCTCACGAAGGGTTACAGCCGCCTCTGCGGGGCGGAGAATGATACGTCTCCGACGTATCGATAATTTCTTATGTTCTATGCCATATTATTGATGATACCTACATGTTTTATGCACACTTTATGTCATATTAGTGCATTTTCTGGAACTAACCTATTAACAAGATGCCGAAGTGCCAGTTCCGTTTTCTCGCTGTTTTTGGTTTCAGAAATCCTAGTAACGAAATATTCTCGGAATTGGACGAAACGAAGACCCGGGGCTCTATTTTTCCACGGAGCTTCCGTAAGACCGAAGAACACACGAAGTGGGGCAACGAGGTGGCCAAGCTATAGGGCGGCGCGGCCCAAGCCCTCGGCCGCGCCGACCTATAGCGTGGGCCCCTCGTTAGCCCCCCGACTCTGCCCTTCCGCCTACTTAAAGCCTCCGTCGCGAAACCCCTGAGGCGAAAAACCACGATACGGAAAACCTTACTGAGACGTCGTCGCCGCCGATCCCATCTCGGGGGATTCTGTAGATCTCCTCCGGCACCCTGCCGGAGAGGGGATTCATCTCCCGGAGGACTCTACACCGCCATGGTCGCCTCCGGAGTGATGAGTGAGTAGTTCACCCCTGGACTATGGGTCCATAGCGAGTAGCTAGATGGTTGTCTTCTCCTCATTGTGCTTCATTGTTGGATCTTGTGAGCTGCCTAACATGATCAAGATCATCTATCCGTAATTCTATATGTTGTGTTTGTCGGGATCCGATGGATAGAGAATACCATGTCATGTTAATTATCAAGTTATTATACATGTGTTGTTTATGATCTTGCATGCTCTCCGTTTCTAGTAGAGGCTCGGCCAAGTTTTTACTTTTAACTCCAAGAGGGAGTGTTTATGCTCGATAGTGGGTTCATGCCTCGCATTGACACTCGGGGAGTGACGAAACCCCTAAGGTTGTGTTGTGCTCGTTGCCACTAGGGATAAAACATTGGCGCTATGTCCGAGGATGTAGTTGTTGATTACATTACGCACCATACTTAATGCAATTGTCTGTTGCTTTGCAACTTAATACTGGAGGGGGTTCGGATGATAACCTGAAGGTGGACTTTTTAGGCATAGATGCAGTTGGATGCCGGTCTATGTACTTTGTCGTAATGCCCAATTAAATCTCACTATACTTATCATGTCATGTATGTGCATTGTTATGCCCTCTCTATTTGTCAATTGCCCGACTGTAATTTGTTCACCCAACATGCTTTTATCTTATGGGAGAGACACCTCTAGTGAACTCGTGGACCCCGGTCCATTCTTTAATACCGAAATACAAATCTGCTCGCAATACTTGTTTCTACTGTTTTCTCTCGCAAACAATCATCTTCCACACAATACGGTTAATCCTTTGTTACAAGCAAGCCGGTGAGATTGACAACCTCATCTGTTTCGTTGGGGCAAAGTACTTTGGTTGTGTTGTGCAGGTTCCACGTTGGCGCCGGAATCTCCGGTGTTGCGCCGCACTACATCCCGCCGCCATCAACCTTCAACGTGCTTCTTGGCTCCTCCTGGTTCGATAAACCTTGGTTTCTTTCTCGAGGGAAAACTTGCTGCTGTGCGCATCATACCTTCCTCTTGGGGTTGCCCAACGAACGTGTGAAATACACGCCATCAAGCTCTTTTCTCGGCGCCGTTGCCGGGGAGATCAAGACACGCCGCAAGGGGAGTCTCCACTTCTCAATCTCTTTACTTTGTTTTTGTCTTGCTTTATTTTATTTACTACTTTGTTTGCTGCACTTATATCAAAACACAAAAAAATTAGTTGCTAGTTTTACTTTATTTACTGTCTTGTTTGCTATATCAAAAACACAAAAAAATTAGTTTACTTGCATTTACTTTATCTAGTTTGCTTTATTTACTATTGCTAAAATGGCCAACCCTGAAAATACTAAGTTGTGTGACTTCACTAGCACAAATAATAATGATTTCTTATGCACACCTATTGCTCCACCTGCTACTACAGCGGAATTCTTTGAAATTAAACCTCGCTTTACTTAATCTTGTCATGAGAGAGCAATTTTCTCGGTGTTAGTTCCGATGATGCCGCTGCCCATCTCAATAATTTTGTTGAACTATGTGAAATGCAAAAGTATAAAGATGTAGATGGTGACATTATAAAATTAAAATTGTTTCCTTTCTCATTAAGAGGAAGAGCTAAAGATTGGTTGCTATCTCTCGCCTAAGAATAGTATTGATTCCTGGACTAAATGCAAGGATGCTTTTATTGGTAGATATTATCCCCCGCTAAAATTATATCTTTGAGGAGTAGCATAATGAATTTTAAACAATTGGATAATGAACATGTTGCTCAAGCTTGGGAAAGAATGAAATCTCTCGGTTAAAAATTGCCCAACCCATGGACTGACTACTTGGATGATCATCCAAACCTTTTATGCAGGACTAAATTTTTCTTCGCGGAATTTATTGGATTCAGCTGCTGGAGGTACCTTTATGTCCATCACTCTTGGTGAAGCAACAAAGCTCCTTGATAATATGATGGTTAATTACTCTGAATGGCACACGGAAAGAGCTCCACAAGGTAAGAAGGTAAATTCCGTTGAAGAATCCTCTTCCTTGAATGATAAGGTTGATGCTATTATGTCTATGCTTGCGAATGATAGGACTAATGTTGATCCTAATAATGTTCCATTAGCTTCATTGGTTGCCCAAGAAGAACATGTTGATGTAAACTTCATTAAAAATAATAATTTCAACAACAATGCTTATCGGAACAATTCTAGTAATAACTATAGGCCATATCCTTATAATAATGGTAACGGTTATGCTAATTCTTATGGGAATTCTTACAACAATAATAGGAATACACCCCTGGACTTGAAGCCATGCTTAAAGAATTTATTAGTACACAAACTGCCTTTAACAAATCATGTTGAGGAAAAACTCAATAAAATTGATATTCTTGTTTCTAGAGTTGATAGTCTTGCCTTCGATGTTGATCTTTTGAAATCAAAAGTTATGCCTAATAGGGATATTGAAAATAAAATTGTTACTACAGCAAATGCCATCCAAGTTAGAATTAATGAGAATATAAGATTAATGGCTGAACTGCGTGCTAGGTGGGATAGAGAAGAAAATGAAAAACTAGCTAAAAAAGAAAATGTAGCTAAAGTTTGGACTATTACCACCACTAGCAATGCTAATGATTCATATGTTGCTGCACCTCCTACTATCCATGATAAAATAATTGGTGTTGGCAATGCTTCTACTCCTAGTGCAAAGCGCGCAAAATTACCCGAAACTGCTAAAGCTACTCGAAACCGCTTGTGATAAAACTGCTGAAATTTTTTCCAACCTTGGGGATGATAATCCCATTGCTTTAGATTGTAATGATTTAGATTTTGATGATTGCCACATCTCTGAAGTTATAAAGTTCTTGCAAAAACTTGCTAAGAGTCCCAATGCTAGCGCTATAAATTTGGCTTTCACAAAACATATTACAAATGCTCTCATAAAAGCTAGAGAAGAGAAACTAAAACTTGAAACTTCTATTCCTAGAAAGCTAGAGGATGGTTGGGAGCCCATCATTAAAATGAGAATCAAAGATTTTGATTGTAATGCTTTATGTGATCTTGGTGCAAGTATTTCTGTTATGCCTAAAAAAGTCTATGATATGCTTGACTTGCCACCATTGAAAAATTGTTATTTGGATGTTAATCTCGCTGATAATGCTAAAAAGAAACCTTTGGGGAAAGCTGATAATGTTCATATTATGGTTAACAATAACCTTGTCCCCGTTGATTTTGTTGTCTTGGATATTGAATGCAATGCATCTTGCCCCATTATATTGGGAAGACCTTTTCTTCGAACCGTTGGTGCTACTATTGATATGAAGGAAGGTAATATTAAATATCAATTTCCTCTCAAGAAAGGTATGGAACACTTCCTAGAAAGAGAATGAAGTTACCTTATGATTCTATCATTAGAACAAGTTATGATGTTGATGCTTCATCTTTCGATGTTACTTGAGATACACTTTCTGCGCCTAGCTGAAAGGCGTTAAATAAAAGCGCTTATGGGAGACAACCCATGTTTTTACTACAGTATCTTTGTTTTATATTTGTGTCTTGGAAGTTGTTTACTACTGTAGCAACCTCTCCTTATCTTAGTTTTATGTTTTGTTGTGCCAAGTAAAGTCTTTGATAGAAAAGTAAGTACTAGATTTGGATTACTCGCGCAGTTCCAGATTTCTTTGCTCGTCACGAATCTAGGTCTATCTCCCTGTAGGTAGCTCAGAAAATTACGCCAATTTACGAGCATGATCCTCAGATATGTACGCAACTTTCATTCAATTTGAGCATTTTCGTTTGAGCAAGTCTGGTGGCCTAATAAAATCCATCTTTACGGACTGTTCTGTTTTGACAGATTCTGCCTTTTATTTTGCATTGCCTCTTTTGCTATGTTGGATGAATTTCTTTGATCCATTAATGTCCAGTAGCTTTATGCAATGTCCAGAAGTGTTAAGAATGATTGTGTCACCTCTGAACATGTGAATTTTTATTATGCACTAACCCTCTAATGAGTTGTTTCGAGTTTGGTGTGGAGGAAGTTTTCAAGGATCAAGAGAGGAGTATGATGCAATATGATCAAGGAGAGTGAAAGATCTAAGCTTGGGGATGCCCCGGTGGTTCACCCCTGCATATTCTAAGAAGACTCAAGCGTCTAAGCTTGGGGATGCCCAAGGCATCCCCTTCTTCATCGACAACATTATCGAGTTCCTCCCGTGAAACTATATTTTTATTCCGTCACATCTTATGTACTTTGCTTGGAGCGTCGGTTTGTTTTTGTTTTTGTTTTGTTTGAATAAAATGGATCCTAGCATTCACTTTATGGGAGAGAGACACGCTCCGCTGTAGCATATGGACAAATATGTCCTTAGGCTCTACTCATAGTATTCATGGCGAAGTTTCTTCTTCGTTAAATTGTTATATGGTTGGAATTGGAAAATGCTACATGTAGTAACTCTAAAATGTCTTGGATAATTTGATACTTGGCAATTGTTGTGCTCATGTTTAAGCTCTTGCATCATATACTTTGCACCCATTAATGAAGAAATACTTAGAGCTTGCTAATTTGGTTTGCATATTTGGTTTCTCTAGAGTCTAGATAACATCTAGTATTGAGTTTTGAACAACAAGGAAGACGGTATGGAGTCTTATAATGTTTACCATATGTCTTTTATGTGAGTTTTGCTGTACCGTTCATCCTTGTGTTTGTTTCAAATAACCTTGCTAGCCTAAACCTTGTATCGAGAGGGAATACTTCTCATGCATCCAAAATCCTTGAGCCAACCACTATGCCATTTGTGTCCACCATACCTACCTACTACATGGTATTTATCCGCCATTCCAAAGTAAATTGCTTGAGTGCTACCTTTAAAATTCCATCATTCACCTTTACAATATATAGCTCATGGGACAAATAGCTTAAAAACTATTGTGGTATTGAATATGTACTTATGCACTTTATCTCTTATTAAGTTGCTTGTTGTGCGATAACCATGTTTCGGGGACGCCATCAACTATTCTTTGTTGGATATCATGTGAGTTGCTATGCATGTCCGTCTTGTCTCGAAGCAAGAGAGATCTACCACCTTCATGGTTGGAGCATGCATATTGTTAGAGAAGAACTTTGGGCCGCTAACTAAAGCCATGATTCATGGTGGAAGTTTCAGTTTGGACATATATCCTCAATCTCATATGAGAATAAAAATTGTTGCCACATGCTTATGCATTAAAGAGGAGTCCATTATCTCGTTGTCCATGTTGTCCCAGTATGGATGTCTAAGTTGAGAATAATCAAAAGCGAGAAATCCAAAATGCGAGCTTTCTCCTTAGACCTTTGTACAGGCGGCATGGAGGTACCCCATTGTGACACTTGGTCAAAACATGTGCATTGCAAAGATCCGGTAGTCCAAGTTAATTAGGACAAGGTGCGGGCACTATTAGTATACTATGCATGAGACTTGCAACTTGTAAGATATAACTTTCATAACTCATATGCTTTATTACTACCGTTGACAAAATTGTTTCATGTTTTCAAAATAAAAGCTCTAGCACAAATATAGCAATCGATGCTTTCCTCTTTGAAGGACCATTCTTTTTACTTTTATGTTGAGTCAGTTCACCTATTTCTCTCCACCTCAAGAAGCAAACACTTGTGTGAACCGTGCATTGATTCCTACATACTTGCATATTGTACTTGTTATATTACTCTATGTTGACTATTATCCATGAGATATACATGTTACAAGTTGAAAGCAACCGCTGAAACTTAATCTTCCTTTGTGTTGCTTCAATACCTTTACTTTGATTTATTGCTTTATGAGTTAACTCTTATGCAAGACTTATTAATACTTGTCTTGAAGTACTATTCATGAAAAGTCTTTGCTTTATGATTCACTTGTTTACTCATGTCATTACCATTGTTTTGATCGCTGCATCCACTACATATGTTTACAAATAGTATGATCAAGGTTATGATGGCATATCACTTCGAAATTATCTTTGTTATCGTTTTACCTCGCCGGACGAGCGTAACTAAGCTTGGGGATGCTTGATACGTCTCCGACGTATCGATAATTTCTTATGTTCTATGCCATATTATTGATGATACCTACATGTTTTATGCACACTTTATGTAATATTAGTGCATTTTCCGGAACTAACCTATTAACAAGATGCCGAAGTGCCAGCTCTCGTTTTCTCGCTGTTTTTGGTTTCGAAATCCTAGTAACGAAATATTCTCGGAATTGGACGAAACGAAGACCCGGGGCCCTATTTTTCCACGGAGCTTCCAGAAGACCGAAGAACACACGAAGTGGGGCCACGAGGTGGCCAAGCTATAGGGCGGCGCGGCCCAAGCCCTGGCCGCGCCGACCTATAGCGTGGGCCCCTCGTTAGCCCCCCGACTCGCCCTTCCGCCTACTTAAAGCCTCCGTCGCGAAACCCCCGAGGCGAAAAACCACGATACGGAAAACCTTACCGAGACGCCGTCGCCGCCGATCCCATCCGGGGGATTCGGAGATCTCCTCCGGCACCCTGCCGGAGAGGGGATTCATCTCCCGGAGGACTCTACACCGCCATGGTCGCCTCCGGAGTGATGAGTGAGTAGTTCACCCCTGGACTATGGGTCCATAGCAGTAGCTAGATGGTTGTCTTCTCCTCATTGTGCTTCATTGTTGGATCTTGTGAGCTGCCTAACATGATCAAGATCATCTATCTGTAATTCTATATGTTGTGTTTGTCGGGATCCGATGGATAGAGAATACCATGTCATGTTAATTATCAAGTTATTATACATGTGTTGTTTATGATCTTGCATGCTCTCCGTTTCTAGTAGAGGCTCTGGCCAAGTTTTTACTTTTAACTCCAAGAGGGAGTGTTTATGCTCGATAGTGGGTTCATGCCTGCATTGACACTCAGGGGAGTGACAGAAACCCCTAAGGTTGTGTTGTGTTGTTGCCACTAGGGATAAAACATTGGCGCTATGTCCGAGGATGTAGTTGTTGATTACATTACGCACCATACTTAATGCAATTGTCTGTTGCTTTGCAACTTAATACTGGAGGGGGTCGGATGATAACCCGAAGGTGGACTTTTTAGGCATAGATGCAGTTGGATGGCGGTCTATGTACTTTGTCGTAATGCCCAATTAAATCTCACTATACTTATCATGTCATGTATGTGCATTGTTATGCCCTCTCTATTTGTCAATTGCCCGACTGTAATTTGTTCACCCAACATGCTTTTATCTTATGGGAGAGACACCTCTAGTGAACTGTGGACCCCGGTCCATTCTTTAATACCTGAAATACAAATCTGCTCGCAATACTTGTTTTACTGTTTTCTCTGCAAACAATCATCTTCCACACAATACGGTTAATCCTTTGTTACAGCAAGCCGGTGAGATTGACAACCTCCCTGTTTCGTTGGGGCAAAGTACTTTGGTTGTGTTGTGCAGGTTCCACGTTGGCGCCGGAATCTCCGGTGTTGCGCCGCACTACATCCCGCCGCCATCAACCTTCAACGTGCTTCTTGGCTCCTCCTGGTTCGATAAACCTTGGTTTCTTTCTGAGGGAAAACTTTCTGCTGTGCGCATCATACCTTCCTCTTGGGGTTGCCCAACGAACGTGTGAAATACACGCCATCAGAGAACACCAGAGAGAAAAGAGCTCTCCGGCGGGCAGGAATCCGCCGGGGAAATTCCCTCCCGGAGGGGGAAATCGACGCCATCGTCACCGCCATCGAGCTGGACATCATCTCCATCACCATCATCATCATCTCCACCATCATCACCGCCATCTCCACCGCTGGACATCGTCACCGCCGTAGCAATTTGGGTTTGATCTTGATTGTTTGATAGGGGAAACTCTCCCGATACTGATTTCTACTTGTTGTTTATGCTATTGAGTGAAACCATTGAACCAAGGTCTATGTTCAGATTGTTATTCATCATCATATCACCTCCGATCATGTTCCATATGATGTCTCGTGAGTAGTTCGTTTAGTTCTTGAGGACATGGGTGAAGTCTAATTGTTAGTAGTGAACTATGGTTGAGTAATATTCAATGTTATGATATTTAAGTTGTGGTGTTATTCTTCTAGTGGTGTCGTGTGAACGTCGACTACACGACACTTCACCATTTATGGGCCTAGGGAATGCATCTTGTACTCGTTTGCCAATTGCGGGGTTGCCGGAGTGACGAAACCTGAGCCCCGTTGGTATATCGATGCGGGAGGGATCGCAGGATCTCGTAGTTTAAGGCTGTGGTTAGATTTATCTTAATTACTTTCTTGTAGTTGCGGATGCTTGCAAGGGGTATAATCACAAGTATGTATTAGTCCTAGGAAGGGCGGTACATTAGCATAGGTTCACCCACACAACACTTATCAAAACAATGAAGATTAATCAGCTGTATGTAGCGAAAGCACTAGACTAAAATCCCGTGTGTCCTCGAGAACGTTTGGTCATTATAAGTAAACAAACCGGCTTGTCCTTTGTGCTAAAAAGGATTGGGCCACTCGCTGCAATTATTTCTCTCGCATTTTACTTACTCGTACTTTATTCATCCGTTACATCAAAACCCCCGAATACTTGTTTGTGAGCATTTACAGTGAATCCTTCATCAAAACTGCCTGTCAACACCTTCTGCTCCTCGTTGGGATCGACATTCTTACTTATCGAAGATACTACGATACACCCCCTATACTTGTGGGTCATCAGTAGTCTTTGCTTGTGATAAATTTAGATCTTATATTGTTGATTCAAAAGTTACGATTCATACTGATCATGCTGCAATTAGATACCTTATGACAAAGAAAGATGCTAAGCCGAGGCTTATTAGATGGGTACTTCTTTTGCAAGAATTTGATTTACATATTGTAGATAGGAAAGGTGCTGATAATCCCGTTGCCGATAATTTGTCTAGATTGGAAAATATTGCTTATGATCCTGTTCTCGTTAATGATAGTTTTCCAAATGAACAATTGGTTGTAATAAAGGTGAGCTCGCGAGACAATCCTTGGTATGCTGATTATGCTAACTTTATTGTTTCCAAGTACTTGCCTCCAACCTTTTCAGCTCAGCAGAGGAGGAAATTCTTTTATGACTTGAGGCATTATTTCTGGGATGACCCACACTTATATAAAGAAGGAGTGGATGGTATTCTGCGAAGGTGTGTTCCCGAATAAGAACAACAAGAGATATTGAGTAAATGTCATGGCAGTGCTTATGGAGGACATCACGCCGGAGATAGAACCGCGCAAAAGGTTCTACAATCAGGTTTTTATTGGCCAACTCTCTTCAAAGATGCAAGGAAGTTTATTTTATCTTGTGATGAATGTCAAAGGGTTGGTAATATCTCCGGACGCAATGAAATGCCTATGAATTATACTCTTGTTATTGAACCGTTCGATTGTTGGGGATTTGACTTCATGGGACCTTTTCCCTCTTCAAAAGGTAACACTCATATACTTGTTGCTCGTTGATTATGTTACTAAATGGGTGGAAGCCATACCTACAAAAAGTGCTGATGGTGAGACCTCTTTAAAAATGCTTTTAGATATTATTTTTCCTAGATTTGGAGTACCTAGATATATTATGACTGATGGAGGTTCTCATTTTATTCATGGAGGTTTTAGAAAAACTCTTGCTAAGTATGGTATTAATCATAGAATTGCTTCCGCTTATCACCCTCAAAGTAGTGGTCAAGTAGAACTATCAAATAGAGAAATTAAATCTATCTTGCAGAAGACCGTTAATAAATCTAGAAAGAATTGGGCTAGTAAATTGAAGGAAGCACTATGGGCTTATAGAACTGCTTATAAAAACCCCATGGGAATGTCACCTTATAAAATGGTTTACGGAAAAGCTTGTCATTTACCCTTAGAACTAGAACACAAAGCTTATCGAGGTCGTTAGAGAATTAAATAAAGATCCTAAACTTGCCGGTAATAAGAGGTTGCTACAATTAAGTTCTCTAGATGAATGGAGAAGTGAAGCTTATGAAAATGCTAAACTCTTTAAAGAAAAAGTTAAAAAATGGCATGATAGAAGGATCATCAAAAGAGAGTTTAATATTGGGGATAAAGTCCCGTTGTATCGGTCTCGTCTCAGATTCTTTGCGGGGAAATTACTCTCGAAATGGGAAGGACCATATGTTGTTGAGGAGGTGTATCGTTCGGGAGCAATTAAAATTAGCTCTCTCCAAGGCAATGCTACGCAAGTGGTGAATGGACAAAGACTCAAGCATTATATCTCAGGTGATTCTTATAATGTTGATGTTGATATTATTCAAGTGGAAACACCGGAGGCTTTCATCAAAGGACAAATTGACAGTCCGCGTAACTCGACTTTGAATAGGTAACAAGATCTGGTAATGAAAAGTTCGCGATTTACTTTCCGAACAATATTTTTGCTGTTTTTGGAAAATATGAAAAATTACGAGATCGAAACGGAGTGGAAAGGACGCACGAGGGCGTGCCACCACAGGCCGGCGCGGGCCCCAGCCTGGCCGCGCCGCCCTATGGTGGCACCGCCTCGTCGCCCCTTTCCGACTCTGGTTCGACCTGGTACTTTCCGTCTGTTCTGAATTTTTTTACTATAAAATCCCCCGGACCCCTGGAGGTCCGTTTATCGTTTTCTAGACGTGTTTTGTTTCGAGCTGTTTCTGCCAGGATCTGTTTTCAGTTTAGAAGCACCATGGCCTCCGACAACAAGGGCAAAGGGCTTTCGAAGGAAGAAGTGAGAAGGGTGTCGTCAAAACAAGAGCAACAAGCTGTGGGGAGTAAGCAAGTCTTGGTGGGATCTGTTGATACTCGTCGTTCTTTCTCTCATAACTTGCAGGGACCCTTACCCCCTGCTCTCGGCCTCGACTCTTTCCCTGCGCTGGAAGAAGCTCTACGGACTACCGATGAGTTTTGCGGTCAATACCGGGCTCTAAGAAGAGAAGTGGAGATACTCAGGGAGGAGAATTACCGACTCCGTAGAATGCTGGGATATTACTTGATGCCCGTCACAGGTTCGCCATCGCCGACTTCAGATAACAATGAATCTCTTCGAGACTTAGTGCAGATTTGCCAAGTTGAGAAGTCGAAGCCGAAGGAGATCCGTAAGAAGCGCATGAGGGATTCATCACCACCATCACCAAAGGAGTAATCCATCATCGGTATTGGCATCCCCTTGGTTTGTTCCAAGCTTGGGGGAGTGCCGCGGTATCACATCATCACTACCTTTTACTTTTTACTATCAAGTAGTGTCATATCATGAGTAGGGAAGTTATCGTATGAGATGGGTTGCAATGTGGAAGTATCTCTCCTTTAGTTTGTCTATGTATCCCTTGGTGTGAGTTATCGTTATGGAATATTAATGAGAAGTCTTATCATTTACATATTGCACACCTTATTTTAGTTTGCAATTTCTACTGTATGATTGATCTTGATTTTAGTATTGGTACCACTTTGGGAGCATTGAGTAAATCTATTTGGTTTTGGCAAACTTAGCAATGGTCAATAGCAACAACACTTTGAGTTTAAGAAGAATAGAGGAAATACATGTAGAAGATATTATTATCTTTCTTATCAGTTCTTAGCTTAGTATTCTAAAGTTAAAACTGTTTGTGCTTACAAGTAAGATGCATGATTGTTTCTATCACATGTATATTTGTTTGTTTCCCTCAACTCTTATGCTTGTTAATTAACCTTGCTAGCCAAAGACCTGTACTGAGAGGGAATACTTCTCGTGCATCCAAACCTGAACCCAAACCTATGCCAATTGTGTCCACCATATCTACCTACTGCATGGTATTTTCTGCCATTCCAAGTAAATACTTCATGTGCTACCTTTAAACAATTCAAAACTTATTACTTCTTATTTGTGTCAATGTTTTATAGCTCATGAGGAAGTATGTGGTGTTTTATCTTTCCGTCTTGTTAGGCAGCCTCCACTAATGGACTAGTGGCTTCATCCACTTATCCTATAATTTTGCAATAAGAGCTGGCAACGGGGTTCCCAGCCCCAATTAATCAACTTTCATTAATAATTCTCTTCACATGTTTTGCCCTGATTCATCGGTAAGCAACTTAATTTTGCAATAGACACTCCTCCATGGTATGAGATTGTTGGAAGGCACCCGAGGATTCGGTTAGCCATGGCTTGTGTAAGCAAAGGTTGGGGGAGTGTCATCCTTAAATAAACTAAAGTACATGTGTAAACAAAAGAGAAGAGGGATGATCTACCTTGTTGGTAGAGGTAACGTCCTTCATGGGAGCCGCTCTTTGGAGGTCTGTTTGGCAAGGGGTTAGAGTACCCGCTACCGAGTCGTTGACAACGACAAACACCTCTCAAAACTTTACTTTTATTCTCTTTATATGATTTCAAAACTGAAAAAGCTCTAGCACATGATTTAATCCCTGCTTCCCTCTCGCGAAGGGCCCGTCTTTTACTTTATGTTGAGTCGATAAACCTATTTCCCTCCATCTCAAGCAAGCATTTGAGTTGTTGTGATCAAACTATTATATTGTGATTTGCTTCATCATGCCTTTACTCTTTCTTGTTTAGTACAAGTTTTACATGAATGAATATAGCTTTGAAAGTCATCAATGATTAATATGATTGAGTATGCAAGTTTACCATAAGCCTTAATATGAGGGCGCTGCTCAATAGATAAGTATAATCTGTTAAATGTTCTCTGACCAAGAACAAAGTTTGCCATCACCAATTATGATTTCTTATGCACCTTTATTTGTGACTACCATATACTTGTTTCAAGTTGAGTTATATGAGGAAGTTGTTTACTATAATGTCTTGTGTGAATGAATATGATGCTTCTTGTCCGTATTTTGTTTATCGACTCTTCACTCCATAAACATGCGGTCCTGTTTACCGAGTCCAGTTTCGCTTGGGGACAAGCGAAGTCTAAGCTTGGGGGAGTTGATACGTCCAATTTGCATCACTATTTTATATCATAATTTGCTGTTATTCATTGATATATTTCATATTGGGACACAATACTTATGTTATTTCATCTATTTTGCATGTTTCATGATTATTTGGAGATCGAGCACCGGAGCCAGGATTCTGCTGGAAAAAGCACCGTCAAGATGCAATATTTCGGAAGATCAACTGTGGAAGGAAGTTTTACCATAAATCCTATTTTTCCAGATGACGAAGGAAGCCAGAAGGGGGAGCCAGCTGGACCCATGGTGGGCCCACACCATAGGGCGGCGCAGCCCATGGCCTGGCCGCGCCACCATGTGGTGTGGGGCCCCCACAGCCTCTTTCGCCTCCTTTTCTTCGCGAAACCCTTCGTCTCGAAGACCGAAGCCACAGAGGAATCCTCACGAAGGGGTACAGCCGCCTCTGCGGGGCGGAGAACACCAGAGAGAAAAGAGCTCTCCGGCGGGCAGGAATCCGCCGGGAAAATTCCCTCCCGGAGGGGGAAATCGACGCCATCGTCACCGCCATCGAGCTGGACATCATCTCCATCACCATCATCATCATCTCCACCATCATCACCGCCATCTCCACCGCTGGACATCGTCACCGCTGTAGCAATTTGGGTTTGATCTTGATTGTTTGATAGGGGAAACTCTCCCGGTACTGATTTCTACTTGTTATTAATGCCATTGAGTGAAACCATTGAACCAAGGTTTATGTTCAGATTGTTATTCATCATCATATCACCTCTGATCATGTTCCATATGATGTCTCGTGAGTAGTTCGTTTAGTTCTTGAGGACATGGGTGAAGTCTAAATGTTAGTAGTGAATTATGGTTGAGTAATATTCAATGTTATGATATTAAGTTGTGGTGTTATTCTTCTAGTGGTGTCGTGTGAACGTCGACTACACGACACTTCACCATTTATGGGCCTAGGGAATGCATCTTGTACTCGTTTGCCAATTGCGGGGTTGCCGGAGTGACAGAAACCTAAACTCCCGTTGGTATATCGATGCGAGAGAGATCGCATGATCTCGCAGTTTAAGGTCGTGGTTAGATTTATCTTAATTACTTTCTTGTAGTTGTGGATGCTTGCAAGGGGTATAATCACAAGTATGTATTAGTCCTAGGAAGGGCGGTACATTAGCATAGGTTCACCCACACAACACTTATCAAAACAATGAAGATTAATCGGATGCATGTAGCGAAAGCACTAGACTAAAATCCCGTGTGTCCTCGAGAACGTTTGGTCATTATAAGTAAACAAACCGGCTTGTCCTTTGTGCTAAAAAGGATTGGGCCACTCGCTGCAATTATTTCTCTCGTATTTTACTTACTTGTACTTTATTCATCCGTTACATCAAACCCCCTGAATACTTGTCTGTGAGCATTTACAGTGAATCCTTCATCAAAACTGCATGTCAACACCTTCTGCTCCTCGTTGGGATCGACATTCTTACTTATCAAAGATACTACGATACACCCCCTATACTTGTGGGTCATCAGTAGAAAGTCAGGGCAGATAACGGGATCAGAAGATCATCATCCCCAACTAGGTTTGGTCATTCTAGAATTACTTATTTGACACTACCTAAAAATTGGATTCCCTATTTGACACTAGAAAAGTTTTGGTTCCCTATATGACACCACATCAAATTTTCTTTCCTTATACGACACTTTAGTTCATTTTCACCACTAACGGTGTTATGTAGGGACATGAAAAGACGTTTTTGCCCCTGAATTCATCTTTGTATCATATATGTGCATAGCAAACTAAAAAACGAGGCGGCAAGGCTGCGGAAAAAAATACGTGTTCCAGACGAGAAATAGCAAATTGTTTCAAAGAATGAACCGATATATGTTAAAAAAAGAAAGAACTGAAGATATGTTAAAAAAAGAAAGATCTGAGACAGCAGTTTCCAGATACAATCATTTTTTAATAACATTTCTAGATACGATCATGGATCTAGCAGAATTGTTGTACATGTATGTGTGTAGTTAACTAGAGACTTAATTGTTCCCTGATTGCTTCTTTGATTTGTCGCAAAAAAATTGCTTCTTAGATGCTCGTCCAAGCCTGCATGTAGTGGCACCCAAGCCTGTAACAGAGCACGCATCCTATTCCAGCCCTGTACACGAGCACGCATCCGCGCCCAACCCAGCAGCCCCCACAGCCGCGCCATGATGCGAGAGTCAACACGCATGGCGAGCCCGCAGCTGAGCTCATCGACGGCGCTCCTCCGCGGCATCTTGTCTTCCATCCGCAGCCTCGTCGCGCCCGCCGCCCGCCGTCGGCCGGCGTGCCTGGAGCGCCCACCGTATCTCTGCCACCACAGCCACCCCTTGGTCGCCTATAGCACGACGCGCCGCCTGCCCGCCCCTATTCGCCATAGCGCCAGCATGCCGGACGTGAGGATTGGATCAGCTTCTTCTTTTTTCAGCTTTGCACATCGACTGGGCAGTTTGGTCGCAAAAAAGAAAATTTGACAGAAGATGCTAACGGAACTAACCGCGATGTCATATAAGGAAATAAAATTTGGTATGGTGCCATGTAGGGAACAAAAAAATTTACAGTGTCAAATAGGGAATCAAATTTATAGGTAGTGTCAAATAAGGAATTCTCTCTTCTCAAGTAAGCTGGGTAATTTCATATCCAAGGCCACAATAATTGATTCCCCGACCATCGACTCTTGCTTTCCATGACGTGTATAAACACCTTTTAAGTTGGTCACTGGAACATTTTTTTTGGATGCTTCTGGAGTTCTGGATTGTTATTTATGCATGAGCGGGCTGCAGCACTTCTAGCCTTGTTTGCCTTCTCTAGCTCGTGTAGGTCTCTTATTGTTGCTGCTATCAAGTGCTCGATTGGATATTGCTTACTTCATGTCTGCTTTTTGTCGATTGCTGGCTTGGAGAGTTGTATGAAAAATAAATAAAAAAGTACAAGATGATAATAATGTTGTCTGAGTTGTATCACTTATGGGCATGCAAATAATTGCATCATGTTGCACCTTGCTATTTTCCATTGTAGACCGAAGATCCTGTTGGAAATCCAGGTTGGGCATGACTGAGCCAAGGATCAGTGAACTTCATATGATAAAGAAGCGGAAAATTCTACGAGATATGACATGCCCAGAATTCTGCAGTGGTGCTGGAAAGGTATGTTCTTCAAAATTTCCCAAAATACAAATGTCCTTCTGCAACAATTTGTTGTCATGTGCCCATCTCGTATTATATATTTTTCATTTAACGATTCTTCTGTGTATACTGCTTAGCCATCATAGTTTTGATCATAGAACAATAATGAAGACCCATTGAAATACCTTCTGCAAAGGACACAATATTTGCCTACTTTGTGGAAGAGATAAGATCTAGAGATAAGTCACTTGCAAAGTAGTTTTGCTTATGCTGGTGCAGCTTATAATACTTACTATGTTTTTGAGAAAAATTAAGGTTGTGACCTTGCGTGTCCATATTGAATGGGCAGTAGAAATTCTGGGAAAAAAAATCGAAGGCATCCAGCTGCATAGAATACGTATATATTTTTATACCAGTTAAGGGTACATGCATCCAACGTTGCGATAGACAAAAATGATGTTTATGCTCTGTCTATACTGAATGAGCTGAACATAATCTTCTTGCTCTTTTTCTGTTAGCCTGAACATTTCTATCCATTCAATAGATTTCACTCTTTCCTATACATAAGCATCTTTAATACTGTAGAAAGTGTACGCATGCAGTATTTGAAAAAATATATAAAGTGATTACTACCTCATATTTAGACTCCTAGAACTTCTCATTTCATATAGTGGTTGCCATTTTACATAAATTTGGCATCTCTATCAAATGATTTGCTTGATGATCTGCATTCACGGTAAGAGAAGCGCTACTCCCAGTTCTTTGAATCAGTGACCGAGCTGGTTAGATCTTTCTTTTTGTGGGTACATCATCTCTATTTTTTCTTTCTTTCCCAGAAATGAAGATCTCAGAATTGCTTACATTGATGTTGTCGAGAGCATTAGGAATGGAAAGCCTAGCACTGAGTATTACTTGAAGCTTGTTAAATATGACATACATGGAAAGGACAAGGTTAGTGGTTTTGGACGCCTTTCCTCCTGCATAATGCTTGATTGCTATTGCCGAGTCTCTGAAGCACCGTTTTAACTGTTAAGAACAGTTATCTTGGGTTTCATCGGTTCTTTTTCCCTTGTCACACTTTAATGGCTACAGTATGTTAGTTCCTGGAGGTTCTGGTCCGTTGAGTGCAATTCTCATATCCTTATATTTGATGACATGGAACTTATTTATATTGGCACCACTATAGTATCCTGACCGTTGCATTCTCAAGGAAGTCAATATCTTCAACTATAAACTTCAAGATGGTCATTGTTTTACAATGTATTTCAGTATCCCCAAATTAAATTATCTGTAGCAGGAAATTTATCCAGCTAGGTTGCTTGGCAATCCAAAGCTTGGAGACGGTAAACCTGAAAACCAAAATCATGCTATAATATTCACTCGTGGAAATGCTGTACAAACTGTTGATATGAATCCCGTACTCATTTACGAAGCTGTGTGCAGACCATAATTATTTATCTCCCTTTCTCAGTCCTCCGTTTCTAGGTAGATACAAATCATGACATCGATCACGTGATCAGTTCCATGTTTCTCCTGCATGAGCAAGAACAAGCCAATATGCTGCATGAAAGAGATATTTATTTGCCTTCTCTAAAATATTTACTTTGCGTTGTAAAGTTTTCCAGTCTAAAAATATAATAATGTCTATGTTGCCTATTATAAGACGTTCTGGTAAGACAATTAATCTTGCCAAAAAGTCTTACAAAAGGGAAGAGAGGAAATACTTGGCATGCCAGTAATGTCACCAAGTGTATATATGTAATAAAAATCCTTTCTTGGATATACTCAGAATGGTGCATTTTTTCGTGTTTAAACTCGATTCTCACAGGAGAAGTGCGATCATGTCATGAGTTTTGATCTTTTGAATATATTCTCAGCATTGCGAAAACGGGGAAAATATTTCAGTTTACTGAAAAGATATACAAATATAATAGAAGTTGAAAAAACTACAGTACTCTTTCAGGAAAACTCTTATGTTTTACTATTTATTTAGATTTTGTTTTTGATATAATTTATTAAAATGTTTGTTGGTACCAACTATGCTTCTCAAGAATTTCGTTTCTGGAGCGTATTCTTTGATGACCCTCTTCCACCCTAGCCAATTCTCTTGAATCATCTGATGCTTTAGCTGCAAGGCTTCGTGTGTTCCATGATAGAATAGTTTTACATGCGACAGCATGTTGATGTTCATACAAAGACACTTCCTCTGTTGGAATAGCTGCATAGAATTTTTTCATTCAGTGATATTCACTTCTGGATACTGATTCGAAGTGCACTAAGATATTGTGATGCCTTCACAATCTAGGAATGATGTTTCTAGCTATACAACTAAAGAGGAAACACGAGAGAGAAGATAATGAGGTAGGTGAATCAAATGATTGGATGATGTGCCCTGGGTATGCTATCCATGCACCTCTGTGCAAACACCATCTCCTTTCACTGAGCAAAGCCAAGGTGACACCTTTTCCGACTCCTTCAAATTTCCCCAGGTATCACCTTTACTGTCATGTGTAGGAGATTACATGATTTTTTTAGGAATGATAATAAAAGAAAAAACACAGGATTTGTGCTCAGAGATAGTATTTGTGCCTTCAGATTGGCATAAATAGAGAAACATACTTTTTGAGATTGTTTCTATTGTCAGTATACTAGCAGGATTATCCTTCTATTTTAATAGTATTTTGTCCCAGCTTTTATGTTTAGCTTTGTATCCCTATATGATTTTTTTGAGACTGCTTGGGTATGCCATATGTGTGTTTGAATTTAGGACCTTCAAAAGAATTTTTGTAAGCCATAAACACGCCTTCACTTCCTGGATTTATCTTGCTTTCTCAACTATTGATCGCTTCGATTGTTTATTGGATATTATCGTGGTTGTTATTTTACAATGTTTGATAATATAGTTAGTGGCGCTAAACTATTTGTCGTCAGCATAAGGCTTGCATTACTGATCATATGTGGAAATCTCAGCTTTCAATGACAGAAAAAACTCTTATGCAATAAACTGCATCTCTATAACTAATTTTGTGGCACAAATATACCAACAGATGTTCCTCATTCTCATTGATTGGATGTGCTTTTGTTTTATGTGGGTACTGCCTTCCAATCATAGCTGGTAAATAACCATGCATGCCACATTTGTAGTACGAGCAGCTTATATATGATCCTATCATATTATCTTACATTACAGATGTTGCCCAAAAAAAATCATGATGTGCTTTAAGTCTACAGACTTTACTCTGAGGCTGATGTGCTTTCTGTCAATGAAATCTCCATAGATTGCTTCCTTTTATGGATGATGTCCTTGAGAAAAATTATTATTATAATATGTTCCCTGATTCTTAGTCTGTATCCAAATAAGATTAGTGAGTTTTCCATATTCATATTTGGTTATGTCTTGATTGCAGGTCAAATATTTGTGGGTGATTACAGTTAGCAAGGGCTTCACCAATCTGAGAGGTAACGATAATTATGTATTATTCACGTTGTGTTTAACCATCGGGGAGTGAGTTATGGCACACGGTTAGTGCCATCATATGCTCTAATTCTACTAGGCTGATTCGGAGTGAACAATTGACTTTGTTGAGCAGCGGCAAACATGCAAAGATACACCCCGTAGGTAGGAGGAAGTAAAACTACTTGTCTTCAATCAGAATGAGGTTCGCAGGGTACGTGCAAGACCCGCTCTTCCCCGAGAACATACCAGGACTGCCATCGCAAGTTGGTGTCCCTTCTCTTCTCCTCTATCGTCTTCTGTGCCATGGTTGTAGGCTCTATTCTCTATTGTCTCGTGGGCTTTCATCATCTCATCGATATGGAATTGGGGATTTTAGAACATGTCAGGCTTGACAATTTAATCGATTGCATTTTATAAGTTTGTGGACTGAAGTGTTCCCACCAGACAAATTTTACGTACAAAGTACTAGAATTATAATTTAGTATTTAAATTCTGTTAGTTAGTATATAAATTTTACGTGCAATACTTGCACCGAAGAGTTATTTTCACCCGGCTAGAGGAGGCATAGATTCTGAATTGTCTGGCTATTTATTGGCCAAGTATACAATTTGACTGGAGCTACGAGATTTTTTATTAGACTTATTCATCTTCCTCTTTCAGAATTGGCTAGAAGAGGAGCTAGCGATGCCTGTATAATTTGTATCATTTAATATTACCATATTACTCTTTATTGAAAAACAAATTAACATAAGCCTTACAACAGTATCTCTCATCATATTGAGTCTATCTAAGTGCATGCAAGTGTTGTAAGGCTGAATGACTGATTGATCGTCGTGTGTAACATATTACTCTATCTGATCTAATTATATGGCTGCCCAGTTTTACGGCTACCCTTTTGTTTCAACTTGCAGACTTGCTGAGGCTAAACCTATTTTTCTGGTTGTATTCTTAATAGTTTTTTGTTTTACCCTAATTTCATCCTATCAACTTTGTTTTGTAAAAACCTAAAAAACATATTATCAATTTTCCATTTTTTAGTATCGTTACAGAAAATATGAAACAACATGAATTCCACGGGGTCGTGCGCCAAGACGCACATCTAAATCTAGTGGATACAATTATAAGGAGGTGTCGGCGCCTAGCCATTCACCCCATATGCCCTTTCGACACTATTTTCGATAAAATTTAAATTTTAAACAATAAATAAACTATAATAACTTACTACAAGTTTAACAAATCATAAAAATAATTTAACAAATTTAACATAATAAACAAGTAATTTAAGTTCAACAAAGCATACAAATAATTTAATAAATTTGGATCACAATGGCGAACAAATAAATAAACTAGGCGGCAACTTTGAGCATCCACAAATACTTCAACGGATCATTTTGCAATTGGTGATAAGTATTTGTCTCTCAACTCGAGAAAATCATGTATTTTTTCTGAAATAATAAAAATATGTATTATTTTATAAAAAATAGCTGCTCAGCACACCCAGCTCGGATTCGGAGACCGAATCATCTCTCGAGTCGGAACTCGGAACACAGTTCCTGCACATATAGACAGCGAGAAATTAAACTGCTCGTTGATCAAGCTCGAACACTGTAGAAAGAGCCACGCCTCGATCGTCTCACAACGTGGCCGGCGATGGGCAGCCTGGAGCGATCGCCGTTTCCCTCGTACAAGCGCGCCCGCGTGGACGCGGCGGCGCCGGAGGACCGGCTGAGCGACCTGCCGGACCACCTCCTGCACGAAATCATCGGGCGCCTCGGGTCCTGGCAGGCCGCGCAGACGAGCGCGCTGTCGCGGCGGTGGAGGCACGTGTGGCGCTCCGCGCCCTGCCTCCACATCGACCAGCGGCAGTTCCCGGGCAGCGACAAGCCCGGCTCCCGGCAGCGCGCGCGCTTCGAGGACTTCGCCGACGGCATGCTCGCGTCCTTCGCCGGCGTCACGCTGCCTCTGCGCGCGTTCCGCCTCTACTTGCTCGACGGCAGGAGCACGGCCTCCTCCGAGAGGTGGATCCGCCGCGGCCTCAAGCGCTGCCCGACCAGCGTCGGCATACGCTCCAGCTACGCCGACCACAGCGGCGTCGTCCAGTGGCCGCCTCGCCACCTAGACATGGGCGCCGTCGCCTGCCGCCTGACGTCGCTCCGGCTCGCCGGCGTGACTCTACGAGACGGCTTCGGGGAGGAGCTCGGCGCGCAGTGCCCGGTCCTCCAGGTCCTGCGCATCGACAGCTGCCACCACCAGCCCTACTGCGCCATTGTTTCACCCACGCTCAGGAGCCTCGAAGTCATCTTTCGAACGAATTACTCCGATCCTGTCACTTTGGCCATCGCGGCTCCTCGCCTCGCCTTCCTCCTCCTCCGCGTCCCGTTCGGCGGCGAGGGCGGCAACCCGGTGATCACTGCTCCAGGGCACGAGGCGCTGCCGTCGCTCGTCACGGCGTTGATCAGCATATCTGATCGAGACTGCCGGCCGAACAAACGGGCTAACAAGACCAAGCTCGAGTTCCTGAGATCCATGCGCGGCTTCCTGGCCCGAATATCCAATGTCACGAACCTACGGCTGGAGGGGTTCACCACGACGGTACGCATTCTGTGACCTGTGTCTAGAGTGTTCTGTAACAATATTTCTAATTACCAGCAATTATCAAACCCAAATCTATGCAGTATAACTGTATTTTTCTTTCTCTCGTACGTTGGTGTATTTCAGGCATTGCTGGACCAGAAATCACAGGAATTCCCGGTATTCCGAAACCTGAACATACTGTGCCTCGTCCGCTGTGACGTTGGCGCGATCAACTCCCAAGTGTTGCTCAGAATCCTTGAGGGTACCCCTAATTTGGAGAACATTGCGATGCTCCTCTGCAAGGTAGTATACCTTAATTGTATTGTTACTTAGTATTTAGTTTCTTGTATACCTCACACGGACATGAAAGCTAAAACCCCGTACAATGACAGTTTTCAGGCCGTCCGAGGAGCAGCCCGAAAAGGACACCTTCCAAACGACGTGTTTCGACACTTTTCGAACACGAGAACCTGAGCTCAATAGAAATCAAGTGCCAACCACATGATGAAGCTCACTGGGACAAGATTTATACCAAATATTCAAAGAAAACGCGAAAGGGAACACATCCGAGGTTCGCCAAGAAACTGAACCACGTGAATCCGAGTTTAAGGGAGAGTACAAGAGAAGGAGAAATCTCCACGGATGCTGGTATTACGCCACCTGGAGAATTAACCTCGTCTTTGTATCTCCGGGCCAACATTACGCAGGATCCAGTGGCAGCCACCGGAAGGGTGCGGCCTAGAGTAACAAAAGCAATGGGAATCATGCGACCTAGAGTATCTAGGTCGCAAAGAAAAAAAAAAGCCACCCGTCAATGCAAACCGGCGGTCTAGACTGCTCGTAGCTAAGTCTGACGACTGATAATTGTTGTGGTGGATTGAACTGTGGTGGAAGAAAGTTGAGGAGGACGATAAGGTATAATGCAATTACTTGAAGAAATACAACATAAAGGGATTTAGAGCTAACAAATTAAAGGACGGCCAAATGACAACAAATTAGAGGACAGCCAAATGACCTACAAATAGCAAACACCGACTACATAAAATTTGATGATTTGTTATTGGATGGAATAAGTTATATTTAGCGAAACGGTACAAGAGGCTACAAGGATAGCGCGGCGATCCCTAGGCGGTGGCTAGGGTTCCTGTGCCCTCTGTCGGCAAAGCTGCCGACCCCCGCTTCTGATGTCCTTTTATTAACAACAAATGGGTGTTCAAAATCAAACGCCATTTCAATGGATCCATTGAGCTCTATAAGGCATGGATGTTTGCCGGATGTTTTAAACTAAGGAATAGTCTTGCTTATGATGATACTTTTAGTCCAGTTGTTAAACCTACCACCGTTCATTTCTTATGTCACTTGTTGTGACTCATGGTTGGACTTCGTATCAACTTGATGTTCAAAATGTCTTTCTCCATAGATTTATTGAAGAGGGAATGCTTATGTGACAACCGATAGATTTTGAGGACCCCAGACATCCACAACGCCGTCATAAGGCGTCGTATGGTTTCACATAGGTGCCCCGTTCTTGGCACCATCATCTTGCAGTGATCATGGTTTTGTTCATGCCATGGATTATCACTATGTACATGTTCATTCTATCACTATGTACATGTTGTTTTATATTTATGATATTATTGCGATCAATTCGTTTTCATCAACTGTTGACCGTTTAGTTTCCAAATTTCATCGGCAATTTTCTATCAAGATTTGGGCACCCCACTTTTTCCTTGGCGTTGAGGTTGATTACCCTAAGCATGGTCTTTCGCTTACTCAATGCAAATATGCACTTCACATTCTTGCTCGAGCTGTTATGATTAAGTGGAACTTCTCGCCGACTCATATAGCCTCTACTGATCGCATGTGTGCTGCTCACGGAGATCTCTTGAGTGTTGATGACCCTACACTTTATCAGAGCTTGGTTGGTGGTCTTTAGTATCTAGGACGACTTGTCCTAGTTTATCCTACTCAGTTAATCGAGTATGTCAGTACCTTCATGCTCATCGCAGCTCCCATTAGTTAGTGGTAAAAAAACACATTCTTCGGTACGCTCGTCGTACTATATCTAATGGGCCCCCTTATTCAACCTTCTTCGTCACATGTATTGTCTGCTTATTCGGATGCTGATTGAGTTGGGAGGCTTCATAATCGGCGATCTATAGGGGAATATGGTCTCTTCTATGGTCGTAGTTTGATTTGTTGGACTGCGAAGAAATAGTCTATTGTATCTCGTTTGAGTACTCAGCCTGAGTAGTGAGGACAAGATCGTCGGCTTCGATCCGTCGGGTTGTCACGCCTCCTACCCATGTGCGGAGACGCATCTAGGCCGGCCCAAAGTCCTGCGATTTTTGAGGCCGCGGGATTTGCACTCGCCATCGGCTCGGAGGAAGGGTACCTCTTCATCGTGTCACATGTTTTCCACGCAGCCTACTTCGAGGCCGCGGCCTCCGGATTTGCATTCACCGACCAACATCGAGGAGATGCACCTCACCATCGATCCGCCAGTTTTCCGCGCCTTGTACCCATCCCTCCTGTCGGCTGGTATGAACCTTCTAGACCAGCTATCATGATGTTGGCATCTAAATGTTTTAGTTAGCTTGTATGTGTTTTATGTATGTTGTGTTAACATGCTAGAGTTGTAGTAAAGTATAATAGTATTTTGGTTAATTTCCGCGTTCTAATTGATATGTTATTATGGTTCGTTACATGCCGAATTATTAGGTTATTATTAGTTACACGCGGAAGATTAGTTTCTCGGTGTGTTGTTGGCTTCGTTGCATAACAACAACGCTGGAGGTCGAGATGAGATGGTTCTTCTGGAAGGTGGTGGATATGCCGTTCTTCTCCGACTTCGTCAACGAGAGATGGCGTATCTTGCTCTAAAACAGCATGGGAATGTTTCCGATTGACGTGCCACAACGATGTGACTCACTGATGTTAGTCGAAAGGCGGTGTATCTTGGTTCCCGATCGACGATGTTAATCAACTCAGAAAACCCTGTTAGGGGTGATACTTTTTTTTTTTTTGGATCTTACAATGATGAAAGCTCAGCTAGGGGTGATGCTTTTTTGGATCTTATAATGATGGGAGGCTCGAAGCTAAACCCTAATCTTTTTGTATTTCTTGATCTTCTAAAATTTATCTGTAAATTCAAGATATCATTATATCCCGGTTTGTCTAAATAGTGGTTGCTCTCAACAAAAAACACCAGTACGGCCATTTGATTTCAGCTGCTGAAATTGCCACACAGAAGTTTACACTGCCATAGGATACATGGAACCGTTACAGCATGGCAGAGCGATTTCCACTAAGAACTTGACCTCCTCCTGCTTGTGATGCTACCTCCCTAGTCCCTAGGGTAGTCTATGCTACCCGTTGAACGTTTGCCTAAGCTTAGTCCCAGCTCCCGCTGAGCAGCGGCTTCACGTCGGCCACCTCGCCGAACATCTTCACCAGGTCCGAGCACCCCGCGCCGGCCCGGCCCTCGCCATCACCACCACCCGCGCGCTCTGTTTCATTCTCCGTCTCGGTGTGCAGCTCCAGGCCAAGCTCCTCCTCGACGTCATCGGACGCCGAGATGAGCAGCAGCTCGCACCCCTCGTAGTTAAGCAGGTCCGGCGGGTCGGCCGGCGCGTAGCGGTTGCTCCCGAACCGCCCCTGCAGGTGCTCCGGGAACGCCGCCTTGCGCTTCCCCTGCAGCCCACCGAACCCGCCCCCGCCGCCGCCCTGCTCGGGGTTCTTGATCTGCACCAGGAACGACGCCTCCGGCTCCACGTTCATGGCCTCCTGCGGCTCGCCGACGCCGTCCTCCTCGCCACCTGCCGCAGACGGCAACGGGAGCTCGAGCTTGTACACGAGGTGGGTGTGCTCGCGTCCGCCGGGGGCGTCGTGCTTGACGATGCGGTACACGCCCTCGCCCAGCGCCCTCGCCGCGGCCAGGTGCCGCTTGCCGCGCGTCTTCGTCTCGTACTCCGCTCCCTTGAGGGCGTCCTTGATGTCCTGCACGTCGGTGGTGACGAGGTCCACGTAGCCCCAGTAGGGCCGGCCGTGCTTCGCCGGGTCCGGCAGGCTCTTCTTCCCCATCACGATTAGACGGAGCAGAGGCCGCTCCTCCACGTTCACTTCCTGCAAGAGTCAACATCAGTGAACTGTTTGGAGAGCTTGAATGATCTCGTCGTGTACCTCCTTGCCGTGGCCGCCTTCGTCGCCGCCGCCGCCGTCTCCCTGGTCATCGCCTCTGTGCCGCGTCTTCCTCTTCTTGCCCTCCTTGCCGGAGTCCGGCGCCTGCTTCTCCTCGACGCCGCGCTCGGGGACGGACTCCGGGCGCAGGACGACGTACATCCTCTGCACGTCGTCGGGGCTGTGCGCCTCCTCCTTGCCCACCTTGGGCCGGTAGAAGAAGAACACCTCGCCTTTCTCCTGCACACACGCATCAATTACAAAAGAATCAATCTCCATTGTTACCGCCCAAAACTTCCACCACCGATCTAAATTTCAGGTTAAATTAAAACGAGCTGGGGATCGACTGATTGATTAACCTGGATCTCCACTTTCGGGTCCGGCCTGGTCTTCACCTCCGTGCCCTGCCCCATGGTGGCAAGCTCGACCTCGCTGCTGGCTTAGCTCAGTTGCTCAAGGGCTGAAGCTGCAGTACTGTTGTTAGGATTCAGTGAGTTCCTTGTGCTGGAATGGAGTTCGATCGGTAGTGGCGCCGACCGCCCGTACATAAAGTACGGAGGTGTCCATGGATGCGTGCGAGCTGCCAACACGTGTGCGGGTACGTGGCCGCCGGAAGCGTCTGGTTCCGACACCGTCTGCCGTGGCGAAGAGAGGCGGTCGGCACGTGCGGCGTGCGAAGTGTCCCGGCGAGGACGCGACATGTGTGGTGCCAAAGTGACAGCGTTTAACTCCGCAAAGGTTCTAATGGCGGATGAGTGGCGTTTGAACCCACTGAACATAGCGGGGCAACGAATAGTTCCTTTTTTCTGTGAGGAAGATGCGGTGAATAACTGGAAACGTTTCAGTGGAACGAAAAATAAAAAAGAGTAGAAACACTTCAGCAGAGCAAAAACTCAAATAGTGTGGCTGCTGGGATTCGAGCCCAGGTCTCCACGGCCACAACGTGGAATTCTCACCACTAAACTACAGCCACTGAGTTGCTTTATTTTGTACACGATTCTTATTGTTCATACTGGGTTGGACGGCTCTAATATTTCAATATCTCCATAAAGCAAGAAGAAGATAGAGGTCCTGCCTTTTCTTTTTAACAAGTAGAGATCCCATTTGAATTTCTTGTTGAGGCCATCTTGTTTGAACATCTTACTGAAACAGAAATCACTATGTGTGACATGATTCGTATTCATACAAGCTATGGTTTATAATTTTTCTAGTAGTTTCTAGAGTTTAAATCGCTAGAAATCAATGCATAGAACTGCTAATGTCTCTACCTAAAATGGAAGACCTTCTAGTACACTATTTTACTTAACCAATGCAACTTTTAACTTAGGACAAAGGGAGTAGAAAATAGCAAGAAATTATAGATGATAGAATATGGATAAACAAGGGAAGTGCTAATTTTAGACGCAAAAGTACCCTAGGAATAAGTTTTGTGTGAAACATTTAAACTGCATCGATTTTCGTAAAGAAAAATGCTACCTCGCAGCCGGAGGATGACGTGCCCACTCCCTTCGTCTCTCCCTTCGTCTCTACTGTACCACGCATTAATTCCCATGTGGGCCCGTCATCCTGTAGGATAACGTTGCATAGAAAACAAAAATTTTCCTACCGCGAACACGCAATCCAAGCCAAGATGCAATCTAGAAGACGGTAGCAACGAGGGGGTATCGAGTCTCACCCTTGAAGAGATTCCAAAGCCTACAAGATGAGGCTCTTGTTGCTGCGGTAGACGATCACTTGCCGCTTGCAAAAGCGCGTAGAAGATCTTGATCACGATCGCTTCCGGCGCCACGAACGGGCAGCACCTCCGTACTCGGTCACACGTTCGGTTGTTGATGAAGACGACGTCCACCTCCCCGTTCCAGCGGGCAGCGGAAGTAGTAGCTCCTCTTGAATCCGACGAGCACGACGGCGTGGTGTCGGTGGTGGTGGAGAAGTCCGGCGGAGCTTCGCTAAGCGTGCGGGAACTATAGAGGAGAGAGGGGGCGGCTAGGGTTTGGGAGGGGGCGCCGGCCATCTAGTGGTGCGGCCACCTTGTGGTGCTTGGGGTGGCCGGCCCCCTCCCCTTGACCCCTCATTATATAGGTGGAACCTCAAGAGGTGGTGTCCAAGTCTTCGAATAAGACCCGAACCAAAAACCTTCCATAGGAGGGGGGAAACCTAGCCAAGCTAGGACTCCCACCAAGGTGGGAGTTCCACCTCCCATGTGGGGGGTGGCCGGCCCCTAGGGGGAGTCCACTTGGGACTCCTCCCCCACTAGGGTTGGCCGGCCATGGAGGTGGAGTCCCATGTGGACTCCACCTTCCTTGGTGGTTTCTTCCGGACTTTTCTAGAACCTTCTAGAACCTTCCATAGAACCTTCCGCGACATTTTAATTCACATAAAATGACATCCTATATATGAATCTTATTCTCCGGACCATTCCGGAACTCCTCGTGATGTCCGGGATCTCATCCGGGACTCCGAACAAATATTCGAACTCCATTCCATATTCAAGTACTACCATTTCAACATCCAACTTTAAGTGTGTCACCCTACGGTTCGTGAACTATGCGGACATGGTTAAGTACTCACTCCGACCAATAACCAATAGCGGGATCCGGAGATCCATAATGGCTCCCACATATTCAACGATGACTTTAGTGATCGAATGAACCATTCACATACGATACCAATTCCCTTTGTCACGCGATATTTTACTTGTCCGAGGTTTGATCATCGGTATCACTCTATACCTTGTTCAACCTCGTCTCCGACAAGTACTCTTTACTCAGTACCGTGGTATGTGGTCTCTTATGAACTTATTCATATGCTTGCAAGACATTAGACGACATTCCACCGAGAGGGCCCGGAGTATATCTATCCGTCATCGGGATGGACAAATCCCACTCGTTGATCCATATGCCTCAACTCATACTTTCCGGATACTTAATCCCACCTTTATAACCACCCATTTACGCAGTGGCGTTTGATGTAATCAAAGTACCTTTCCGGTATAAGTGATTTACATGATCTCATGGTCATAAGGACTAGGTAACTATGTATCGAAAGCTTATAGCAAATAACTTAATGACGAGATCTTATGCTACGCTTAATTGGGTGTGTCCATTACATCATTCATATAATGATATAACCTTGTTATTAATAACATCCAATGTTCATGATTATGAAACTAATCATCCATTAATCAACAAGCTAGTTTAAGAGGCATACTAGGGACTTCTTGTTGTCTACATATCACACATGTACTAATGTTTCGTTTAATACAATTATAGCATGATATATAAACATTTATCATAAACATAGAGATATAAATAATAACCACTTTATTATTGCCTCTAGGGCATATCTCCTTCGAGTCTCCCACTTGCACTGGAGTCAATAATCTAGTTTACATTTGTAAAGATATAACACCTTGGCCTTCCGGTGCTTTATCATGTTTTGCTCACGGGAGAGGTTTTAGTCAACGGATCTGACACGCTCAGAAACGTAAATATTTTGTAAATTCATTTGCGTCTCAACACATCACTCATTTCCAAATGAGTCGGCATTAAATATGTTTGGTCTTCTGGTGGAACCTTAATTCCGCGGTCTGAAATATGTCACTAATATTGTCACACACAATATAGCTTCAAAGTTCTGACTCTGTCGGAACTACATCAAGTTCTCAAAGAACCTCTTGACTTAACATCCTTTGTCATTGTCAAAATAATGACATACTCTGCCTTCTTTTGTAGAATCCGTCACAATATTTAGAACTCTTCTAAATCTAGCATAGGCAACTTCTAGCTTATTGTGCTACCTTTTAAACAACACTTAGTCTAATTTGAGATTGAAATTATATTTTATATGTGACAAAACCAATATCGGTGTAACACCTTACAGCCGATTTGTTTGTCATTTCTTCATACAAAAATATATATATATATATCCTTAGTTCTTCTAAAGTACTCAAGGATATTCTTGCTCGTCGTCCAATGATCATCATATGAATCATTCCGGTATATGCTCATAACACTTTATAGCACATGATATCTGATTGTGTACATATTATTCGTGATCTATAATCACTCATGTGTTTTTACTCATTGAGTGTCGGATACACTCAAGTCTTGTTAAACCTTCACATGACAAGAACATTTTCTTAATATTTCTATATTGAACTACTTCAATATCCATCATATGTACTTTGACTTAAACTTATTTATGTGTTTCAATCTATCTTCATAGATCTTGACACTAAATTTGTTTCGATCCATATCCTTTCATTGAAGTTAATTCTCAATGAAACCTTTTTAATCAAGTATATAATTATATCATTTATAACCAACTATATGTCACCTACATAAAGTATTATAAATGTGTCTTAGCGCTCCACTTAATTTCTTGCAAATGCAAGCTTCTTCATCATCTCCGATGAAATCAAAAACTCTTTGACTATTTCATCTGGTGAAGATTCCAACTCCAGTGATACTTACTTCATCCAATTGAAGCTTGTATACCTATCTAGTATTCCACGGACCAGCAAAACTCTTGGTTGTATCTTGTATACATACTTCGTTAAGTAGTGTATTTTGCCATCCTACTAGCATATCTCATAAAAGAAATATGTAGTGATTACTAGAATAATCCACATAGACTATAAGCATTGCTACGGAAGATCTAATCTTATCGTATTCAACTCTTTGAACTTTGTCGTAAACAATTTTTCGATAAGTCAAGCTTTCTTCAAGGATATTTCATCCAAGTCTATCAATTTCATAGATCCATTTACTTTCATAAAGTATTCATCTATCTTGGATTTCATGGCGCATGGCCATTTTAATGGAGTCAGGGCCCATCATAACTTCTTTGTTTTGTAGATGGTTTATCTTTGTTCAAAATCAATCCTTTGTCCACAAATCATTTATTTGATCACAAAGTAAACCATACCTACAAGGTTAAATATGTACTTCGATCTCCATGGCTAAAACACTTTGTAGTCATGAGAGCCATGATCGTCGTGGCCGCTTCCGAAACCGATTCCGATGTCTGCGCTACTACGATCATTATGCTCAGGTTCATAAACCTTATCAAATTATATTGTCCTCCCACTCAAATACTTCACTCGAAACAATTTCTCGGAAATAAGAAACATTGACAAACACTTTTGTCTTTGTCTCGTGGGAAGAATTCCCAATTAAATCTCCGGGATAACCAACAAAGACATTCATCCGATTTTGGTTGACTATTAGGGTTTATACCCATGCCATAACTTGTATGGTGTCATTTCAACGGATCATGATGATGCTCTATTCAGGTGTAAAAGCGGTAGTCACTAAAGCATAATCCACAAAAATATAATGGCATCAATATTTTATCTCATCATTGATCCAACAAAGTTTGGATATATCTCTTGGATACTTCATCATCACTATGATACTCCAAGAAACGTAAGTTGTAGAACAATTTCATAACTCTCTTAGATGTTCGCTAAAACTCGTAATTCAAATATTTCCACCATGATCCAATCATAGATATTTGATTTCTATTACGATGATTTCCACTTCATGCTGAAATTTATTTGAATCCTATTCAAATGTTTCAAACTTTTCCTTATTGAATATATCCACATATATACTCAATTCATTGTTTGAAAGTTTTCATGAAGTAGAAGAATCTTCCGCACACAACTATGCCCAGTGAACCACATATATCATTATATATGTTTTCACTAAGTTAGTTTCCCGTTCAACTCTTTGGCCTATGAACGGTATTTCAGTCATTACCTTTTAGAAAAGATTTTGCAAGTGCCAAACGATTCAACAAATCGAATGACTCCAAAAATACATTTGCATGGAGTTCCTTCATGCGATCCTTTCTAACATGACCTAAATTGCGGTTCCACAAATAAGTGGAATTCAAATCATTTGCCTTATGGCATTTTTAGCGTCAGTGTTATGTATGTGTGTTTCACCATTAAGATTTATAATAACTTATCCATCATACATGGAGTAATGTCATAATTTGAACAACTCATTGTTTTCATTTGACCAGAGCAAAATAACAATTATTAAGTTCTTTATTATAAATTCTAAGGGCTAGATAGAATGCCAACGACGAACATAATAACACTTTATTTTGTTCCATACGTGCATTCCTATCATATTCCTTGTCAGTCACTTAGGCCATTGTATTCTTGTATTGCGTTGTTATGTATGACACTTCATACCAACCAATGTGGTATTAATACCCAAGAATTTCATTGTGTGACTTAACTAGGAATACAACCATAACATGTATATCATTTATATACACTCGAGCTAGACTTTCTAGTCTTTTCTTTTCTTTTGCCAAAATATCTTTTGCAGTTTCTCTTTTAGCTTTCCTCATTATTCAGAAAAACATTTCAACATCAATAACTTCTAGGTTTGTTGGTCAAATACCAATAACCTTGAGGTTCTTACTTTGAAGTTGATCATCATATGACAAGTGTTTCAGATTTCACTATTAGTAAATTTGTATTACGATGAACAATTTCACTCATAATTTTATCCATCAATTCATGATAACTTTCTGAGACCATGTCTGTACATGCTAGGCTCATAAAGTTTAAAACTTAGTATTCGCATATGCAAATCTGGCTTGCACCCGTTGGAAGCACACGTAGAATCTATAACACCCGATCATCACGTGATGCTTCGAAACGACGAGTCTTAGCAACGGTGCATACTAAGGACAATCACTTCATGGATATGCGAATATTGTTAGTGCCCCAATAGTTGGAGGATTGGGACGCCTTGCGTCTTCAACCTTCGTACATTCCCATAAAACTTATGAGTTTATGTAGTCTCACCAAATTTATATTCTATCATCTTGCAATAAGGTCTTAGATATCAAATATATCTCATACCTTGATTATTTCGAAAACTAAATTTTCAGCTCCTTACTTTTCAAACAGATTTGAACTTCAAGTTTCACGGAGACAAGATAACTTTAGGTACTAATTGAAACCATAGCTCTCCGAATCAACAAAATGAGTTTCACTAAAAGTTTGCAATAGGACTTAATCATTTCTTGATTCATTAACAATACGGTACCAATCCGTAAAGTTTCTAGTCAGATTTTAACAAGTATTTCTATCTCAACTATAAGACTAGTGCATAGTAGTAAACGGATGCCAATACTACAAAATTAATTCAAAATACTACTCGGACTATGTTTATGATAATTAGTTCATGTTTTAATCTAATTACTAATGAACTCCCACTTAATACAACATCCCTCATAGTTGTTAAGTGGTACACGATCCACATCCACTACACCAAAACCGATCATCACGTGAGATGATGTAGCTTCAATGGTGAACATCAACATGTTGATCATATCATCCATATGACTCGTGTTCAACCTTTCGGTTTCCGTTGTCCCGAGGCCATGTCCGTACATGCTAGGCTCGTCAAGCAAACCCAAGTATTCCGCGTGTGCAACATGGCTTACACCCGTTGTATGTCGAGTTTATCACACCCGATCATCACGAGATGCTTCAAAACGTCGAACAATGCAACGGTGCATACGAGGGAAGAACACTTTATTATCTTGATATTAATGTGAGGGATCATCTTATAATGCTACCGTCGCGATCTAAGCAAAATAAGATGCATAAAGGATTAATATCACATGCAATTCATATGTGATATGATATGGCCCTTTAGTCTTTGCGCCTTCGATCTTCATCTCCAAAGCACGGACATGATCTCCATCATCAACGGGCATGATCTCCATCATCGTCGGCGTAGCGTCAAGGTCCATGACGCCGTCTTCATGGTTGTTCACCTCATGTAGCAACTATTACAACTACTTTGAAATACTACTCAACATGAAATTTAAAGACAACCATAAGGCTCCCGCAGGTTGCCACAATACAATAATGATCATCTCATACATATTCATCATCATATTATGGCCATATCACATCACCAACCCCTGCAAAAACAAGTTAGACGCTCTCTAATTTGGTTTGCATATTTTACGTGGTTTAGGGTTTTCGATATAGATCTAATCTACCTACGAACATGAACCACAACGTTGATACTAATGTTGTCAATAGAAAAGTAAATTGAATCTTTACTATAGTAGGAGAGACAGACACCCGCAAAGCCTCTTATGCAATACAAGTTGCATGTCGAACGAGGAACAAGTTTCATGAACGCGGTCATGTAAAGTTAGTCCGAGCCGCTTCATCCCACTATGCCATAAAGATGCAAAGTACTCAACTAAAGATAACAAGAGCATCAACGCCCACAAAACCATTGTGTTCTACTCGTGCAACCATCTATGCATAGACACGGCTCGATACCACCGTAGGATAACGTTGCATAGAAAACAAAAATTTTCCTACCGCGAACACGCAATCCAAGCCAAGATGCAATCTAGAAGACGGTAGCAACGAGGGGGTATCGAGTCTCACCCTTGAAGAGATTCCAAAGCCTACAAGATGAGGCTCTTGTTGCTGCGGTAGACGATCACTTGCCGCTTGCAAAAGCGCGTAGAAGATCTTGATCACGATCGCTTCCGGCGCCACGAACGGGCAGCACCTCCGTACTCGGTCACACGTTCGGTTGTTGATGAAGACGACGTCCACCTCCCCGTTCCAGCGGGCAGCGGAAGTAGTAGCTCCTCTTGAATCCGACGACAGACGACGGCGTGGTGTCGGTGGTGGTGGAGAAGTCCGGCGGAGCTTCGCTAAGCGTGCGGGAACTATAGAGGAGAGAGGGGCGGCTAGGGTTTGGGAGGGGGCGCCGGCCATCTAGTGGTGCGGCCACCTTGTGGTGCTTGGGGTGGCCGGCCCCCTCCCTTGACCCCTCATTATATAGGTGGAACCCCAAGAGGTGGTGTCCAAGTCTTCGAATAAGACCCGAACCAAAAACCTTCCATAGGAGGGGGGAAACCTAGCCAAGCTAGGACTCCCACCAAGGTGGGAGTTCCACCTCCCATGTGGGGGTGGCCGGCCCCTAAGGGGAGTCCACTTGGGACTCCTCCCCCACTAGGGTTGGCCGGCCATGGAGGTGGAGTCCCATGTGGACTCCACCTTCCTTGGTGGTTTCTTCCGGACTTTTCTAGAACCTTCTAGAACCTTCCATAGAACCTTCCGCGACATTTTAATTCACATAAAATGACATCCTATATATGAATCTTATTCTCCGGACCATTCGGAACTCCTCGTGATGTCCGGGATCTCATCCGGACTCCGAACAAATATTTGAACTCCATTCCATATTCAAGTACTACCATTTCAACATCCAACTTTAAGTGTGTCACCCTACGGTTCGTGAACTATGCGGACATGGTTAAGTACTCACTCCGACCAATAACCAATAGCGGGATCTGGAGATCCATAATGGCTCCCACATATTCAACGATGACTTTAGTGATCGAATGAACCATTCACATACGATACCAATTCCCTTTGTCACGCGATATTTTACTTGTCCGAGGTTTGATCATCGGTATCACTCTATACCTTGTTCAACCTCGTCTCCTGACAAGTACTCTTTACTCGTACCGTGGTATGTGGTCTCTTATGAACTTATTCATATGCTTGCAAGACATTAGACGACATTCCACCGAGAGGGCCCAGAGTATATCTATCCGTCATCGGGATGGACAAATCCCACCTGTTGATCCATATGCCTCAACTCATACTTTCCGGATACTTAATCCCACCTTTATAACCACCCATTTACGCGGTGGCGTTTGATGTAATCAAAGTACCTTTCCGGTATAAGTGATTTACATGATCTCATGGTCATAAGGACTAGGTAACTATGTATCGAAAGCTTATAGCAAATAACTTAATGACGAGATCTTATGCTACGCTTAATTGGGTGTGTCCATTACATCATTCATATAATGATATAACCTTGTTATTAATAACATCCAATGTTCATGATTATGAAACTAATCATCCATTAATCAACAAGCTAGTTTAAGAGGCATACTAGGGACTTCTTGTTGTCTACATATCACACATGTACTAATGTTTCGTTTAATACAATTATAGCATGATATATAAACATTTATCATAAACATAGAGATATAAATAATAACCACTTTATTATTGCCTCTAGGGCATATCTCCTTCACATCCATCCTCCTTTCTTCTCCATTCCATACTTGAGCGATTGTCTTCCTTTTCTTCCATACAACCAAGTTTTATCTTGGCATGGACCTCCCCGGACCGAATCTTGGCCATGGCCGCCTGTAATAACCCAGAACATAGGAACAACGAAGGGTAGATTTAGAAATGGGATGTGCATTTCATCGCAAAACAGGGGAAATTTTCGCGCCTTATTGCAACTAAACCTAAGAGGGATCGAGGTTCTCTCTCATTTTGCATCTAGGGTTAGGCAATGTGAGTTAGGAAATTTCGACATGATCTCTTTTGTAACTTGTTACTTTGGGGAATGTTTGCATTTGATAAGTGTTAAACATTTAAATATAAACATCACACAATATAAACAATGAATTTAAAATTCAAACACAAGATACAAATTCAAATCATTTTGAATTTCAAAGTAAATATCAAATACAATATTTAATCAAGAATATACACATTACATAATACAAAAGCTCATAAACCAAAAACTTGAGCTTTATTGATATACAACACAATTACAAAGTCTTTACAATATTCTTGATACAAGAATTGAGATATAATAAAAGAAAAGGAAAAATTACAAGTTTAATTCTAAACTAAACCTAAACTAAGTGTCTTGAGGATGATCTTCTCGGTCATATTCACCTTCAAACCTGCAAATCAAATAACGAGTACTAGCCGTAATACAAGTGTTAGCAAGATTCAGCTTAGATAGTTAGCAAAATAAATATAAAACATTGGACAAAGGAACTGCCACAAAGACACTTGTGCTTGTCCAAAATCCTTGACAAGATCGGAGCAAACATAGGCAGACTAGCACTCCAGCAAGCCACGTGGGCTCAAGTTTCACCATGAAGTTGCCGTTGCTAGCCAAGCAACAAGAAGGCAATGCAAGGGGTGAGTCATAAAGTAACCAGGCTTGTGTGTCATGGCTGTGGGAAGAAGTAGAGACTATATAAATAGAAGCACACAAACCCTAGAACCAAAGGCAGGCAGTACGCCGACGCATAAGATCACTGTAAGGGTGAAGCAAGAACAAGCACAGCTTCATCCAGCTTCATAACCAAGAATGTAAACCAACACAACCAACTTAGCCACCAGGAATCATGGTGACCGAGAAGATCAACCAATCTCGGAGGTGAAGGGTCAGAACGTAAAACCCCAAGTCTACATCAACCAAATATTTCATACCAGGAGAATGGAACAAGGTATACCAAGTTCCCCGGATGTATCCAATGGATTTGATCCATCATATATGGCTGAAATAGCATGGGAATGAGCAGATGCTCATATGGGTAGATCATCACTTGGTTTTCACCATGATTACTGCCACCAAAAAGCTACTAAAACAAACCATCCAGATACAAATCATGTGCACAGAGGCTAGAAAGCATGCAATGCATACACACTAAGAAGATCACATGCACAGATAGCACCGTGAGATAGCATAGATTAGCAAACCTAAGACACACAAGATCCTACAAGCAACCATCAAAACCCTCTAGATTTCTTTCACGTGCAAGCATATTGGCATTCATACTTACCATGATCCCCTAATATGCAAGCAAAGCGAGTAGCCAACAAGATCCAACCACTTGGTGAGCAACCACCAAGAGCAAGGCCAATGAGGTCACATCACACTTAGCACCAAATAAGAGCAAGCCAAATAGACCACATCACTATCCGTGAATGGATTCGCAGGCTTGATTGCTTGTAAAAGAATCATGAATCAAAGAAACTCATATACAAGCAAGATATTTAAATCATCAATCGTGACAAGCAGTTCATCATAATTAAGTAATCTAAGCATGAATTTATCACAGATCCATGTTGCTAATGACAACAAGATACCTGTTGCTAAATATGTCCTAATTCATACTACCAGAGCAAGTGTTAATGAAGATGCTGATGCTTGAGCATCAAAGATCACCAAATAAGTGAACCATATGGAATCACGTTGTTACCAAGTTAGCAATTCCATCACAAACAATCGATCAAATTGATCAATCATAGCAAGCCAAGCTACACACAAACAGAGATTTGCCAACAAGCAAGAAATGATCCAATGGATTCACAGATTGCAGACTAGCACTAATCATATCACGTGCACTGCACACACACAAGTGTCACAAACATGCATCACAAGTGTACACCTAGACACAAGCAAGCATGATAGTCCAAAGAAGCATAAGCAAGCCATAACCAAGCATAGCATGGAATAGATAGCTTTATGCCAGCCAAGAGAGCATGCAAGTACAGAGCATGCTAGGAGCAGCAAGAGAAGTGTTGGACAAAGATAGATAGCAAGCAAATCGACATGTGCTAAGATCAAAGAATCAGACCGACCATGAGCTATAAACCGTTATGAAGATTGCGCAAAGAAGAGATGACTCTGGGATGATCACAAGACCACCAAAGAGCAACAGATCATGAGGAGGAAGAAGAACAAGCAAGGGAGGCGATGAAGAGAAGGAGGAGGAGCAGAGACTTACCTGCGTCGGAGGCGTAAAACTATGGTGGCATGGCGAGAAGAAGGTTCGCGGCCATACAAATGAAAGCGGGAAGTCGCTGCGTTACGCCGACGAACACCACCACAAGAGACAAAGATAGAGACGACGCACAGTGCGGCCGGTAAGCAAAGACCTGCGCTGTGTCAGGTCGTGTGGAGGCGCATTACCGAATACGAAGGCGAGAGTCGTCGAGACCGCCGTATCGCTCATGCATGGCTCTCCAGAGAGATCCCGACGAGGCGACCCGCCGCAGAGGACGAGGAGGAGAGAACGGCTCGACAGATCGATAGATTCGCCGAGGCGGTTCTAGATCTAGAGAGACCACGGCGAGGAGGCCGGTGATGGCTCTGAGTGGTGCATTGGCCATTTGCGAGCAGCCGGACGCGATCGCTCGTGGTCGCCGTAGATTAGGGTTAGACGAGCGAGAAGAGGGCCGAGTGAGAGTGAGAGTGGTGGGGCCGCTTCGGCGCTACTCAAATCCTAAAAGGGGGCTAGTCAATAATGTCTGAAAGTAGTCTTATCAAGTCAACATGAGTCCAAGGGGTATTTTGGTCTTTTTCTAATTAATAAAAGATCAAAACTTTACCAAATTTTAATAAATCATAAACAACTCTAAAAATCCAATAAAAATTGATTTATGAATGAAAAATAAATCTTAACCGCATTAAAATATGAAATGGAATTATGAAACAAATTCAAAATATGTGAATTTTCAGAATTTAAATAATCACTTGAATTTTCAATTATTATTTCCTTGTATTTAAAATTCAAGGAAAATCTCAACAAGTTCAAAAACTTATTTTCAAACATTTCAAAATGAGATTCTATTATTCCAAGTCATTTTTTGAACAAGAGAATTTTTCCTGTAAAACTACTATATTCCCCTTTTTATTCCAAAACTATAGAGGTAACTCTATACTCTTTTTTAAATTATTTTGGAATGACTAAGGTAATTACCAAGTAAAATCATGTTACTTTGAATTGTTGTACTTTGTGTGAATTACACGGATTAATACTTTTGAATCAATTGTAAATTACCTCATTAAGACATAACCTAAATACAACCCTAAAATTGTAATAACTCACTGCAAAGGATTTTCCATATAAAAATACATCCATGATTGCATTATTTGATTTTTATAACATTGTCCTTACCGACAATGATGCTTCTGGCGTAACCCGAGGTCCAGGTTCCATCAACCGCATTAACCGCACTATTCGTTAAATTACGTGCAAGTTCACCCTTGCTCATGTCAACTTGATTATTTTTACTACTTTTAATGCAAAGCTATATACTCATCATTCTCGCATCGTAAATGAAATGTTAATTTCCAACTATGAATATGACTTTCAGTGGCTGGCAATGGAACCATGGTATGTGTTGATACAGGAGGTTCCATCACAATGGGTTATATCACCCTGTATTTGAATTACCAATGCCGTCTGCTAAAGGATTCTGTAGCGCCGCACAAACCGCGTTGACCATGAGATCTATACGGCTCCGGGGGAAGCCAAGCCGCATTTTTCCCTCTGGGACGCCTAACGGGATTGGTAGAGCGGCGGGTGTTGAGGCACCGCCGTAGGTTGGGATAGCCTTTTAAATCCTCTATCCAGCATTAGTGATGATGGCTCTACGATCATGAAGGATTGTCCAAAGTACACCATGAGTAAAGCCGTATTATCGGGAAGCTCCACTGAGAAAGTGTGACAGGTAAAAGGGGTGGTTTGGTACGCGTGAGAAGGCGGTGTGGGCTTGGATCTTTATATTCGGCCTCACACCAAAGGAAGTGTGAACGGGGGCAAGTCTCTCGCGATGGCAAAAAGGGTGAGATCTCTTGTGAAAGTAACGCACTGGGCAGAGTGCATCAAATTGTGGCCGTCACCTCTTGTTCCGGAAGGGAACCGTTAACGCGGCAGAAGGAACTCCACGAAGTTCCGTCAACTCCGTGAAGACCGACGGCATAGTTTTCATAATAAAAGCAACCTTAAAGAAACAGCTTAAAACATGCATTGACCCGCGATTTCCGATCAATGGTCGTAGCTAGTGCATCAAACACCTTTTATTCTTTAACTTGCCGAGTACCTCTCGTACTCACTTTCTTTTCACAATTTTTGTTAGACCGTGATCCCAAGGGGAGGCTATCAACGATGGGGGCACCTCGTGGCTGAAGTTACGAAATGTCTACGAAGAACCCGATCTTACTGCATGAGGTGGAAGGCGAGATTATGGGATAGTCTACGACTGTGATGACACGCGAGGTGGAGGAGTAGTGACCTACCTTAGTATCATAGAGCCGAGCAAACGAGAACTTACCTAAACAAGTTGTTGAGCCTTTTCATCTTAGTATAAGTTGTAATGGTACTTTAGTAGTCTCTAGGGTGTTCTCATGTGACTGTGAGAATACCAACTTGTAAGACAATGTTTGTGGCCAGTATGGAGTGTTGCGACTGCAATGTTTCTGTACCACCGAGGGATATGGCAATTTGTGAGAAGCCCCTTCACAAAGATCATATCGAACGACTTGTATACTACAACATGCAGCATATGGCTGGTCACCGTATTTCTCTGTATCGTAGCAACAAGTTGCGACCTTTAGGTTGGAAAAAACCTAGCATGGGGAAGAAACCCTCAGAGTCTAGCAGCTTGCAAAGGATTCTCTAGAAATATGGTGGTTATTCACTTGAGAATAGCAAAACCATATATTTTAAAGGAGTACTTTATTATAGCTATTATGATGCATTATCTACTAATATTCTCGCGTTTTTGTATACGCCCCATAATGGCTAATTACTTTTCCAAGAGGACTTTGAGGAAAGTTGAGTTGGCTTGGTGATTATGATGACCAATGTGCTCTCCCTCCCTTGCAGGGGATGTCAAGGAACTTTATCACATCCACTGATATTCGTTATCAAGTATACTTACTATGATGGGGAAATCCTAGCCAAGTGCAAGAGGCATCGGTCCAACTACCTAAAACGCTTAATGAGCCGTATAATGCCATACTTGAGAAGCCAAAACTATCACCACACCTCACCATATGGAAATGTATTCAAGGCAATCCTTAGATAAGGCAAAGACAAGTCAAGAGAACTCCTATGTTCGTAGTTTTCTATACCTCATGCCGAGGAAGATGAGGATCCCACCTAATCATTTGGTGTTAGCCCACGTAAGTCCCGGGCCGGGTGAAGACAAAGACATGGATAGCCGTAAGCCTTTATCAATTACTGTATGTACCTTTATAATATGAAGATGAGGTGAGATTGACCACATGTTAGCTGAGTTCACTGACCATAAAGTCCAAACTCGATGCATGATTCTCGTGGCACAACCACAACATACTACACCCCTCTTTTAACCTGCATGTTGATGTAGATTTGATGCATCAAAGGGTTCAAGAGAAATCTACCTACAAGAGACCCACTTACACCCAACTTTGTTCCGCACTATCCACATGTGCCCATCGCATGATACTCGGATATGGACTCATTCATGGAACATAAATTGCTCGAGTCACCCATTGAAAACTCACTGGGCTGCTGCCGTGAACCTTTCTGATGAGGAGGAGCCAATTCCATGTGATAATGAGATGAGGATGTGCGTGTTAACCTAAATGTTAACCAACACTACGAGCAGAAAGAGAAAGGTACCGATTCCATTTCTTTAGATTTGGAGATGGGTATATCTAAACCATCACAAGCATTTGAAGGTGTGAGAGTTCGGAACAAAGAAAAGAAGAAGAAGATGAGGGGTCAAGTGAATAGGAATCCTCCATGGATGACCGGAGAAGAGGCAGTATTCCACCTGGGATATGTATGAGTCTTTATCTAGTTACTTTGAATGACAGATCTCTCTGTCAGTACTTCATCTCGATCTGCATTACATACCTACCGGAAGGACTTTGTTCCTGGGACGGCAGCCCTAAGACTAGTCGTACCGGTTGGACCCTGTGGATGTACGCGTGAGGCGAATGAAGACGATGAGGAGTAGAAAGCCCCCAAGGAAGTTGTCAGCAATCTAGGTGGTACAGGAATAGAACGTATCTTAAATTCCCGCTGGCTTGGGCTTGGAGCCAAATAAGTGGTTTATATATACCATGCACATAAGTTTGTGAGTGTGCTATGTATTGTACGCTGCATATACATAATAAATGTTTGTTTTGGATTTGTTTTGATTTCATTGTGTGACTAGTACTGGCAAATGAGTTGAGCTCGTGAAACATTCAGATGGTGTACTTAAGGAGCACCACCGCTCTTGTTGTGACTAGGGGAAATGGCGCAGTAGAAACCGAGAGGCCCCGCAGAGCTGAAGAAAGGGGAAAAGAGGCTGATGCAAAGAGTTTGGCGTAAACGCACCACTACTCACTCTTCACACCCAATGTTACACCCGTACTCCAACAAGATATGAGGTCAATGGAGGAAGACAGGCGTTACTCGTGAGTAAGTCGAGCAAGAATATGCAGGATTTCTTTACCCATGTCATCAATGATAGGGGTAATGAAGGGTAAGGAGTAAATACTTATTCTGACGAAAATGCAAGACTATCATGACTACATCACTCTTAACCAATGGATCGCCAAGATTGGCTTTCTATGGATAATGTGAATCGAAATTGAAGACCGTTGGGTTGCAACGATGAGGAGAAGATCGTATATACCACTTATCTCGTTGTCGTAGACCAAAGAAAGATCATGGTGGGAGAACCTTGTGTTGAAGACACCCTCCTTAGATAAGGTATTCACCTCGGGAGGAGTTTAAGAAGAAGTTTCTGGATGCTCATGTTCCGGACAGCAGGAGTCAAGAAGAGGGAGTTTGAAGAATCGAGACTGCATTACCGCACTGTAATCATGCGATGTTCAGATTTCAATAGGTTATCCGGGATATGCACTGAAGATGTAGATACAAAGAGGAAAGCGGCAGAAGCGTTCATGAAAGGCATGAATCCATACATGAAGATGCACCTAGGTTGGCAAGAATCAGCCAATTCCAGGAACTCATCACCGCAAGAATCACTTTCGAGGATGACTACGTGCAAGTCCAGGAGGACAATGAGGAAGAGGGCTCGGAGGCAGAACCAAGGAAGTACCCAATCGCAACCAACACCCTCGATCGGAAGTTTCAAACCTCGATAGCTGCAGTGACTTCCAGCCACTGTAATCAATACAACGAGGAGGTCGCAGTCGGTCCAATCACCAAATCATTCGTAACAATTGTGGCCTAAAGGGCTTGCCTATGTATGGATTGTCGAAAAACCTTAATCATTTGCTATGGTTGTGGAAGTGAAGGACACATTAAGCCGGGAGTGTCCAAACAAGTCGGCCTTGGAGTGGACAGAAGCTCCGGAGGACGAGGTGGCAACAACAACAACAACAACAACAATAACAACAACCGCAACTACAACAACAACAACAATAAGAGGGAAAGCCTTATGGAAAGCCGAATTGCACATCTTTGGAACAAGCGGAAGAATCGGATCAAACAACTTTAGGTACGCTAAGCATTCTTACTCATCCCGCAAAGTATTATTTGATACCTGGAGCAACCACATCATTTCTTGCATTGGAGTTTGTGGAAAAATTTAAGCTAGATGTTCTGGGTTAGAAACCCCTATAACGTCCTATCCGCTGTGAACGATCTTAGTGACCCACGTGGAAAGAAGCACAAGTCCTAACCATATGTGACTGTATTTCATGACCTATTAATCATACCCATGAAGGACATATCGCTCATCTTAGGGATGGATTGGTTGACCGAAAATGGAGCGGTGATTAACTGTGGAGACAAAACAAGATCACTTCGCGACTCCATCTGAGGTAGAATTGTGTTCCAAGGAGATAAGTACAATGAATTAGAGATTGGATTGGAACTCAACATGCTCGAAGGAAGTGAGAATTGAAGATATTCCCGTAGTGAATGAATTTAAGGATGTATTTCCTAAGGAACTACCGGAATGCCACCCGATAGAGAGATAGAATTCACAATCGACTCGATTCCGTGCACAAAGACCAATAGCACAACCACCATATAAGATGGGGCCAAAGGAGTTAGTGGAACCGAAAGCTCGTATAGATGAACTGGAAACGTAAGGGATTTATTCAAGAAAGTGTGTCACCATGGGGTACACCAGCTTATTTTTGTGGATAAAAGAGATGGAGGAAAGAGAATGTGTGGAGATTATAGAAATTTGAACAATGTAACTATCAAGAATAAGTATCCTTTACCTAGAATTCAAGATCTTTTTGATCAAGTTCAAGGAGCAGGAGTCTTCTCGAAGATAGATTTAAGGTCGGATACCATCAAATCAAGATCAAGAAGGAAGATGTACCAAAAACAGCATTCGTATCAAGGTATGGACACCATGAATACTTGGTTGTACCATTTGGACTAACAAATGCACCAGCAATTTTCATGAATTTGATGAACAAGATATTCATGAAGTACTTGGACAAGTTTGTGATAGTGTTCATAGATGATATTTTAATCTATTCCAAAGATAAAGAAGAACATGCCAAACATTTGAAGATAGTTCTGCAAACTTTGAGAGAACATCAGCTATATGCGAAGTTCAGCAAGTGCAAATTTTGGTTAGATAGTGTTGAATTTCTTGGACATGTCATAACCAAAGAAGGCATAGCGGTGAATCCAAGCAAGGTTCAGTCCGTACTGAATGGAAATCACCTAAAAATGCTAAGGAGATACGAGGATTTCTTGGTATGGCATGTGCTATTATCGGAGATTCATAGAGGGATTTTCGAAGATTGCAGGACCAATGACCAAGTTACTCAAGAAAAATACTCCATTTGTGTGGACCGATGAGTGTGAAGCCAGCCTTCCAAACACTCAAGGATAAGTTAACCACAAGACCGGTGTTAGCGCTCCTCGAACCCGGAAAGGATTACACGGTGTATTGTGATGCTTCCAAGAATGGACTTGGATGTGTTCTTATGCAAGATCGGAAGGTAATAGCTTATGGATCAAGACAGCTTGAAACCACATGAACACAACTACCCAAGACATGATCTCGAGTTAGCGGCAGCTTGTGTATGCTTTGAAGAGTTGGAGACAATTTCTATATGGATCCAAGTGTGAGTTATACACCGATCACAAAAGTTTGAAGTATTTCTTCACCCGTAAAGAATTAAACATGAGACTGAAGAGATGGTTGGAGTTGATTAAGGATTACGACCTTAAGATCAACTATACACCGTGCAAGGCTAATGTAGTAGCAGATGCCCTAAGTAGGAAAAGTACGGAGAATCAACCTACGGAATGGGAGATTCCAAAGGAACTTCGGAAGGAGTTAGAAGATGCTCGTATCTTGTTTATTCAAGGTGATGCCAAAGGAAGTATAGCAACCATGAGGATTATGGATGAGATGTACTCGGATTTGAAATATGAGATTATCCGGAAGCAAGCTGGATGATTTGTTCATCCAAGAGGAAATCAAGAGGATTGGAGAAGGAAAACCATCGGAATTCCATCTAGGGGATTTTGATTCATTATATTTCCGTAAAAGGATCTCAGTGTACCGTATGATCCAAGTGAAGTCAATCATATTAAAAGAAGCACATGAAACTCCTTATTCCATACATCCAGGAAGTACCAAGATGTATATGGATTTGAAAGAGATGTTCTGGTGGAACAACATGAAAAGAGAAATAGCACAATATGTCTCGGAATGTCATACATGTCAACGAGTGAAGGCAGAGCATCAAAGTCCCGCGGGATTACTCAAACCACTAGAGATACCGGAATGGAAATGGGATGAAATCGGAATGGATTTTGTTACTGGTTTACCAATGACTAGTAAGAGGAAGGATATGATATGGGTAATAGTGGATAGACTTACCAAGAGCGCTCATTTCATAGCAGTAAACACAAAAGATACTCGTAAAAGCTTGTGGATATTTATGTGAAGGAAATTGTGAGTAAACATGGAGTACCAAAGAAGATAGTCTCGTATAGAGGTTCGATTTTCACATCAGCATTCGGAAACAACTACAAGAATCTTTAGGATCCAAGTTGGATTTCAAGATACAGCATATCATCCACAAACCGGAGGACAAACCGAAAGAACCAATCGATACTTGAGGACATGCTTAGAGCTTGTGCTCCGAACTTTGGAGGCTCATGGGAGGATCATTTACCTTTAGCGGAGTTCTCATATAACAATAGTTATCAGAGTAGCATTCAGATGGCACCGTACGAAGCATTGTACGGAAGGAAGTGTAGATCACCAATTTGTTGGTTTGAAACCGGAGAAAACAAGGAGTTTACACCGGATTACATCAAAGAAAGACAAGACGTCATCGAGGTGATCCGGATAGACTCAAGATAGCTCGTAGTCGTCGAAGAGTTACGCCGACTTAAAGAGAAGAGATTGGGAACCGAAAGTGGGAGACATGGTTTATTTAAAGGTTAGCCCAATGAAAGGACTTAAGAGGTTCGGAGTGAAAGGAAAGTTAAGTCCTCGATATATTGGACCATTTAAGATACTCAGTCAGAATCGAGGAACAGCCTTTGAGTTAGAATTACCGGCACAACTAAGTCAAGTTCATAATGTATTTCATGTTTCACAACTCAGAAAATGTTTGAAGGCACCGGATGATCCTATCACATATGAAGAAATAGAATTGCAATCTGACCTAACTTATGTGGAAAGGCCCGAAAGAATCTTAGAAGTTCAATGGAAGAAGTTAAGAAACAGTGGCAATCAAATATCGTAAAGTGCAATGGCAACATCATCCCGAGCGAGAAGCTACTTGGGAGACGAAGAAGAACTCAGAAGTCTTACCCCGAGATGTTCAGTGTACTAATCTTAACTTCGGGACGAAGTTTCGTTAAGGGGGAGAGGCCGTAATAACCCGTAACATAGGAACAACGAAGGGTAGATTTAGAAATGGGATGTGCATTTCATCGCAAAACGGGGAAATTTTCGCGCCTTATTGCAACTAAACCTAAGAGGGATCGAGGTTCTCTCTCATTTTGCATCTAGGGTTAGGCAATGTGAGTTAGGGAAATTTCGACATGATCTCTTTTGTAACTTGTTACTTTGGGGAATGTTTGCATTTGATAAGTGTTAAACATTTAAATATAAACATCACACAATATAAACAATGAATTTAAAATTCAAACACAAGATACAAATTCAAATCATTTTGAATTTCAAAGTAAATATCAAATACAATATTTAATCAAGAATATACACATTACATAATACAAAAGCTCATAAACCAAAAACTTGAGCTTTATTGATATACAACACAATTACAAAGTCTTTACAATATTCTTGATACAAGAATTGAGATATAATAAAAGAAAAGGAAAAATTACAAGTTTAATTCTAAACTAAACCTAAACTAAGTGTCTTGAGGATGATCTTCCGGTCATATTCACCTTCAAACCTCGCAAATCAAATAACAGGTACTACCCGTAATACAAGTGTTAGCAAGATTCAGCTTTAGATAGTTAGCGTAAATAACACAAAGTTCAGCTTTGGACATGTGAAACCGTCACAAAGACACTTGTGCTTGTCCAAAAATCCTGGACAAGCATCGATAAACATAGGCGTACTCAAAGACCGAGCAAGCCACAGGGGCTCAAGTTTCACCATATGAAGGCTGTTGCTAGCCAAGCAACAAAGCAAGGCAATGCAAGGGGTGAGTCATAAAGTAACCAGGCTTGTGTGTCATGGCCAGGGAAGAAGTAGAGACCATATAAATAGCACACAAACCCTAGAACCAAGGCACGACCGATCGTATAAGATCACCGTGTAAGGGTGAAGCAAGAACAAGCACAGCTTCATCCAGCTTCATAACCAAGAACGTGAAACCAACACAACCAACTTAGCCACCAGGAATCATGGTGACCCGAGAAGATCAACCGGAATCTGGAGGTGAAGGGTCGTGAACGTAAACCCCAAGTCTACATCAACCAAATATTTCATACTAGGAGCCGGAACAAGGTATACCAAGTTCCCGGACAGATCCAATGGATTTGATCCATCATATATGCATGAAATAAGCATGGGAATGAGCAGATGCTCATATGGGTAGATCATCACTTGGTTTTCACCAAGGATTATTGCCAGTCAAAAGCTACTAAAACAGAAACCATCCAGATACAAATCATGTGCACAGAGGCTAGAAAGCATGCACAGATACACACTAGCAAGATCACATGCACAGATAGCACCAGTAGATAGCATAGATTAGCAGCTAAGACTACACAAAAAATCCTAGGCACATAACCATCAGAAACCCTAGATTTCTTCACAGGCAAGCATATTGGCATTCATACTTACTATGATCCCCTAATATGCAAGCAAAGTTGAGTAGCCAACAAGATCCAACCACTTGGTGAGCAACCGACCAGTAGCAAGGCTACCGAGGTCACATCACACTTAGCACCAAATAAGAGCAAGCCAAATAGACCACATCACTATCCAGTAAATGGATTCGAGTTTGATTGCTTGTAAAAGAATCATGAACAGCAAACTCATATACAAGCAAGACATTTAAATCATCACTGCATAAGCAGCTCATCATAATTAAGTAATCTAAGCATGAATTTATCACAGATCCATGCTAAGCATGACAACAGCATACTGTTAAGCAATACAACTTAATTCATAGCCACTAGAGCAAGTCAATAGCTGAATAAGCACAGATGATGGATGCTTGAGCATCAAGCATCACCAAATAAGTGAACCATATAACCACAATGTTAGCCAAGTAAGCAATCACTGACAAACAATTGATCAAATTGATCAATCATAGCAAGCCAACCTACACAGAGAGTTTTGCCAACAAGCAAGAAATGATCCAATGGATCATTAGATTGCAGAATTAGTACTGAATCATATCACAGGCACCTCTGGCACACACACAAGTGTCACAGATGCATCACAAGTACACCTAGACAAGCAAGCATGATAGTCCAGTAAGCATAAGCAAGTCATAACCAAGCATAGCATGGAATAGACAGCTTTTGAGCAAGCACAGTAGAGCATGGCAAGTGCAGAGCATGCTAGGAGCAACAGAGAAGTAAGCACAAGCATAGATAGCAAGCAAATCGACATGTGCCAGCATTCAGAGAATCGGTAATCCGACCATGAGCTTGCAAGAAACCGAAGCACAAGAAGATTGCGCAGACAGTAGCATGACTCTAGATGATCACAAGACCACCAAAGAGCAACAGATCATGAGGAGGAAGAAGAACAAGTGGCAAGGGAGGCGCACGTAAGAGAAGGAGGAGGAGCGAGAGGACTTACCCGCGCTCGGAGGCGTAAGCTATGGCATGGCGAGGCAAAGGCCCGCGCGGCCATAGCAGCCGCAAAGCCAGGAAGTCGCCGGCGTTACGCCGACGAACACCACCACAAGAAGACAAAGCATGGAGACGACGCGCACAGCGCCGCAAGCAGCACCCGCGCCAGGTCGGTCCTCGGAGGCGCACACGTCGACCACGAAGGCGAGAGCTCGTCGGAGACCACCAGATCGCCCATGGCGATTCTCCAGGAGATCCGGCACCGAGGCGATTCGCCAGAGAGGACGAGAGGAGAGAAACGGCTCTGGACAGTATCGATAGATCTCGCTCGAGGCGGTTCTAGATCGGTAGGTGACCACGGCGGAGGAGGCCGCGATGGCCGGAGCAGGCGGCGGCCATGGCAGCGACGCCATCGCCTCGTGGTCGCCGGAGATTAGGGTTAGACGAGTGAGAAGAGGGCCGAGTGAGAGTGAGAGTGGTGGGCCGCTTCGGCGCCACCAAACCCAAAAGGGGGCCAGCCTATTTGGGCCGTCCCGGGGTTAGTCTATTGGGCTGGGCCCAATATGAGTCCAAGGGGTATTTTGGTCTTTTTCTAATTAATAAAAGATCAAAACTTTACCAAATTTTAATAAATCATAAACAACTCTAAAAATCCAATAAAAATTGGATTTATGAATGAAAAATAAATCTTAACCAGAATAAAATATGAAATGGAATTTATGAAACAAATTCAAAATTATGAATTTTCAGAATTTAAATAATCACTTGGAATTTTCAATTATTATTTCCTTGTATTTAAAATTCAAGGAAAAATCTCAAATAAGTTCAAAAACTTATTTTCAAACATTTCAAAATGAGATTCTATTATTCCAAGTCATTTCTTTTGAACAAGAGAATTTTTCCGTAAAACTACTATATTCCCTTTTATTCCAAAAACTATAGAGGTAACTCTATAATTTCAAATTATTTTGGAATGACTAAGGTAATTACCAAGTAAAATCATGTTACTTTGAATTGTTGTACTTTGTGTGAATTACAATGATTAATACTTTTAAATCAATTGTAAATTACCGTCAAAGACATAAATCTTAAATACAACCCTAAATTGTAATAACTCAATGGGGTAAAGGGATTCAACATAAAATAATACATCCATGATTGCATTATTTGGATTTTTATAACATTGTCCTTACCGACAATGATGCTTCTTACGTAACCCGAGGTCCAGGTTCCATCAACCGCATTGAACCGCACTATCTCGCAGTCCACAGTGCAAGTTCACCCTTGCTCATGTCAACTTGATTATTTTTACTACTTTTAATGCAAAGCTATATACTTATCATTCCGGCATCGCAAATGAAAGGTTAATTTCCAACTATGAATATGACTATGTGGCTGGCAATGGAACCATGGTATGTGTTGATATGGTGGAGGTTCCATTGCAATGGGTTATATCACCCTAGGATTAAATTACCAATGCCGTCCAGATGATTCTAGCGCCGTACAAACCGCGTTGACCATGAGATCTATAATGGCTCTGGGAAGCCGCCGTATCTTTTCCCTTCGCACGCCAACGGATTGGTAGAGCCGACGGGTGTTGGAGGCACCGCCGTAGGTTGGGATAGCCTTTTAAATCCCCATCCATTAGTGATGATGGCTCTACGATCTATGAAGGATTGTCCAAAGTACACCATGAGTAAAGCCGTATTATCGGGGGAAGTCTCACCGGAGGTGTGCGGGTGGACAAAAGGGTGGGTTTGCAGCACGCGGAGAAGGCGGTGTGGGCTTGGATCTTTATACCTGGCCTCACACCAAAGGAAGTGTGAACGGGGCAAGTCCTCGCGGATGGCAAAAAGGGTGAGATCTCTTGTGGGAAAAGTAACGCACCTCTCGCAGAGTGTATCAAATTGTGGCCGTCACTCCTTGTTCCGGGAAGGAACTGCGAACGCGGCAGGAAAGGAACTCCACGAAGTTCTGGTCAACCCGTGAAGACCGACGGGCATAGTTTTCATAATAAAAGCAACCTTTTGAAGAAATGTTTTCAAAACATGCATTGACCTCGCGATTTCCGATCAATGGTCGTAGCTAGTGCATCAAACACCTTTTATTCTTTTAGAACTTGCTCGAGTACCTCTCGTACTCACTTTCTTTCGACACCCTTGCTAGACCGTGATCCCGAAGTGGAGGCTATCAACGATGGGGCACCGTGAAGGAAGCTACGAGCTGGTCTACGAAGAACCTGATCTTACCGGCGGAGTGGAAGGCGTAGACTATGGGATAGTCTACGGACCAGATGACACGGAGGTGGAGGAGTAGTGACCTACCTTAGTATCATAGAGCCGAGCAACGTAGAACTTACCTAAATAAGTTGTTGAGCTCTTTTCATCTTTAGTATAAGTTGTAATGGTACTTTAGTAGTCTCTTAGGGTGTTCTCATAGGACTCGTGAGAATACCAACTTGTAAGACAATGTTTGTAATAAAGTATGGAGTGTTATGACCTGCAATGTTTCTGTTGTACCACTCTGAGGGATATGGCAATTTGTGAGGAAGCCCCTTCACAAAGATCATATCAACGACTTGTATACTACAACATGCAGTGGTATGCTGGGTCACCGCACCGCCCCGCCCTCTCCTGCGCAACACATGCTTCCCAAGCTGCCCTTCTTTCTGTCTATCTCTCTACAAATAGGCTAGCTTTAGAACCACCGTACGTCGTTGTCGCTGTTGGAGGGAGCAACTTTTAAGCTACTGCAAAAGGTGGCCACCAGAGATGCAAAGGGCGGGCAATTGCAAACTAAGTAGATGGTTGTTGCAACACTAGTACGATATCGGCAGCGTGCCAGCCATCACACCGCCAGTAACTGAAACGTCGATGGTCTGCCTTTAGCCACTCTACCAGTAGTATATATATTAGTGACATACCACTTATATGTTGCACCACCAGTGCATATTTCACTGCCGAAAAAATTTATAGCGAATCTCATCCAATATTTAGTATTAACAACCTCAAAACCCGAAATGTTTATAACATTATTAAGGACGACTGTTATATATTAGTAGCAACCTCGAAAATGTGGCATGTTTGATGGTATTAACAACCTAAAAAAGATCCGCCAAATCACCACATTGTAAAATTTGTTCACCAAATCAAAGCAAGCAAATAAGAACAAACCATTAATGATGTGGATGACCAACATTATGTGCAAGTTCGTGCATGGTGGTCTTGGAGTGATTAGCAGAACTTATCCAATATCTATGTGTACATGTGTGTGCTCTAAAAGAAGTTCTTTTGACCCCTCAATGAAAGCAAAATAGAAAGAATTATCATCCTCACATGGTTGATATCCTGATATTCCAACTGTTCATGTGACGTTATTGCTGCAAGCAAACGGAACAAGATTATGGAGAGACAATTGAGTTGATGCCTCGAAAATGTAGGCAATGATACGATAGTTAACTGAATAAGATAAGATACTAACGTGAATTACAACAAATTTAGGGACATGATAAAAGAAAAAATATGTACAATATAGAGCATCGTTGCAGAGACCCTGAAAGAAAACGTATAACACCAGATCATTATGGTGCACACATAGATGGACTGGCAATAAAAGTTTTATGTAAATATTTAAACTTAACATAATAGATCACATAATCAAAATAATTGTATGACACAAGATAATTGTGGATAGATGAATACAAAAACTGAAACAACACTTATTTCTCACAAGAGCAGTGTGCCTTGTCCTATGAGATATTGTTTGTTATTGTCTATGTAGGATATAATATCATGTATGCAATCAACAAAGCGTACCTTGCTGAGGGACATCTTCTATCTTCATATCGAGTCAATAGGTAGACTCCCAGGAGTTTTACAATGGAGGAGACAACTAGTGTTTTTTCTGCAATTATCATGATCCACATTAAAATAAGCAGTAAGATGAATGTAGAGCAAGGTTTAAAATAGCGCGTTATTTCTCCGCTAATACCACGCAATAGCATATTTGGAGGGTCTACGCTAAATTTTAGTAATTTTGCTCGCTATGGTGCTATTTGTGAAATAGCATGATATATCGTGCTAAAACTTCATAGCATTAGCGCGCTATTTTTTCAAGCAAAGTTACTTTCACTTTTTCATGGTGATGAAGTGCAATATGTTGGTTCCTCTTCTGGATTAGAACTTAATATCGCTAATGCTTGTGATTCTTAATAAATAATTTATACTATGTTGTTGCCTTGTGAAATACTGATGTTAGCCTTATGAAAAATTCGAGATCTATTTTTTGTATGTGGCTATATATGTATGATTCAGTCATTTTTTGGACTAAATATCCAACATTTTTAGCGAAATCCTTTATTTTTAGACTATATTTAATATTTTTTTCAATACGCTATATGAAATATAGCACTCAATTAGCACGATATAGCGTTCATAGCGTTTGAAGGAGACCGACGCTATTTCATTTAGCACGCTATTTTAAACCTTGATGTAGAGCATATATAGAGTTCGAAATAATCAAAGCAACAAGCAAACCAAGAGGATATAAGCATCATCGTAACAATGTCCTAAACCTTACATGATCAAAACAATTGTACATATAAAATTTAATCAAACTATACACCCTAGTAAAGCATAAATGAACAATTTTTTTTTTACTAAAACATAGCAACAAATGATAAAATATACTAAATTGGCATGAAAGGGATATACTTAAATCTTCATGGTCTGGTTAGCATACATATATAGCAGTATCAGATCAATAACATGATTAAGTAGGCGTAGGAATGATGAAAACATAGCCGCAAATGATCATAATAATATACTAAATTGGAATGATAATGGATATACATAAATCACCATGGTCTAGTTAGCGTACAAATATGATGGTCACTCAAATATAGCAATAATAGATCAACAACATAATTAAGTAAGCAAACAAATGATGAATGTATAGTGCGTAGGAACGTAACTAGAATGAAAGGATACCCACCATGGTTAACTAAGCAAAGTAGAAATACAAAGTGAGTTAGAATGACATTAATCTTATAATAATAAGTGACGACTGCAAGGGTACAAAATACATGTAGGGTTAGTAAAAGATAAACATGAACATGTGAACATAGACAATTTATCATACTCCTACTAAACAAGTGTAAGCAACACCTAGCTCCTCCTCCTCCCCGTCGATGTTGTCCATGGAGGACAGCTGCTCCCTATCGAACCGAGTCAAACAAGGGGATCACGAAACAACAAAAAATTGCAAGCCGGGAGATCTAGATGTGTGCAATAAGAGGTCGGATTGGAGATGCGATGTGAGTGGAGGTGGAGGGGAGGGAGGGGAGCGGAGTGGCGCGACGGAGAGCGGGAGCAGAGCGCAATGATGCGTGTAGTTGACACGTCCGTTGGGAACCCCAAGAGGAAGGTGTGATGCGCACAACGGCAAGTTTCCCTCAGTAAGAAACCAAGGTTTAATCGAACCAGTAGGAGTCAAGAAGCACGTTGAAGGTTGATGGCGGCGGGATGTAGTGCGGCGCAACACCGGAGATTCCGGCGCCAACGTGGAACCTGCACAACACAACCAAAGTACTTTGCCCCAACGAAACGAGTGAGGTTGTCAATCTCACCGGCTTGCGAGTAACAAAGGATTAGATGTATAGTGTGGATGATGATTGTTTGCAGAAAACAAGTAAAGAACAAGTATTGCGATAGATTGTATTTCAGATGTAAAAGAATGGACTCGGGGTCCACAGCTCACTAGAGGTGTCTCTCCCATAAGATAAATAGCATGTTGGGTGAACAAATTACAGTCGGGCAATTGACAAATAGAGAGGGCATAACAATGCACATACATGATATGATGAATATTGTGAGATTTAATTGGGCATTACGACAAAGTACATAGACCGCTATCCAGCATGCATCTATGCCTAAAAAGTCCACCTTCGAGTTATCATCCGAACCCCTTCCAGTATTAAGTTGCAAAACAACGAGACAATTGCATTAAGTATGGTGCGTAATGTAATCAATAACTACATCCTCGGACATAGCATCAATGTTTTATCCCTAGTGGCAACAAGCACATCCACAACCTTAGAACTTTCCGTCACTTGTCCCGCATTTAATGGAGGCATGAACCCACTATCGAGCATAAATACTCCCTCTTGGAGTTAAGAGCAAAAACTTGGCCAGAGCCTCTACTAATAACGGAGAGCATGCAAGATCATAAACAACACATAGGTAATAGATTGATAATCAAAATAACATAGTATTCTCTATCCATCGGATCCCGACAAACACAACATATAGAATTACAGATAGATGATCTTGATCATGTTAGGCAGCTCACAAGATCCGACAATGAAGCACATGAGGAGAAGACAACCATCTAGCTACTGCTATGAACCCATAGTCCAGGGGTGAACTACTCACTCATCACTCCGGAGGCGACCATGGCGGTGAGGAGTCCTCCGGGAGATGAATCCCCTCTCCGGCAGGGTGCCGGAGGTGATCTCCAGAATCCCCCGAGATGGGATTGGCGGCGGCGTCGTCTCAGTAAGGTTTTCCGTATCGTGGCTCTCGGTACTGGGGGTTTCGCGACGAAGGCTTTAAGTAGGCGGAAGGGCAGGTAAAGGGGCGACGCGAGGGGCCCACACCACAGGCCGGCGCGGCCAGGGCCTGGGCCGCGCCGCCCTGGTGTGTCGCCACCTCGTGGCCCCACTTCGACTCTCCTCCGGACTTCTGGAAGCTTCGTGGAAAAATAGGCCCCTGGGCGTTGATTTCGTCCAATTCCGAGAATATTTCTTTACTAGGATTTCTGAAACCAAAAACAGCAGAAAACAACAACTGGCTCTTCGGCATCTCGTTAATAGGTTAGTGCCGGAAAATGCATAAATACGACATATAATGTGTATAAAACATGTAGATATCATCAATAATGTGGCATGGAACATAAGAAATTATCGATACGTCGGAGACGTATCAGCATCACCAAGCTTAGTTCCTGCTCGTCCCGCGAGTGTAAACGATAACAAAGATAATTTCGGAGTGACATGCCATCATAACTTTGATCATACTATTGTAAACATATGTAATGAATGCAGCGATCAAAACAATGGTAATGACATGAGTAAACAACTCGAATCATAAAGCAAAGACTTTTCATGAATAGTACTTAAAGACAAGCATCAATAAGTCTTGCATAAGAGTTAACTCATAAAGCAATAAATTCATAGTAAAGGCATTGAAGCAACACAATGGAAGATTAAGTTTCACGGTTGCTTTCAACTTGTAACATGTACATCTCAATGATAGTTTGTCAATGCAAAGCAATATAACAAGTGCAATATGCAAGTATGTAGGAATCAATGCATAGTTCACACAAGTGTTTGCTTCTTGAGGTGGAGAGAAATAGGTGAACTCGACTCAACATAAAAGTAAAAGAAAGGTCCTTCGCAGAGGAAAGCATCAATTGCTATATTTGTGCTAGAGCTTTTATTTTGAAAACAAGAAACAATTTTGTCAACGGTAGTAATAAAGCATATGTATTATGTAAATTATATCTTACAAGTTGCAAGCCTCATGCATAGTATACTAATAGTGCCCGCACCTTGTCCTAATTAGCTTGGACTACCGGATCATCGCAATACACATGTTTTAACCAAGTGTCACAATGGGGTACCTCCATGCCGCCTTGTACAAAGGTCTAAGGAGAAAGCTCGCATTTTGGATTTCTCGCTTTTGATTATTCTCAACTTAGACATCCATACCGGGACAACATGGACAACGAGATAATGGACTCCTCTTTAATGCATAAGCATGTAGCAACAATTAGTATTCTCATATGAGATTGAGGATATATGTCCAAAACTGAAACTTCCACCATGATTCATGGCTTTAGTTAGCGGCCCAATGTTCTTCTCTAACAATATGCATGCTCTAACCATTAAAGTGGTAGATCTCTCTTACTTCAGACAAGACGGACATGCATAGCAACTCACATGATATTCAACAAAGAATAGTTGATGGCGTCCCCAGAAACATGGTTATCGCACAACAAGCAACTTAATAAGAGATAAAGTGCATAAGTACATATTCAATACCACAATAGTTTTTAAGCTATTTGTCCCATGAGCTATATATTGCAAAGGTGAAGAATGGAAATTTTAAAGGTAGCACTCAAGCAATTTACTTTGGAATGGCGGAGAAATACCATGTAGTAGGTAGGTATGGTGGACACAAATGGCATAGTGGTTGGCTCAAGGATTTTGGATGCATGAGAAGTATTCCCTCTCGATACACGGTTTAGGCTAGCAAGGTTATTTGAAACAAACACAAGGATGAACCGGTGCAGCAAAACTCACATAAAAGACATATTGTAAACATTATAAGACTCTACACCGTCTTCCTTGTTGTTCAAAACTCAATACTAGAAATTATCTAGAGTTTAGAGAGACCAAATATGCAAACCAAATTTAGCAAGCTCTAAGTGTTTCTTCATTAATGGGTGCAAAGTATATGATGCAAGAGCTTAAACATGAGCACAACAATTGCCAAGTATCAAATTATTCAAGACATTTTAGAATTACTACATGTAACATTTCCCGATTCCAACCATATAACAATTTAACGAAGAAGATTCAACCTTCGCCATGAATACTATGAGTAAAGCCTAAGGACATACTTGTCCATATGCAACAGCGGAGCGTGTCTCTCTCCCACACAATGAATGCTAGGATCCATTTTATTCAAACAAAACAAAAACAAAAACAAACCGACGCTCCAAACAAAGTACATAAGATGTGACGGAATAAAAATATAGTTTCAGGGGAGGAACCTGATAATGTTGTCGATGAAGAAGGGGATGCCTTGGGCATCCCCAAGCTTAGACGCTTGAGTCTTCTTAGAATATGCAGGGGTGAACCACCGGGGCATCCCCAAGCTTAGAGCTTTCACTCTCCTTGATCATATTGCATCATTCTCCTCTCTTGATCCTTGAAAACTTCCTCCACACCAAACTCGAAACAACTCATTAGAGGGTTAGTGCACAATAAAAATTAACATGTTCAGAGGTGACACAATCATTCTTAACACTTCTGGACATTGCATAAAGCTACTGGACATTAATGGAACAAAGAAATTCATCCAACATAGCAAAAGAGGCAATGCGAAATAAAAAGGCAGAATCTGTCAAAACAGAACAGTCCGTAAATATGGATTTTATCGAGGCACCAGACTTGCTCAAATGAAAATGCCCAAATTGAATGAAAGTTGCGTACATATCTGAGGATCACGCACGTAAATTGGCATATTTTTCTGAGCTACCTACAGAGGGGCAGGTCGAAATTCGTAACAGCAAAGAAATCTGTTACTGCGCAGTAATCCAAATCTAGTATTCACTTTACTATCAAAGACTTTACTTGGCACAACAATGCACAAAACTAAGATAAGGAGAGGTTGCTACAGTAGTAAACAACTTCCAAGACTCAAATATAAAACAAAAATATTGTAGTAAAAACATGGGTTGTCTCCCATAAGCGCTTTTGTTTAACGCCTTTCAGCTAGGCGCAGAAAGTGTGTATCAAGTATTATCAAGAGATGAGGCATCGGCATTACCTTGGGCTTTATCCTTACCTTTCTTGTTCTTTTTCTTACTCTTTGGTTTAGGGAATATATGTCTACCCCGGGTGTAGAGGTGAATTTTAGGGTACCTTCTCCCATATCTATGATTCGCTCCCAATAGTTTCAGCGGGGATCTTCCGAGTGTGATTTGTCCTGTTCCTGCACATTCAATAACAAGATAATCAATGGATATTGTTCTCCCAAGAATGGTTGTATGCACACCCGCAGCTATTCCTTTAGGAATTATAACGAGTTATCAATAAGAGTTATTCCTTCTCCCCTTCAGCGAATTCCCAAAGTTTCAAAGATTTATGAATACTCTTAGGCATTAGGCAAAATTCAGTCATAATATCACAATTAGCATGAAGAGTTTGGTCACCTATAACAATTTTAATAGTAGGATCCCATAATGAAGGTTCAGAGTTCACTAAAACTTGATCAAGACGGTTACGAACATATCCATAATTTTCATTCAAGCGAGATGCACTTGTCTCAAAGTGTTTAATCTATTATAAATGCTAATAAGGGCTGAATCAAAGTTATTAGCTGAATCATGTGATGCAACCAACTTCTTTATGGCATTAAAAGCTTGATCCCCGTTGCAATGAAGGAAATCGCCTCCCACTATAGCATCCAAGGCATATCTATAGCGAATCATAAGACCAAAATAAAAATTACTAAGGAGCAAGCTTAGAGTCATTTGAGGTTCAGTTTTACGATAAGAAGTAAAAATTCTGGACCAAGCATCTTTAAAACTCTCCTCATCCCCTTGTTTAAAAGTGAAGACTAATTCCTCAGGTGAAGAAGTAACAAGTGCAGAACTAGACATGGTAACAAAAGTAAAATGCAAGTAACTAATTTTTTGTGTATTTTTGATATAGAGTGCAAGACAGTAAATAAAGTAAAAGTAAATAAAGTAAAGCTAGCAACTAATTTTTTTGTGTTTTGATATAATGCAGCAAACAAAGTAGTAAATAAAATAAAGCAAGACAAAAACAAAGTAAAGAGATTGGATTGTGGAGACTCCCCTTGCAGCGTGTCTTGATCTCCCGACAACGGCGCCGAAATTTGCTTGATGCGTGTAGTTGACACGTCCGTTGGGAACCCCAAGAGGAAGGTGTGATGCGCACGGCGGCAAGTTTCCCTCGGTAAGAAACCAAGGTTTAATCGAACCGAGTAGGAGTCAAGAAGCACGTTGAAGGTTGATGGCGGCGGGATGTAGTGCGGCGCAACACTAGAGATTCCGCCGCCAACGTGGAACCTGCACAACACAACCAAAGTACTTTGCCCCAACGAAACAGTGAGGTTGTCAATCTCACCGGCTTGCTGTAACAAAGGATTAGATGTATAGTGTGGATGATGATTGTTTGCAGAAAACAATAAAGAATAAGTATTGCAGTAGATTGTATTTCAGATGTAAAAGAATGGACCGGGGCCCACAGTTCACTAGAGGTGTCTCTTCCATAAGATAAATAGCATGTTGGGTGAACAAATTACAGTCGGGCAATTGACAAATAGAGAGGGCATAACAATGCACATACATGATATGATGAATATTGTGAGATTTAATTGGGCATTACGACAAAGTACATAGACCGCTATCCGAGCATGCATCTATGCCTAAAAAGTCTACCTTCGAGGTTATCATCCGAACCCCTTCCGGTATTAAGTTGCAAAACAACGAGACAATTTCATTAAGTATGGTGCGTAATGTAATCAATAACTACATCCTCGGACATAGCATCAATGTTTTATCCCTAGTGGCAACAAGCACATCCACAACCTTAGAACTTTTCGTCACTCGTCCCAAATTTAATGGAGGCATGAACCCACTATCGAGCATAAATACTCCCTCTTGGAGTTAAGAGCAAAAACTTGGCCGGAGCCTCTACTAATAACGGAGAGCATGCAAGATCATAAACAACACATAGGTAATAGATTGATAATCAAAATAACATAGTATTCTCTATCCATCGGATCCCGACAAACACAACATATAGAATTACGAGATAGATGATCTTGATCATGTTAGGCAGCTCACAAGATCCGACAATGAAGCACATGAGGAGAAGACAACCATCTAGCTACTCGCTATGGACCCATAGTCCGGGGGTGAACTACTCACTCATCACTCCGGAGGCGACCATGGCGGTGAAGAGTCCTCCGGGAGATGAATCCCCTCTCCGGCGGGTGCCGGAGGTGATCTCCGAATCCCCCGAGATGGGATTGGCGGCGGCGGCGTCTCGGTAAGGTTTTCCGTATCGTGGCTCTCGATGCTGGGGGTTTCGCGACGAAGGCTTTAAGTAGGCGGAAGGACGGAGTAAAGGGGCGACGCGAGAGGCCCACACCACGGGCCGGCGCGGCCGGGGCACGGGCCGCGCCGCCCTGGTGTGTCGCCACCTCGTGGCCCCACTTCGACTCTCCTCCGGACTTCCGGAAGCTTCGTGGAAAAATAGGCCCCCGGGCGTTGATTTCGTCCAATTCCGAGAATATTTCTTTACTAGGATTTCGAAACCAAAAACGCAGTAAAACGAGCAATCGGCTCTTCGGCATCTCGTTAATAGGTTAGTGCCGGAAAATGCATAAATACGACATATAATGTGTATAAAACATGTAGATATCATCAATAATGTGGCATAGAACATAAGAAATTATCGATACGTCGGAGACGTATCGGCATCCCTAAGCTTAGTTCTGCTCGTCCCGAGCAGGTAAACGATAACAAAGATAATTTCTGGAGTGACATGCCATCATAACCTTGATCATACTATTGTAAATATATGTAATGAATGCAGCGATCAAAACAATAGTAATGACATGAGTAAACAACTGAATCATAAAGCAAAGACTTTTCATGAATAGTAATTAAAGACAAGCATCAATAAGTCTTGCATAAGAGTTAACTCATAAAGCAATAAATTCATAGTAAAGGCATTGAAGCAACACAATGGAAGATTAAGTTTCAGCGGTTGCTTTCAACTTGTAACATGTATATCTCAATGATAGTTTGTCAATGCAAAGTAATATAACAAGTGCAATATGCAATCCATACCGAGCACATAACTTTTATTGGGACGGAGGGAGTAGTTATGTGTCAATCAGAGAAAAAGGTGGTTTTTGAGGGAAGATAAAAAAAAGTTGGTTTTCAGGGGAAGAAAAAAAGGTGGTTATATGACAAGACTGTATCAAATGTGGTGGTTAATTGTCATTTACTGGAAATAAAAACCCTTCCAAGTGGAGAAGTAAAAACTTTTGCCTCCTTTCGCCCGGCCGCACCCCAATCCTTCCTCTTCCCCCTCCCTCGCCCCTAGCCCTAGGGTTTCACTCCCTTTCCACCTCCCCATCCCGCCGGAGTCTCTGGGCGTAGCAGCCACGCGGCAGGATGTCCCTGGCGGCCGCTCTTCAGCGCGCGGCCGCGCGGCTGCTCCGGGGCGGCGCCGGCGCGCCGAGGGCCGCGCTGCCGGCCCTGGGCGGGGCCCGGTCTCCGGTGCGCGGAGTGCCAGCCGGGTTCCTAGGGATCTGGGGAGGGCCCGCGGCGGGCGGTGGCGGGTCCTGGTGGTTCCGTTGCGCCGTGAGCAGCGTGTCCCGGCCAGGCCTGCTGGTGGAGCAGCTGCTCGTCGGGGGCGGGCGCTCCTTCGCCACAGGTGCTGTGCCGGAGGAGGTGTCCTTCAGCCCCGCCGCCCGCGAAGCGGATGGATCGCAGCCTGAGAAATCCGTCGGCACCTCGGATAAGTATGTTTCCCTCTCTCCTCTCCTTGATCTAGCAGTATTTGTTTTGGCAATCAACGCATTGTAGCTTAGTGTATACATTCTGTATTTTCTTTGGATCAAGAACAAGCTAGCTCAATTTAGTTTTGAGGGTTTAGGAAATGCCTTGTGCGATTCATTGGGTGGCCACTGTTCCCTCATTGTCTCCATTGCCAGCTTTAAGGCTGCATGTTATCATCTCAAGGCTTTGGATGCACATAATTGGGTATTGTTGAAATTGAATTGGACAATATAAACTTATGTACAAGTATGAAAATAGTAGGTATATATTAGAATGTTTATATAATATTTTCACACATAATAACATTAAATAAACAGAATTAGGTGGGAACTACAACACACATGACACAAAATATTTTTCAAGTACCAAACAAAGTGAACTCAGCTCCATAGTTCAGTCGTCCGAGACAAACACGCACAACAAATTTTACAGCTTCAAAACATAAAAGGAAGATGAATTTTGATCAAGCCATCAGCCGTTCGCAACAAAGGGAAAAAATCAAGGCATCAAGTAGCCAGATTAAATTCCAGAACGAGCGTGGTACTACTAGCACATGCGCAAACTACCCAGCTGTAGGTTTAGGTCACTCTGAAATACACCAGGATGGTGTGCGCTCCTAACAGCAGATTTTCGGCTGGTCGCATTGGGCAGCCATGGCCAGCAACACCAGGTAGCTACTGTCGATCAGGTTGGTATACCTCTGCATTTCTTCGAGGGGCCGCCGGAAAAACTCGTCCGATGTAGCTTTCATGCCGTCCGTAACGACGAAGCCACGTGCACATCACTGTGCTCTAACTGCAGTGTACCTTTTCTTAAGAACATAAGCCTGTGCAAAGTGCAGGTAAGCAGAGAAGCCAAATGGTCCTGAGATTGTTGGACAACCAGCTCTCTCCGGTGCTACTGGTCACCTTGTAGATAGCATACACAAGAAAGCTACTGATTCATCAAGCATCTTCATGCCAAACGACCAAGTGAACTAGTTAGTTTCAGCAAGCAATGAAAATCTGAATGGAAATTTTTAGAAAAAAAGGACGATTGCCAAGAACATAAATTTACCTGTGCCCTGTCTCCCTAGGAGATCTAGCTGAGTGAACCAACTGCAGTCGGTGACCTGCTGCTCCCACCCAGGATCCACCTCCTCCAACTCTGGCCGGCCACACTCGAGCCGGTGAACTGCTGCGCGCCCTTTGAACGGGCCAGCGATTTTATCCCCTCTGCCCTCCATGCTCTGGCCCAGGCTCCCGACAGGAGAAAGATGCGATGGGTCGTTGTACAAGAGAGGATTCGGGAGGCCAGGGAGAGGCCGCTGTACTACTCCCACCGCCCGGTCGATCTAGGGTTAGGGGCGGGCTAATAGGAGAAGATGGATGGGCGTCCGACGAGATGGCTTCGGAGGGGGAAGGTGAGAAGATGGCGGGGAAGGGAGAGAGAGAGAGAGGAGGGTGGGGAGAAGCTCACCGGTGCGGCGGCCGCTGATTCCTTCGGGTCGCTCGCTGTCTCCCCTCTCCGCCACGAGCGAGACTGCGAGAGGCCCTGTTCTGTTCCTAGATGAAGCGGTACGCACGGGGGTGACCTCCGAATCGTGGGAGTGCCATTTTGCACACAAGGGCGCGGGGCTTGGAATCGGACACCATTTCGAGGCCCAAAATCCACACGCATCCAAACAGCGGAAATGGAGGCTCGAAATCCAGATTCCCCAATTCCGAGTCTAATTCCGTGTGCATCCAAACACAGCTTTATAGTTTTCTGTAGAATTGGGAACTGGGGCAAGCATGTCCTGTTTATCTAAAAAAACTAAATTATCACTGGGATACCATGCTCTTGGGTTTTGATGGGCCCTAATGATAGAACATAATTAGTGCTGGTACCAAGGACAAAAAAAAGTATTTTGCTTGGGAAGTTTCAGAGAAAAGAAAAATCAGCTCCAAATTACTGTCATCTAGGGTAGTACCGTATTACTCTATAGCTAAATCTCACAAGTGGCCCACAAGGGCTGCAGAGAACCGGACAGCTGGAGAGGATGGCAATTAATTGATACATACGACGGCTAACTTCAAATTGCCAACTGTTTGAGTTGTGTCGTGGTTTATTCAGTGTAGCATGTCTTGTGGGTGCATTGTGCTCTAGGACTACATCATGACATGTCTTATGTATTGTTACGAATTATGTTATGACTGGATATATGTACTTGTATTATGCTCTGAAAAATTGATCACTATTTCAGGGACATGTTAGCGGATAGGCCCTTGAAGCTTCTTTCTGGGTCATCTTATCTACCACATCCGGATAAGGAAGAAACTGGTGGCGAGGATGCACATTTTATTTGGGATGAACAGGCTATAGGGATAGCTGATGGTGTTGGTGGTTGGGCAGACCTTGGTATCGATGCAGGTCAATATGCTAGGGATATTATGTCTAATGCATTGACTGCAATAGAAGAAGAGCCAAAAGACAGTATCGATCTTACAAGGGTACTAGAAAAGGCCCATAGTGGCACAACAGTGAAGGGTTCATCGACAGCATGTATCATTGCTTTAACCGATCAGGTTGGTTACTGGTCTTGTTTATTTTTGTTCTGACATGATAATATATTGTGGCTTTGGCATCAGTAAGAAAAGCTAAGAGTTGATCACAATTCTTTGTTGGTAATATAATGATAAATCCCCTTTTTACTATGTTATCACAAATTTTACTTGACTCTTGAACATATTCTAGTCTTAAATATTGGCTGCCTTATCAATATTTTTAACATCTGGTTGCAAATTATCTCAGGGTATACAGGCAATTAGTATTGGTGATAGTGGCTTTTTAGTCATCCGAGATGGCTGCACATTGTTCAAGTCACCTATACAGCAACATGATTTCAATACCCCCTACCAACTTGAGAGTGGCAACTCTAGTGACTTGCCTAGCGCTGCGCAGGTAAGTTCATGTTTTAGTTCCTCAGTCTGATTTATATACTGCATAGTGCATTTATTTTTATCATAACTAATATATGGACATGATTTGCTCATTTTAACAAATATGCATAGTTTGTGTCTGTTTTAATGGAGAACATAGTTTGTATTATGTTGCAAAGTTGCATAGGGAAGCCTTTGTGTTGATGGGCTGCTTAAACTCTAGTACTTGCTGATGAAATAAATGCATACAGTTGCCATCTAGATTAGGAATCCTGTAGTCCATGCAACATATTTATACTTGCAGCTGTATTCATTCATGAGAACGGGATAGTCTAGCGATTGCGACAGATCAAAACCGAATGCCCATGTGTATCACCGCTTGTTGTATATTTTGCAAAGGATATTGGCTCATGTTTTCTAGAGCTGTTGGGAGCGTTATTTTCGTATGCAGACTAGTGTTACAAAATACTTGGATTGTGATCACTTAAGGTGTCTCCAGGTGTTCAAGGTACCTGTTGCGTCCGGTGACGTAGTTGTTGCTGGCACAGATGGGTTGTTTGACAACCTGTACAACAATGATATAGCGGCAGTGGTGGTCCATGCGACCAGAGCTGGCCTGGAACCCCAAGTGACTGCTCAGAAGATAGCTGCTCTCGCACGCCAGCGTGCGAAAGAGTCGGACAGGCAGACGCCGTTCTCGACCGCAGCCCAAGAAGCTGGGCACCGGTACTACGGCGGAAAGCTGGACGACATCACCGTCGTGGTTTCGTACATAACCGCTTTCAGCACTTAGTAAGGCCATGGACTTGGAATAGTTTGGCCGTTGCCTCCCCTTTTTGCTCTGTAGATATACACGGCCCCCCTTTCCAGCTCTGTTTTTTCCCCTACTAGACTGTAAAGCTGAGCTGGACGCTTTATTGTTTGTAAGTATGTCGACTGGATGAATACAGTAGTTGTAGTGAATTGCAGACAATCTTTCTAGTGCTGTGAGAAAAGCATCAAAGGGCGTCAAATCAGCATTTTATTTTCTTTACATAAGCTTTTTTTAGTTATATTTTTGTCGATCTTGACAGATGTCCCCACCTCTTTTTTACCATGTGTCAGCTACGAGCTTTAAAATAAAAATAAACAAAACGAGGTCGACCTTTTACTAGCAATTACCTCACAAGTTGTCGTTTTACTGTTAAGAACTATTGTTAAATGAAACTTTGTTGTGAAATTTACTCTTTACCCGGGTGACAGAGATAGCTATGTCAGTCACACCTATCACATCATCCATGTGTTATACAATATCTTTTTGCTTTGGAAACGGGATATCGCATGGAATTTGCAACGATCATCCCAGTCAGTCATAGTACATGTCAATTTCAATAGTGTGGTGTTTTCAAAAAAAAAATTTCAATAGTGTGGTGAAAGAAGTATCAGAAGCTTTGTTTTCTTATGGGAGATGCCCATACCTTGTTGCTTATTCGGACAGTAAAGATCCAACACATGAATTTCGTTGCTGGAGTTGCTGTGATGATATGATACAGTTGAAATGTTGAATGCTTGTGAAGTGAGAAAACCAGTCAGTCATTGTGATAACCAACATCGCTTTCTCGGCGGTGGGATGGTATGCAGACAACCGCACGAGGCGGCGGTTCCAGGCCAGACTCGGAGCGCTCTTGCCGGCGATTCAATGGCTCCCTTCCCCCCCCCCCCGATTGCCATCCAGCGAGGGGAAGGGGAGGTCTAGTTCTGACCCGTGTGTGTTTTAGGGCATGTAACATGTTTAGTTCCTACCTACAGTTTGCTAAGTCAATGTATGGTTAGTCATAAAATGTGGCTTCAAATATTGAAGCCAAAAGTTGGCAAAAAAACGAGTTTATGATAAATGGACCATACATGCGATAAACTATAGCTATCGAATTTTGGCTTGGCAAATTGTGGCTAGGAACCAAACACGCCTTTAGTTCTTGATTTTGTAGGTTTTTGAGGTTCCTCTATCAACGTCATGGTGGAGCAGATGTTGATGGTGCTTCTAGGAATAATGGTCTCCGAGTCCATGCTCCTTCTCGTCGGAGGTGTTGCTAACGCCGGCGAGAGGCTTGTGGAATCCAAGCTGTTGGAGTGGTTTCGATCTGGGATGGATTGCTCTTGGAGTGTAGTGGTTCTAACTGTTGTGTGCTTGCGGAAGACGGTGGGGATCCGGCCGCCTGAAGAGCGGGGTAACATTGGCCTTGGATCCCGTGTTGAAGAGGCTTAGGCTAGATCCAATCTTACGAGGCTGGTGGCTATCGTGGCTCCTCGACGTATCATGGTTAGGGGCTTCTTCAGCGCCAAAGAGTGGACCAACTTTTCTTCTCCGACGATGGCGAGGGATGGGCGTGCTTAGTAGTTGCGGTGATAGCAGTTTGCGGCAGTACAAATGTTTGTATTCTTCCTGTGTTCTGCTTGTTATTGTTATGTTTATGAATACAAGTAATGTATGACTATAGCGTACATCATAAAAAAAAAGCCCGAAAGAGCAGGTGGCGGTTGCACGTATCTTTCTCCTAGGAAAATCAAAGCAAAAGAGAGGCCGTGAGGGTGTTTCGCATCAACGTCTTCGATAACCAACTCTCTAGCCTCTTCTTCCCCATTTCCACCGGAGCCGATCCAAGGGCGTGCTCCCCATCACGCGATTAAACCTGATGTCGACATGGGTCGGCGAACGAGAGGAGAGGATATGCCGGCCATGCTAGCTAGTCATGAATTTGAAGCTGATGGATGGCAGTACGATGCGGGACGCCCATCTTGCGGTGTCTACAGGAGTGTGCTATGTCACCTTTTATACATCTCAATTTCCACGGAACGTTATCAATCTAATCAGATACTCCACATCCTTTTCCCGATGGATCGTCTGCAAAACTAGCAGGAAGCTAGGCTGGAAAAGAAAGAGAATTGCCGAAAACCGGCACAATTCACGACATTGTAAGATTGGTCGCTAAACACATATTAAACCATTTCTAACCCGTGGGACGCTATAAGTGATGATGTGGCGTCCTAAAAATAAGCTTAGAGCCACCGATGGACATGGGACCCACACATCAACGCACATTTCTTCCTCCTTATCCCTCCTCCCAATTCCAATCCGGTGTCACCCTCGCCAGTGGACTACAACGCCACCCAGAAAGCAGCCGGGACGCGCGCGGCGGGCGGGAACCGAGGCATGGCGGGATAGCCGCCGTGAGTGCTTCTCCCTGCCGCAGGCCACGGGGAACGTGACCTGACCGCCGCCCACCTTGACGAGCATGGGCTTCCTCCGTTCTTAAATAAGTAGATATCTAGCTCTAAATTTTTTTTCACAAAAGAGTGTATTCCTATCTTCTCAATATTTTAAAGTACACAAATTGCATCTCTTTCATCATACGAAAATTAAATCCAATAATATTGAGCACATGTTTTTCTTGTTTTCTACATTCACTTATCTTATTGGAGATGAAATAATTAAAGATGAGAGAGATGTTATTTTGCATATTCCCAATGTATTTTTTACTTCACTTCATAATTTATCTTGGAAAATTCGCATGTACGATTATTTATGGACAGAGAGAGTATGTGGGTACATAGGTGTACAAATGTACACCCATTAATTTTGGCAAAAGGCTTGGATTACATGTGTCTAGAGCATATATTGTAGGCTAAATCAATGAGAAAATCCAAATATAATACAATGTTCAGGGTGCTATGTAAACCCATTGACTGGATGCTGGCTCCGCCGCTGCTTGCCGATGCCGAGGTCGACTTGGCGGTGATGGTGTGCACCAGGCAGGATCCTCCCCTCCCGCCGGTCTCCACATGCACGCCCATGCCGATGTCCTCTCTAATCGACGATGGCTACCGGAGAGCGGAAGGGAGGATGGCGGAGACCTCCCGTATGCCTTCTCCCGCACGTGCTGGGTCGTGACCTTGGTCATGCAGGTGCACCAGGACGTCACGGCCGTGTCCATGGTCGACGATGTTGGGAGGAGATCAGCGCAGCGTGCCACATCGACCATCGGGACGGTCGGCTCTCACCCTAGACTCCGGCCAAATTGGTGAACGGAGGTGAGAAAAAGTTGGAATAGAAGGAAAAAAAAAGAAATAGAAAAAATGTAACGGCCGTCAGCAGCTCCCGTCAATTTTAGCCATGTCACGTCTGCGAGAGGACCATACCTGTCGAAATAACAATTACTGCTTCTTGCAAGCATGTCTTCCAAAACTTGTGGTTATTTGCAAAACTTTGAAAATCGGTTGTTTTCATCATAATTTCTTGAATTGTGGTCGTTTTTTTAATTATGTTGGAAAAGAAAGATTGGTGGCGGCTACGGAGCTGGCGGTTGACCGGAGATTTTCTTTCTTTCTGCAGAATGAAAGCAGACGAGGGACCGCTAGCATGCTCCGCAACCCCTCTGTTCTTCTTCCCACTTAAGCAAATCGACTGACGTGCACGCAATCACGACGGATTATTTAATCCAAGTCGTGCAGCTGATGCATGCATCTCACGCTGTCGCGGCGTCGTCGGTAAGGTATCTACCGATCTACGGGTACATTCTTCTTGGCTAGCCCAAACATGTGATGCATGTATAATGTATTCGTAGTTCTCTGGCCTATACACGCCAATCAGGCTTAGGCCATATCATGACACCAACAAACTGGTTATATACCTGCAGATACGTATCAATGTATGTATCTAGGCGTGTTTTACTACATACTACATACATACAAATTTAGGGAAGTGTTGTTTTGGCTCATGGAAACATATGAACCTTTTATTTTGAAATATATTTTAGACACATTTTGAAATGTCAAAAAAGTTGAAACAAAAAGATTTGCGCGTACAGCTTCACGTGCTACATGCCCACAAAGTTGTTTAACGAATAATCAACTTGTTGTGTGGCGTGTGTAAAAAAACAAAATTCGGTCCCATAAATAAAAAAATTCACAAGACAAATTTTCTCTGTTATGCATGCTTTTTCTCGAAACTTGATGAATGGAAATGTATTATGGAGATGTACATGTCGATTTGTTGTTGTCAAAATATTTTGACACTTCAATTTTTTTTTGTAGAGGCAGCATATGTACCCTGAAGCCGAATTGAATTTCCGCGAATTTAGACAAACTTAATATATCTTTTAGAAATGAAAGGAGTAGTACTATTTTTGTGTTATTATATTACTAATTTAACATATCCTTCAAACGTTTTTAGTTTGTAAACTTAGGCCCCGCTTGATCGATCCTAAACTAGCCAAAACGGAGTTTTTCTTTTTGAAATTCTAAACTAGCCAAAACTAGCCAAAATGGAGTTAATTCATTGAAACTTAGGTCAGTTTTGACTTTTGGCCCAATTTCACCTGGGAAATATCACGGACCATGGGAAGTCCGTATCATTTCTTGCTGTATCCTTGTGCTCTGAGAAAACCCGCCCTGGAAAGTTACAGCAGCAAAACTACACATACTCCCTCCATTTTTATTTAGTTCACGTTTTAGGGTTAGTTAAATTCAAATTATGTTAAATTAGACAAAAAAAATATTGCAAAATATATTAACATCTATAATACCCAATGCATATAATTAATATGAGAATATACTTTACGATGATTCTAATTATATTGATTTTATATTGTAAATGTTGACATTTTCTCCAAAATATTAAGTCAAAGATTATAAAGTTTGACTTTGACTATACCTAGACCGCAAAACTAACTATGCACGTACAGAGGGAGTATGGAGTATTTCCCAAGCGGGGCCTTAGAGCATCTCCACCGAGGCACCCAAATAGCGGTCTGACGGTGATTTTGGGCTCACACAGAAGCACCCAATAATGCGCCGACACGATTTGGAGCCTAATAAAGTCGCCGATAACTCCGTGTTGGCCCTTGTGGAACGGGCACGCCGTGCCACACATGATATGGCAAAGTGGTCCCACTTGGCAGCAACAACGGCATGTGTCAACGTAATTAAATCACCTCGCCGGTTCCCTAGGCGTGGACACCCGTCCCTTGACAAAGGAGGAGTCGGAGGATGGGGACTAGTTTCGGTAGGTGCAACTGTTGCTCCGCGAACCCAATGATATGGCGAAGGTCCGTGGCCTGACCCAAGCGCTCTAGGAGTTATACAACATGGCTCTAGCGGCAACTTAGGGCTTCGGCGAGGAGTGGTCGGCGGCGGACCTAGGCATGGTAATCAATCGGATTGACTCAGATGGCTCTGATTTGACCTATCTGACTTCGATTAGAATAAATTTAATTTTAGCATTTTTTCAAATTTGTAAAATAGACCTAAGTTTGAATTAAAATCTTCGTCTTTTACGAATTTGTTTCGACTCCAAAAAAGTTAAGGGTCAGGGTGCGAATGGCGACGCTCCCAATCGGGCACTGCAAATGCCGCTGCCGACGCTTATTTAAGACAGCCGGTGAAAATCCTCTTCGAGAGAACGAAATATGAGACAAGGTATGCTCCGAAGAGAAAGTGGTAAAATACTAAATATGTTTATGTAGAGAACGAGACTAGTTTTTTTTCGATAAAGGGAATATATTTATATCAAGAAGATACCAATTACACCCAACCTCTGCAACAACGCACCACCCTAATGGCACTACGGATGCACACAGCCAAAAAAATGAAAAGAAAACTAAGAAACAAAAGTCCCGCTACAGTATCTCGGGCCTAACAACAAGAATACATCCACCGCCAAGACAACACCCGAATTACGTACTCTCCAAAAACGACGCCTCCAAGAAGGGAACAGTGCTCAAACACCATCGTCGCCCGATCAAAGATCTTAGGTTTTCACCCCGAAGATAGTCCCCGCTCTCAAAACAATGCCTCCACCAAGGCCATTGCCAGGCACAACCAGTTAAGGCCAGACATTAGGTTTTCACCCTGAAAGGTAGGACTCTGCACAGAGAACGAGACTAGTAATACATCCCAAAGCAGCTTCGAGTGAAGACAAGCTTAGTATCTCTAGCAGTGACGCACATGAGACGAGGTATGCTCCGAAGAGACCACGTCTTAAGATTTGACCTTCTAGAAAAGAGGACATTAGGAATCTTCGAATGAATAAAAGAATACAAGGATGCCAGGCGTAGGAGTTTATTCCGATGCTTGACATTTCCGTCAGGCTGTTGTCCTATCAAAGAAAAAAATGGCAGCGAAACAATGTAATTATATTTCAATCGACGATCAAGATCTAGTTTTAAGATATATACTTTTTTTACTAAATTCAAGTTAATTAAAAGATATCGGGAGGAAGCAGTACTGTACGATAGCCGAGTGACTTTGTCAAATTCAGCTAAGCTCTACGAGAATTATGTCAATATTACCGAACATGTACACAGCTAGCTAATACAAGCAAGAGTTGTTCACCTACTGAGCTAGCTACAACGTCATCCGAACGGATCCGCATAAAGCCCGGAACAGGAACAGAGAGAGTCAAGCTAGCTACGGCGACGTGTGTGGCGCGTTTCGCAAGCCTGCATGGCCTTTGGTTCCTATCGGTTCAGCACTTTTCGATCCGTTTGGTTATCTGGTTGAGCCTATATTTTTGCACGAACCACTTCTCAAAGCACTCTCGGATCAGGTTCTAGAGTAACGTCCGATTCGGCCGTTTCTAGCGAGTCATCCTCGTTTTCGAAGAATTGGAGAACGCAAAGCCACCGCGGGAGATGGCGGGAGCTCGCGCGGAACGACGAAATCTCGGCGAGATGAATTCGGTCGCCGCACTTGAATTTTCGCCACCGTATATAGAGGCGGCTCTCTCACCTGCAAATCCAAATCCCCCATTCTCCCATTTCGAGCTCATCCACCCTTCCCGATCTAGCGACATGGCCGGCTCTTCCTCACCCGCACGGTAGGCGAGGCTTGCGGCGGCGACGTCTTCTTCCTCTGCGTCGATGACTTCGGTTGTGGTAAGCTTCTGCAAACCCTAGCCTTAGATCTAGATCTTTTGGGTACACAAGGGGGGTCTTAACGAATCCATTGTAGGACATTCCTTCAACCCTCCGTCGCCATCGAGGTTGTGGAGGTCTTCCAGGTTGTATCTGACTCTATGGTGGTGGTGCCTGCATCTTCGCCAGGGTCCCCTGCTTTCCCGACCTCGGTGCTGCGTGTGGCTCCTTTGACTATAAGACCGCTCTTACTTATCTCGTTGTTCATTGATGTGGTAGTGGTAGTTCACTGATGTGGTACTGCTTAAGGATGTGGATGTGGATGTGGTACTGGTAGAGTGGTAGTGGTGATAGTTCATGGATCTGCTAGTGCTTAAGGATGTGGATGTGGTAGTGGTAGTTCATTGATCTGCTAGTGTTTGTCATGTAGGTGATCATACCTTTGGGCTCCCCCGATCTGTCTGCGCCTACTATGAATGCCCAGCCATGTCTGATTGCAAGCAAACCTGCCATGGTTTGGAAACCCGAGCTATCAGAGTTTGTGTTGAACCGGTTGGTTCAGCTCGTTCGTAGCGGCGTCTGTTTTAACATGGGACTCAAGGAGCAGCAGATGAAGAAGGTAGCCGCGGATGTTCTTACATTCGCTGACATACATGTCACCACTCTTCAGCTCTACAACCACATCAGAAACTGGAGGACGAAGTGGAGCGTCATTATGAAGATGAAATCTGATCGCATTCTGAACTGGAGCAAAGACGGTTGCTACTTCTACGACGGTGATGAAGAGACGGCGGATGAGTACATTCAGGTACGAAGCATCATTGAGTTCCGAATAGATCTGAAAGTATGTGAATGTCGTCCACACTAACACTTGTTACCTGAAGCACTTTCAGTACGTCGGCACCCCGATCATGAACTACGCTCAGATGAAGACGATCTTCACGCCCCGGTTTGTGTGCAAGATGCAGCTATTCCAGCCTAACTTGCTGGTCAGGGCTATCGACTTCATTACAGACAACGAAGTAGAGTATGCCGAGTACCGTAAGCTGCAGCCACCAGAGAGGAGGAGTTGGCTTAGGACCTGGCTCCGCAACCAGTTTCCTGCTTAGTGTTTATGCTTCCTTCGTCATGATCTGCTGATTTTGGGAGGTGATCTTGTATACCTCCATTAGCTAGGACTTGCTACAACCTGATCCCCGGTTTGTAATGATGAACTTTTTCGAGGTGGTATATAATAACCCCTCGTGTGAAGAACATGTGATGCATCACGAAGTAGTTGCTTCGCTCATGATGCATAACCCACTAAGTAGTTGTTGTGTATTACCAGCACCTTTTGTGATGAATTGAATCTGATGTGTGTCGTTATTCAGTACCGGGTAACCTCACCACTCTAAGTGAAGAGGTTACCACATCACGCAGCTATCTGCAACCAAACAGGCTATAGGTTGCACGAGCAGGGAAGAAAGTACTGAAAACGGGCAACCAAACAATGGGGTCTGGCTTCCCTCTCCGTCGCAGAAAAGGCCGTCCAGGCTACCAAACGACCCGCCTTTCATGGCCCATGACCCATTCGCGAAGCACAGGGAGGCCCATCTCGCTAGCACAGTGGTGAAAGAAATCCATGCAAGCTATCAAACGCGCCCTTGGATGTGGATCGGATATGGCGGCAGGCGGGGGTTGCCTGGAGCTTTCATTGTCCCTGCAAAAATCTACTAGCAAAGGAGAGGCCGTCAGCAACTCAGCATGTTTTATGTGCTGCTTCCATGCGACAATTAATTCTAACCGCGGGCGGATTGAGCCTCGTCAGGCTGCTAGTTGGCCACACATGCGTGCATCGTGCTGTCGCAGCACCGGAAAGGAGAACATATCTAGTGATATCACACCTTATTTGATACCATGATACCACTCTTCAAAATTTAAATTTTAAATGTCAAAAAATCCAAAACCAAAATTTCGGGTGTTCACAAGATGTGTGTCTACATGCCCTCTAACTTTCATAACCAAATTCAAGATACCCTAATAGAAACAAAAATGAGAAATCAAGCATGAATAGTATCACATAAAGACAAAAACACAAAATGCCACTATTCACATAGCATTTGTCTTTTTATTTCTCTTGGTGTATTTTAAATTTGGATGTGAAGAATATAGAGAAGGTAAACACACATCTTATCAACAGCCATAAATTTGTTTCGTACTTTTTCTGACACTTACAATTTAAATTTTATAAAGTGGTATCATGGTATCATGTGAGGTATCATGTGAGGTGTGGTATCAATAGATATTTTCCTCACAGGAAAGATACCGGCCTCAGCTCCTTATACGGTCTCCAGCTTTAGTTTTACCCGCGGTAGAAGAGGCGCCGACACGCTGATTTACGGAGAGGCGTCAGTTTTTGACCGCGCCCTCCATATGTTGCTTCAAGAGGACATTTAAGCTCCACATGTTTGAATTAAATCTTTTCAGCCGTGAGTTCAGTAGTTCACCACTCTCTCGACGTTATTTAATGTCTCGTCGAACAAAAAGAAACCACAGTTTCAGCCACATAGTACATGAATATGAGATCAAATGGCAGCTGTGAGATCCGCCGCGGTGGTAGCTGGCGTTGTTGTTGGTGTCGAGCTCGTCGCCGGTGGAGTCACGCCACAGCGGTAGAGCGCGGGCCCACTGCACGGCTCGATCTCACACGTGTGCTCCAACAAAGGTCGGAAACTTGCCATGTAGGCTAGGCAGAGCTCATCCAAACACCATACTTGGATAGGCCGGGGTTCACTCGATCGGGCTCATACAAACCTCCGACGTGGTGGATTCGTGGTCGGCCAGATTGAATCGGCCATCGCGGTGCTCCATGGTCATTGGCGACCATCTTTATTTTAGAGATTTTATGTCGATGTTACATATGGTGTTACGATTTGGTACATGTGTGTTTAAGTATGGGCAAAGTGGTGGGAAACCCAATTTGTCTCACGGATGCATGTGTTCGTACACAAGTTTTTGAGAAAACAAATATTTTTCATGTCGAAAAGACAAAATTTGATGCATTAACATGACTATTCACGGAACATCATTTTTGTCCTTTTTACACAGGCCACATAAAATGTTCTTTTCTCTAAATTTTCAGATGAACACGTCAGAATTTTATTTTGGAATTTGTCAAACATTTTAATTGTGTTTTTATGAATTTTTCATAATAGGGTAATATGCACCTGTGAACCAAAACACTACCTCTATGCCGCAACATTTTTCTACGTATGCTACCGAGATATTGCACCATTGTTACACACATGTTCCTGTAGTGTTAGTTAAGTTAGGTAAAAAATGTTGGATGCATTACATACAAATGCTGCAAAACGATGTCATATTTTTGAAAATGCTACATACACGCAAAAAAGTTTATATTCGAGATCTTTTCGCAGCATTGATGAGATTTTTTTGGCAGATAACAGCCGTCCGATGGCTAGGGTTTGCTATATTATTTTGATTGTGCACTAGAGGGGAGTAAATATACTTTGACTCAATAAACATAGAATTTGCAAGGGTCCAGCTTGAACGTAAGATTTGGTGTGCAATAGTGTCGTTTTTTGATTAATAGTCACAAAATCACAACCACAAGAAATATTTCTGAGTAAAACCCCATTGACACATACACATTCCATCTCTACCCTCGCGAATAGGTCGATGATTACATTATTTCTTTAGAAACATCTCATCGCCTCTCTTTACTCTTATCTGTATCGATTGAATGAACCATATTCTATTACTATCAGTATAGCAAAGAGATCCAATCTTAGAGTTGACATTTAAAAAATAGGACGCTATGCATATGACTTAGGGTTTTCCGTATTTGACTTTTACTCAGCCTTGTTCTTAAAAAAAGAGCAACACTTTTTTATTCAGACACTAGGGTCACTTGTTGTAAAAGTATGTCAACTAGACTATAGACAACTCGGTGTACTCACTAGGAGCAGTACAGAATTATGTAATATTTTCTCAAACCAAACTTGATGTTTATGTTGAAACTATATTTTTCGGCATGCTACGATGATTCTGGGCGTGTTCAACATTTACGTTGGCGCAAGCGTGGGTTCCCATGTTGCAATGCCTCGTTTGAAAATAAAGTGGGGTGGTTTTACTTCGCAATTTAGCGGGACCATTCAGAATTTATCACATACACACAAAATTTTATGGCATATTTGGCGTTTGAAATGATTTTTTTTTGTTTTTTTACATGTTCTTGATTACCGTGTAAAAAGTTCTAGCAAAAAAAAAATCAGGCATGAGGGTTTTATGTTATAATAAGGGCATTTCCAAGATGGCTCGTTCCTAGCCATTTGTGTCCGCACGGATAAAGGACGGCCCAACGCAGTTACATATACGAATGGTTGTCCGTTTTCATGTATTTTCGAACCTATTTTCAGTCTAAATTGGGGCTTCAGATCCGTCGTGGATGGCTGCGGTGTCGTCCCTAATACGCAAGCTGGCGACCCATGATTATCTACAAGTATAGGGGATCGCAACAGTCTTCGAGGGAAGTAAAACCCAAATTTATTGATTCGACACAAGGGAAGCCAAAGAATATTTATAAGCTTTAACAACTGAGTTGTCAATTCACCTGCACCTGAAAATAGACTTGCTCGCAATAATTGATCAGTAGTAACAGTTTTATGGCGGTGGAGTACTGAAGTAACATCAGTAGCGAAATAAAAATAGCAGTAGCGATGATTGCAGTAGACAACAAGATTAAAATATTGTAGGCACAGGGATGGATTAACAGGCATTGCATGAATGAGAGAGTCCATGTAATAGCAAGACATAGACATTGCAAATAATAATGATAACAACATCTTAACATAATATATCCATAGGCGTGTGTTCCTATTTAGTCGTGCGTGCTCGCAATGAGAAACTTGCATGACATCTTTTGTCCTACCAATCCCTTGTAGTGGAAACTAGTGGTAATTAAGGTATTCCTTTTAATAGAGTACCGGAGCAAAACATTAACACTCCATGGACACACGTGATCCTCACATCATAGCCATCCCCTCCGGTTATCCCAATTGTTGGTCACTTTGGGGCCTCATTTCCAGACAACAATATGTGTATACAACTTACAGATATAATAAAAAACAATAATTATCCTCATGAATCAAAAACATGTTCAGATCTGAGATCATGGCACTCGGGTCAAAAGTGACAAGCATTACGCATAGCAAGTTGCAAAAATGTCAAAAATACTAACAACGAAACTATGCCCATAATAATCTTATAGCTATTACATGACCAATCTCATCCAATCCCTACCATCCCCTACAACCTACAACGGGGAATTACTCACACACGGTGTTGGAGATATGCCCAAGAGGCAGTAATAAAGTGGTTATTATAATATATCTTTGTGTTTATGATAAATGTTTGCATACCATGCTATAATTGTATTAACCGAAACATTGATACATGTGTGTTATGTAAACAACAAGGAGTCCCTAGTAAGCATCTTGTATAACTAGCTTGTTGATTAATAGATGATCATGGTTTCGTGATCATGAACATTGAATGTTATTAATAACAAGGTTATATCATTGGATGAATGATATAATGGACACACACCCAAATGAGCGTAGCATAAGATCAAGTCATTAAGTTCAACTTGCTATAAGCTTTCGATACATAGTTACCTAGTCCTTCGACCATGAGATCATGTAAATCACTTACACCGGAAGGATGCTTTGATTACATCAAACGCCATTGCGTAAATAGGTGGTTATAAAGATGGGATTAAGTATTCGGAAAGTGTAAGTTGAGGCATATGGATCAAGAGTGGGATTTATCCATCCCGATGACGGATAGATATACTCTGGGCCCTCTCGGTGGAATGTCGTCCGATTAGCTTGCAAGCATGTGACTAGGTCACAAGAGATGACATACCACGGTACGAGTAAAGAGTACTTGTCGGTAACGAGGTTGAACTAGGTATGGAGATACCGATGATCGAACCTCGGACAAATAAAGTATCGCGTGACAAAGGGAATCGGTATCGTATGTAAATGGTTCGATCGATCACTAAATAATCGTTGAATGTGTGGGAGCCATTATGGATCTCCAGATCCCGCTATTGGTTATTGGTCGGAGAGGAGTCTCGACCATCTCTGCATAGTTCACGAACCATAGGGTGACATACTTAAGGTTTGATATCGTTTTAAGTAGATATGGAATATGGAATGGAGTTCGAATGTTGTTCAGAGTCTCGGATGGGATCCAGGACATCACGAGGAGTTCCGGAATGGTACGGAGAATAAGATTCATATATAGGAAGTCATTTTCCAAGTTTGGAAATGATCTGGTGCATTTATGGAAGGCGCTAGAATGTTCTAGAACCTTCCGGGGGAAATCACCATGGAAGGTGGAGTCCCGGTTGGACTCCACCAACCCTAGCCGGCCACCCTAAGGGGAAGGTGGAGTCCATGGTGGACTCCACCACCCTGGCCGGCCAAGAGGGAAGGAAAGGGAGGAGTCCCTATCCCCCTAGGTTTCGCTCATATGGGAAGTTTTGAATTGGGGTCTTATTCGAATCTTTGGGAAAACCCTAGGGATTCCACCTATATAATAAGGAGGAGAGGGAGGGGCCGGCGACCACACCAGCCGCACCACCCAAGGGCACCAAGGCCGGCGCCCCCTCTCCCCAAACCCTAGGCGCCCCCTCCTCCCACTTCTCCCATAGAGCTTAGGCGAAGCCCTGCCGAAGATCTCCACCACCACCGAAACCACGCCGTCGTGCTGTCGGGATTCCGAGGAGGATCTACTACGTCCGCTGCCCGCTGAAACGGGGAGAAGGACGTCGTCATCAACACCAAACGTGTGACCGAGTACGGAGGTGCTGCCCGACTGTGGCACCGTCAAGATCTTCTACGCGCTTTTGAAAGCGGCAAGTGATCGACTACATCAACAACGAGATCTAATCTCGTAGGCTTTGGAAATCTTCGAGGGTTAGTCTCATGATCTTCTCGTTGCTACCATCTACTAGATTGGATCTTGGCTTGTTATTGTTCTTGCGGTAGGAATTTTTTTATTTTCTATGCTACGAATCCCATCAGTGGTATCAGAGTCGTGTCTATGCATAGATTGGTTGCACGAGTAGAACACAATGGTTTTGTGGGCGTTGATGCTTTTCTTGTTTTTAGTTAGTGTACTTTGCATCTTGCGGGATGGTGGGATGAAGCGGCCCGGGCTAACTTTACATGACCGCGTTCATGAGACTTGCTCCACGCTCGACATGCAACTTGTATTGCATAAGTGGCTTTGCGGGTGTCTGTCTCTCTCACCATAGTGAAGATTCAATCTACTATTTCTATTGACAACAGTAGTATCACCGTTGTGGTTCATGTTTGTAGGTAGATTGGATCTCACTCGAAAATCCTAAACCACGTAAAATATGCAAACCAAATTAGAGGCGTCTAACTTGTTTTTGCAGGGTTTGGTGATGTGATATGGCCATGATATGATGATGAATATGTATGAGATGATCATTATTGTATTGTGGCAACCGACAGGAGCCTTATGGTTGTCTTTATATTTCATGTTATTATTTAAAAGTAGTTGTAATAGTTGCTACATGAGAGAACAACCATGAAGACGGCGCCATTGACCTTGAAGCTACGCCGACGATGATGGAGATCATGCCCGTTGATGATGGAGATCATGTCCGTACTTTGGAGATGATGATCAAAGGCGCAAAGACTAAAGGGCCATATCATATCACATATGAATTGCATGTGATGTTAATCCTTTTATGCATCTTGTATTGCTTAGATCGCGATGGTAGCATTATAATATGATCCCTCTCACTAAATATAAAGATAATAAAGTGTTCATCCTTAGTATGCACCGTTGCTAAGACTTGTTGTTTCGAAGCATCACGTGATAATCGGGTGTGATAGATTCTACATGTGGAAGCAAATGATGATGATCATGAAACTTCGAATGAGGAAGCTACTGAACCTCGCAGATCGACGAGGGAGCGTACCACTCTTGATTGGTATGATCCCTGTCTAAATATCATTATTGTGGATAACAATGATGAAGACCCTGCGACGTATGAGGAAGCAATGATGAGCCCAGATTCCAACAAATGGCAAGAAGCCATGAAATCCGAAATGGGATCCATGTATGATAACCAAGTATGGACTTTGGTAGACTTACCTGATAGCCGCAAGTGACAAGTGATTAACTTATCAATGCCTACGTATTGTAGACTAGGGTTTAGTTGGAAGTAGAGGGCAAGTAGATCTCGAAGGTTTCAGCCGAAAAGTACTCGACGATTATGAAAACTAGGGTTACGTGAGACAATGAATCGATCCTTTCTTTGTCCCTCGACTCCCCCTTATATAGGAGGCGGAGCCGAGGGATTCGTGATACACAAGTTACAGAGTCCGGGAGGGTTTCCAACTCATCCCGCAAGATTACAAGTATTGCTTCCTAATACAACTCTAGCTTTCCTTAATAGTAATTTGGGCTTCCGATTCTTCTTATCCTTCGAAGTCGTGGGCCTTCAATAAACCCCGGGTACCATCTTCGGCGGGCCCATTGGGGATGCCTATGTCGGTAGCCCCGAGATTTTGCTTGAGTCGTAGAGTCAGGGAAAATCTCCAACTTTATATTCGTTCAATAGCTCTGAACTTTACCACATATCTTTAGATACAAAATTATATATTGTACAGGGATAATGGTAGTTGGGGCTAGTTCATCTGACGGATCAGGTACTAGTTAACTGCTCTAGTGGCAATCCGCAAAAACCTACTTCAAGATCACGTCCCCGGACATGATCTCGGGATACTGGTGTAAACTTCGACGGGTGCCGCTTAAGGTCTTACCATTCGTCGAGTCCCAGTTATATTTTATCGGGTACCTAACGCGTCCGTTAGGATTTTTCTTCGTATCTGTTGATACGGAAAAAGTAGCAAACCGACGTCAGAGACGGCGCCACGCCACTCAGAACGGATCTGGGGTCTTACCTTCACAGAGTTTTGCGACATTCAGAGTTTATTCGCAACTTTGGCGCTCTGAGAATATATTGTCGAGTGCTTTTTCGGCTGTTGGAATAGCACATTTTATTGAGTCAACGGATGACTTATATTGCCTTCCCGATGGGAGTATATGTAGATTTATGTATATAACTCGAAATATACTCACTTTTTCTTCTTCTTTCTTTCTCTCTCTTTTTTATAATTTCATCGGGCACGCGAACAGCGTTCCCGATGGGAGTAGCCCCCGAGGCTACAGCCAAGGACTTGTGCTTGGGTGTAGGCTCAACGCCATATGTTGCTATATTTTCCTTCTCTGCCGAAGTTTGCATATCTATCGGGTGCGCGAACAACGCTCCCGATGGGAGTAGCCCTCGAGGCTATGAGCAAATGCTTGTATTTGATCATAGGCTCTCGCCATTTCTATTTTGTCATTCTCGAAGTTTTCATTGTTTCAAAGTAGCCCCCGAGCATTTGATCAAAAACTTGTATTTGACCAAAGGCTCTCGAAATAACCAACCATATTTTGCTGTTGCCATTCTTATAGAGCTGCTAAGCCGAATTTTTCTCTTGCCAACATGACATCATTGCTGATGATAGCCACGATCATTGTATCGGGAAAACACGAGAACTGCGCTCTCTCTGCCTTGCGGGCCCAAATTTCTCATCAAGTTGACACGTCGTGCAAGTGGGGGACACACGTCCTCCGCTTTTCCTGGCGCACGCACTGTAGCTTCTGTTCTTTCGCATCTCAATGAAATTACTTTTTACCCCTTACCTACGTGTACATCATCTATGCCGCGATCTCCTCATCCAACGGTGCATCGATTCACCGCACCTTTATTTAAGGTCATCATCTTCCTCCTTGTAAAGTTTCGCTTGCGCCGCACCTCTGCTTCTCCTCTGCAAAAATCCTCCATTGCTCCCATTGCCTCTTGCGCTCTGATGTCTACGTTCCCCCTCCTTTCCTGTAGACAGTGTTGGGCCTCCAAGAGCAGAGGTTTGTAGAACAGCAGCAAGTTTCCCTTAAGTGGATACCCAAGGTTTATCGAACTCAGGGAGGAAGAGGTCAAAGATATCCCTCTCATGCAACCCCGCAACCACAAAGCAAGAAGTCTCTTGTGTCCCCAACACACCAAATAGGTGCACTAGTTCGGCGAAGAGATAGTGAAATACGGGTGGTATAAATAAGTATGAGCAGTAGCAACGGTGCCGAAAAAGTGCTTGGCGTGTAGTTGATGGTGGTGGTATTGCAGCAGTAGTAACGCAGATAAAACGAGTAAACAAGCAGTAGTAATGTAGCAGTAGTAATGTAGCAGTAGTAAACAAGCGGTAGTAACTCAGCGAGTATTTAGGAACAAGGCCTAGGGATTACACTTTCACTAGTGGACACTCTCAACATTGATCACATAACAGAATAGATAAATGCATACTCTACACTTTTGTTGGATGATGAACACATTGCGTAGGATTACACGAACCCTCAATGCCGGAGTTAACAAGCTCCACAATAATGCTCATGTTTAAGTAACCTTTAGTGTAAGATAGATCAACGCTACTAAACCAAGTACTAGCATAGCATGCACACTCGTCACCTTCATGCATATGTAGGAGGAATAGATCACATCAATATTATCATAGCAATAGTTAACTCCATAATCTACAAGAGATCATGATCATAGCATAAACCAAGTACTAACACGGTGCACGCACTGTCACCTTTACACACATGCAGGAGGAATAAACTACTTTAATAACACATCACTAGAGTAGCACATGGATAAATTGTGATACAAAACATGCTGCAATCTTAAAGAGATATAAATAAGCACCTCACTATGCCATTCAATGAGTAAGTATTCTGTGAAATATGGCCTAAGAGACCCACACGGTGCACACACTGTCACCTTTACACACGTGGGACTAGGAGTCTCCGGAGATCACATAAGTAAAACTCACTTGACTAGCATAATGACATCTAGATTACAAGCATCATCATATGAATCTCAATCATGTAAGGCAGCTCATGAGATTATTGTATTGAACTACATAGGAGAGAGATGAACCACATAGCCACCGGCACAGCCCCGAGCCTCGATGGAGAACTACTCCCTCCTCATGGGAGCAGCAGCGGTGATGAAGATGGCGGTGGAGATGGCAGCGGTGTCGATGGAGAAGCCTTCCGGGGCACTTCCCCGCTCCGGCGGGTGCCGGAACAGAGACTCCGTCCCCCGCATCTTGGCTTCGCGATGGCGGCGGCTCCGGAAGGTTTACGTGGGTTTCGTCAATTGCTATCGGGTTTTCCGATCCGGGGGCTTTATATAGGCGAAGAGGCGGCGCGAGAGGGCCGACGGGGGGCCACACCACAGGGCGGCGCGGCCCCCTCTCGGCCGCGCCGGCCCTAGGGTTTGGTGGCCCTCGTGGCCCCCTCTCGGTCCTTCCCGGGTGTTCGGATGCTTCCGATGAAAATAGGAACTTTGGCGTTGATTTCGTCCGATTCCGAGAATATTTCGTTACTAGGATTTCGAAACCAAAACATGCAGAAAACGAGAACCGGCACTTCGGCATCTTGTTAATAGGTTAGTTCCGGAAAATGCACGAATATGACATAAAGTGTGCATAAAACATGTAGATAACATCAATAATGTGGCATGGAACACAAGAAATTATCGATACGTTGGAGACGTATCGGCATCCCTAAGCTTAGTTCTGCTCGTCCCGAGCGGAGTAAAACGATAACAAAGATAATTTCCGGAGTGACATGCCATCATAATCTTGATCATACTATTTGTAAAGCATATGTAGAGAATGCAGCGATCAAAACAATGTGTATGACATGAGTAAACAAGTGAATCATAAAGCAAAGACTTTTCATGAATAGCACTTCAAGACAAGCATCAATAAGTCTTGCATAAGAGTTAACTCATAAAGCAATAATTCAAAGTAAAGGTATTGAAGCAACACAAAAGAAGATTAAGTTTCAGCGGTTGCTTTCAACTTGTAACATGTATATCTCATGGATAATTGTCAATGCAAAGCAATATAACAAATGCAATATGCAAATATGTAAGAATCAATGCACAGTTCACACAAGTGTTTGCTTCTTGAGGTGGAGAGAAATAGGTGAACTGACTCAACAATAAAAGTAAAAGAATGGTCCTCATAGAGGAAAAGCATCGATTGCTATATTTGTGCTAGAGCTTTGATTTTGAAAACATAAAGAGAGCATAAAAGTAAAGTTTTGAGAGGTGTTTGTTGTTGTCAACGAATGGTAGCGGGTACTCTAACCCCTTGCCGGACAAACCTTCAAAGAGCGGCTCCCATTTTATTTTATTTTTGGATGGCACTCCTTCCAACCTTTCTTTCACAAACCATGGCTAACCGAATCCTCGGGTGCCCGCCAACAATCTCATACCATGAAGGAGTGCCTTTTTATTTTAGTTTTATTATGATGACACTCCTCCCAACCTTTGCTTACACAAGCCATGGCTAACCGAATCCTTCGGGTGCCGTCCAACAATCACATACCATGGAGGAGTGTCTATTTTTAGTTTGTTAATTTGGGATCGGGAATCCCATTGCCGACTCTTTTTGCAAAATTATTGGATAAGCGGATGAAGCCACTAGTCCATTGGTGAAAGTTGCCCAACAAGATTGAAAGATAAACACCACATACTTCCTCATGAGCTATAAAACATTGACACAAATAAGAGGTAATAAATTTTGAATTGTTTAAAGGTAGCACTCAAGCAATTTACTTTGGAATGGCGGAGAAATACCATGTAGTAGGTAGGTATGGTGGACACAAATGGCATAGTGTTGGCTCAAGTATTTGGATGCATGAGAAGTATTCCCTCTCGATACAAGGTTTAGGCTAGCAAGGTTGTTTGAGGCAAACACAAGGATGAACTAGTACAGCAAAACTCACATAAAAGACATATTACAAGTATTATAAGACTATACATCGTCTTCCTTGTTGTTCAAACACCTTACTAGAAATTATCTAGACCTTAGAGAGACCAATTATGCAAACCAAATTTTAGCATGCTCTATGTATTTCTTCACTAATGGGTGCAAAGTATATGATGCAAGAGCTTAAACATGAGCACAACAATTGCCAAGTATCACATTACCCAAAACATTTATAGCAATTACTACATGTATCATTTTCCAATTCCAACCATATAACAATTTAACGAAGAGGAAACTTCGCCATGAATATTATGAGCTAAGAACACATGTGTTCATACGAACCAGCGGAGCGTGTCTCTCTCCAAACAAGCATGATGTAATCCAATTTATTCAAACAAAAACAAAAACAAAAGCACACGGACGCTCCAAGTAAAAGCACATAAGATGTGATGGAATAAAAATATAGTTTCGAGGAGGAACCTGATAATGTTGTCGATGAAGAAGGGGATGCCTTGGGCATCCCCAAGCTTAGACGCTTGAGTCTTCTTGATATATGCAGGGGTGAACCACCGGGTGCATCCCCAAGCTTAGAGCTTTCACTCTCCTTGATCATAGTATATCATCCTCCTCTCTTGACCCTTGAAAACTTCCTCCACACCAAACTCGAAACAACTCATTAGAGGGTTAGTGGACAATAAAAATTAACATGTTCAGAGGTGACACAATCATTCTTAACACTTCTGGACATTGCATAAAGCTACTGGACATCAATGGATCAAAGAAATTCATCCAACATAGCAAAAGAGGCAATGCGAAATAAAAGGCAGAATCTGTCAAAACAGAACAGTCCGTAAAGATGGATTTTATTAGGCCACCAGACTTGCTCAAATGAAAATGCTCAAATTGAATGAAAGTTGCGTACATATCTGAGGATCATGCTCGTAAATTGGCATAATTTTCTGAGCTTCCCTGCGGGGCAGTGGGCTCAGATTCGTGACAGCAAAGAAATCTGGAACTGCGCAGTAATCCAAATCTAGTACTTACTTTTCTATCAACGGCTTAACTTGGCACAACAAAACACAAAACTAAGATAAGGAGAGGTTGCTACAGTAGTAAACAACTTCCAAGACACAAATATAAAACAAAGTACTGTAGCAAAATAACACATGGGTTATCTCCCAAGAAGTTCTTTCTTTTTAGCCATTAAGATGGGCTCGGCAGTTTTAATGATGCACTCGCAAGAAATAGTATTTGAAGCAAAAGAGAGCATCAAGAGGCAAATTCAAAACACATTTAAGTCTAACATGCTTCCTATGCATAGGAATCTTGTAAATAAACAAGTTCATGAAGAGCAAAGTAACAAGCATAGGAAGATAAAACAAGTGTAGCATCAAAAATTTCAGCACATAGAGAGGTGTTTTAGTAACATGAAAATTTCTACAACCATATTTTCCCCTCTCATAATAACTTTCAGTAGCATCATGAGCAAACTCAACAATATAACTATCAAATGAAACATTCTTA
>NC_061509.1:50009743-50163834 GCF_022539505.1 Lolium rigidum
AGAATGTCGATCCCAACGAGGAGCGAGAAGGTGTTGACGAGCAGTTTTGATGAAGGATTCACCGTAAATGCTCACGGACAAGTATTCGTGGGGTTTTGATGTAACGGATGAATAAAGTACAAGTAAGTAAAATGCGAGAGAAATAATTGCAGCGAGTGGCCCAATCCTTTTTAGCACAAAGTACAAGCCGGTTTGTTTACTTATAATGACCAAACGTTCTCGAGGACACACGGGATTTTAGTCTAGTGCTTTCGCTACATACAAGCTGATTAATCTTCATTGTTTTGATAAGTGTTGTGTGGGTGAACCTATGCTAATGTACCGCCCTTCCTAGGACTAATACATACTTGTGATTATACCCCTTGCAAGCATCCGCAACTACAAGAAAGTAATTAAGATAAATCTAACCACAGACCTTAAACTCCGAGATCCTCGCGATCCCTCCTCGCATTGATATACCAACGGGGTTTAGGTTTCTGTCACTCCGGCAACCCCGCAATTGGCAAACGAGTACAAGATGCATTCCCCTAGGCCCATAAATGGTGAAGTGTCGTGTAGTCGACGTTCACACGACACCACTAGAAGAATAACACCACAACTTAAATATCATAACATTGAATATTACTCAACCATAATTCACTACTAACATTTAGACTTCACCCATGTCCTCAAGAACTAAACGAACTACTCACGAGACATCATATGGAACATGATCAGAGGTGATATGATGATGAATAACAATCTGAACATAAACCTTGGTTCAATGGTTTCACTCAATGGCATCAATAACAAGTAGAAATCGCATCGGGAGAGTTTCCCCTATCAAACAATCAAGATCAAACCCAAATTGCTACAGCGGTGACGATGTCCAGCGGTGGAGATGGCGGTGATGATGGTGGAGATGATGATGATGGTGATGGAGATGATGTCCAGCTCGATGGCGGTGACGATGGCGTCGATTTCCCCTCCGGGAGGGAATTTCCCCGCGGATTCCTGCCCGCCGGAGAGCTCTTTTCTCTCCGGTGTTCTCCGCCCCGCGAGGCGGCTGTACCCCTTCGTGAGGATTCCTCTGTGGCTTCGGTCTTCGGGACGAAGGGTTTCGCGAAGAAAAGGAGGCGAAAGAGGCTGTGGGGGCCCCACACCACATGGTGGCGCGGCCAGGCCATGGGCCGCGCCGCCCTATGGTGTGGGCCCACCATGGGTCCAGCTGGCTCCCCCTTCTGGCTTCCTTCGTCATCTGGAAAAATAGGATTTTTGGTAAAACTTCCTTCCACAGTTGATCTTCCGAAATATTGCATCCTGACGGTGCTTTTTCCAGCAGAATCCTGGCTCCGGTGCTCGATCTCCAAATAATCATGAAACATGCAAAATAGATGAAATAACATAAGTATTGTGTCCCAATATGAAATATATCAATGAATAACATCAAATTATGATATAAAATAGTGATGCAAATTGGACGTATCACCTACTTCTTGGCTGCGGTTTGATCCCTCCCCTTTTTCCAAACAACTGCAAATTGCCTTCTTCCTCATCTCTTCCTTCCCAACTCCTTGTCTCCCTAGTGGTTGGCTCTCCTATGCGCTGGCCATGGCGTGAGAAATGTGGTTCAGGGAGGTGCTTTAGCAGCAGCTCGAGAGAGGGAGACGTAGGGGATCACATGTGGATCCGTACAGCAGTGGCACGCTGCGCCGCGCTCGAGCGCCTCCGGTCAATCCGTGGTGGTGGCACACCGCTGTCAGGACGGAGAACCAACCTACAACGTCGTCGCCGAGGAGGACTAAGCCACGCTCGCCGACCGCCGCCGCCGGGACGCCGGTGTGGCTTCATCATCGACGACTCCTGCGAGGAGGACCCGGACCTGCCGTGGCCTGCCCTTCCTCTCTTCTTCTGACGAGGTAACAGGCCCTCACCGGAGAGAGAGATGGACCTGTACGTCAAGGTCGGACGCAGTAATAGAAATCTCGTCCTCCTTCTGACGGACAGGCGCTACAGCCTACAGGCCCTGACCGGCAGGCGCACCGAGGAAAACGGAGGAGGGCTCGGTGGCAGAGCTTCGACAGCTGATCCCTCGCGTGCTACTCCAGGGCCGGCCAGCCGCCGCTATTCCACGGCCAGCGAGGGCAGGCGCCGCCGCCCTTCCGCCTCCGCGTCTCCGGCCGCCTCGGCCGCGGCGGCGGGCGGCGGGCTTCTTGGCCATCCCGCTGTGCCTGCTATAGGGAAGGTGGAGGGGACGCGAGAGTTGATTGGGGTGGAGGGGGATGACGGCGCTGCTGTGCCGCCGGAGAAGACGTGGGGACCGGAGGCCCCTCCTCCTTCCCAGCGCCGAAGAGAAGGATCTTGATCCGCCGCCCTTCCCTCCTCTTGCCGCCACACACAAGTTCCTGCCCAGCCGAGGCGCTCCTCCCATAGCGCGGCGGCGTGCTGCGACGGGGACGAGGGCGGGCAGGCGCGCCGTTTGGGAAAATCAACGAGAGGTGGTGCGGGACCGGAGAGGAGACCGACGGCTGCGGGGTGGCGGCGGGAGCCATCGCGCGGAGAGGAGGACGAGGCTCGAGGGTTTGCTCCGGGCTGCGTGCTCTCTCCCCTAATTGCGAGATGCCGGGCCGGGCGGGCTTATGTGACCCATGGATATAATGCGGATCCGCGGCGAGGGCCTCGCGCCCTGGACAACACAGTGAAAATTTTGCACGGCCAAGATTTGCTGGTAAAAGTGAATCAGTGGTTCACATGCGCTGATCTCTGTGAGGCCCCCTATGGGGGACAACATATACAACGTTAGACTAGATTGAGATGTGCGCCTTGGCGCACGACCCCGTAGATCTCGTACGAATATTTATTTTGTATAAGAACGGTAAAATTAACTGCTAACATAATACTCTCTCCATCATTTACATGCAATTGGCCTTCATTTGCATGCACCGTGATCCCTCCAGTCTTTCCACTAAATGAAGGCCGTAGGATTCTTTTTGTTGAGCTGGAGGAAACAACTATACTCTCCTCAAATTTACTTTCTAGTTGTCTAGTATACTCAGTTATGGTCTCCCTGTAGAATATGTTATACAACTAAAAAGGCAAAACAGAAGACCAAATACACGAGACCATGATCGTGCACTAAATAGCTGCCAATATGATAATCCATTTCGGTACAAAGTCTTTTCTCCAAACCAGGTATGGCAGCTAGTAGAAAGTACAAAGAAGTAAAAATAGGAACGGAGATAGCAAGCATGAAGCAAAAGCGATCGTACGTAACGAAGGGCACGGAAGGGTCGAGCCACCACCTAGAAGAGATGCGGAAGACAACCTTTGCATCGTACGGTTGATTCATATGTACAATACATAGCAAAAGAGAAGAGTAGAACGCTAAGATTCTACAGCACCTAGATTGCTGGAAGAGAACAACTATCGGTGACCCGTGTCACCTATTAGACACCTTTCCTGAAAAGTAATTCACAAACTTCCATAGATTTTGATGCGCGCCTTGGCGCGCTGCCCCGGTATCACACACCGATGATTAATTTGAAATACTCTTGATAATAAGCTTTCTTTGGTATGATCAAATACATGAAACTACAAACGGATCTCCAAGGCATGTACCCAATCAGGGAAACATGGGAATATATTACAGCAACCAATAGCATATGGCTTTGTGAAGTGCAAAAGAAGGAAAGATCAACAAAAGTAACATATCATTGTCTTTGGATGATATTACACATGATTTAATAGGTACTTGCTCCACCCAAAGCTAACACTCGCTGTAAATGGCAAGGTAAATTAACCAACATATTGAACCTCGTGTCGTATCCTTAAACAATGGGAGGGAACCAACACCGTAAGATGTGGCAGGGGAATCAACATCATCCATAAAATGGAAACATCGGAAGAACCATACGCATGCCGAAAACCATGGAAGGATTGCCATGTGAACCTAGAGAAAAAGAACACCGAAGAAAACAAAAAGTAAGAAACAAAGCGGAAGGGACAACTACTAAATCAACAAACTAATTTCGAGAGGATACCTTGCATATCCCACTTTCCAAACTAACACCGGCAGCTCCTCCTTGCTCCACCCTCCAAAATCCATACAATCAACACGATAAATAAACCGCACAGGAACATCTCAAAAAATAGGCAGGTGTGCATCGAAACCTTCTTTCTTATCATGGTCGCCTCACTCGTCCAAATCACCTCATGTGACTCTACTTAAAAAGCCGGCATATCTACACTAAGAATAAGGCGAGAGAAACTACAACTACCAAAATAGATATACTCCTCTCAAGTCAAAGACAAAAGCAAAAGTCCGACAACCAACGAGTTAGGTAGATGACAACACAAAGAAATGTGCACTACGGATATCAGTAATAATGTTCAGAGCTAAATCACTAACATATCAGTAATAATGTATGAAAGTTACATGTGTAATTTACGTAAATATGTTATTCCTTTTAATGGCGAGTTAACTCTCACAGAAAGATATCTGTAGTGCTTGTTTTTTTCTTCCCCTCAGATCTCCCTGTTATCACCAGAATTCGACCGGATCAGAAGTGGGCCGCGATTGAAGATGGGTTTGAAGAATATACATAGAAGGAATACATGAATCGGCCTTGTGTATCAAGTTTGGGCTAGTTTGCCCGTGTATCTGTAACATAGTAGGATGCGTGTCGGTTAGAAGGAGTTTGGGCTCGTGCCCGGTTGGGATTATTCCCACGTTAGAAAGTCCCCCGGACTATAAATATGTATCTAGGGTTTATGAAATAAACAACAATCACGTTCACCACAAACCAATCTCGGCACATCGCCAACTCCCCCATCTCGAGGGTTTCTTCCGGGTAAGCACCATGCTGCCTAGATCGCATCTTGCGATCTAGGCAGCACACGTTTATTCGCCGTTCATGCGTTGCTCGTACTGAAGCCTTTTTGATGGCGAGCAACGTAGTTATCATAGATGTTTTAGGGTTAGCATTGTTCTTCGTATCATATGCTATCGTCGTGCAACCCTTAGGCATCTAGCCGCCCTTACGCCTATCACGGGTGTAAGGGCGGCACCCCGCTTGATCATTGTTTAGTAGATCCGATCCGTTATGATTGCTCCTTGTTCTTCAAGCATTAGTTTAATATCTGCATTGTTAGGCCTTACAAACGGGTCGAAGGATCCAGTGGCGCGTAGGGTGTAGTTTGCTAGCCCTAGACAGGATGTTCCGAGGATCAACTTCGTGTTGGTTTTTAGGCCTTGTCTAGGGTCGGTTTACGATCACCGTGCGTGGCCGCCGAGGCTCGATCACGAGTAGGATGTTCCGATTGTGCGGTGAAAACCCCAAATCGTAGTAGGTCGCTTTAGCTTTATCTTGATCAAGCAGGACCACCATCCGATCGTACACCTCGTACGTATCATGGGTGGATCGGCTCTTTGAGCCGATTCACAGACAACCTCGAGAGCCGATCGAGGCTCGTATTTAACGTTTACGTGTATGCCATGCAGAAACTAAGCGAGGCATCATCCAACACCTTCCCCGACCAGGTATAGGTCAGGTGGCACGCCCTTGCATCAGCATCGGACGTGTGTGCAGAAGGCTTTGCGGGCCGTCGCTCGGAGGGACCAGGGCCAGCCGCAGGTCCCGGGAGATTCCCGGCTCTACGGTGTTGCCCGTCGCTGCCCGCCGGTGGGTTTCCGACCGCAACACATTCTCGGCACGCCCGGTGGGACAATCTTCGACATCCACCGCATCGCCATCTACATCCGAGATGGCGGAAGGCACTCCGGTCAAGTACGAGGATCCGACCGAGGAGCTCAAGAAGAAGCATGACGAGATCAAAGCGGTCCTCGAAGCCGACCTCATCGGCTCTTTTCACGTAACCCGCTCACATGGCATCAGGTGGAAGGGGTTCTCACCGGAAGGCGCGCTCGATGGAGTGGACCTGTCCTCCCCGTCGAAGAACGCACCGGGTCGCTCGCGTCGGAGATCAACTTCATGGTGGCTCATTCGCTGCACCGCCATTCTGAGAGCATGGTGAACACTTTAGAGCGTGTCGCTCTGTGCGTGATCCAGGAAATCATGAGCCATCAGTATTCTCCGTCAGGACCAACTCTGGGGACTTACCAAGGAGAGATGCCACTCCAGTCCCGTCCACCGCTGCCGTTCGCGTTGGCAGCACCAGAAGTGCCGAGTTCATCGGCATACGTCGTCTACAAGATTGGTGGTGACCCTAGTGACTACCAATTCTTACATGAGGCGCCCAAGGAGATTCCCCACGGATACACGTGCGCATACGTGCCGGACCGCAGAATCGGGCACTCTCGAACCAGGCTGCAACGACGAGAGACTTCGGAACGGCAGGAGGAACGTCGGGAACAGATCTTGAGAAGCGTACGTGGCTAGCTAAGTACGCCACTCCGACAAACCTCCGGAGCTCAGCTCCTATAGTTGGCTCGAGTTGGAAAAGCAAGCATGGCTGGCTAAGTATGCCACCCCGGCGAACCTTCGAGTTCGACGCCTACAGCCATCACCGCGGATCAGATTTGTACAATTCCGAAAGACCAGCTTCGGCATGATGCCGAAAAGGAGGACAATCGGCTATTCCAAGCCGTACCCCAACGAGTACGAATTGATCCCGCTACCACCCAAATATCGGCTCCCCGACTTCACAAAGTTTAATGGATCTGATGGTTCCAGCTCCATCGAGCATGTGAGCCGATATTTGGCACAGCTGGGCATGATCTCGAGCATCGGACGAGCTGCGTGTGAGGTTCTTCGCACGGTCCCTCACGGGATCGGCTTTCGGGTGGTACACATCGCTGCCACCAAACTCAATCCGGACTTGGAAGCAGCTTGGAAGAACAGTTCCACGTGCGGTATCACTCGGAGGCTTCCGAGGCCGGCATTGCCGATCTAGCACAAGTACGACGAAGCGCGGGGAAACAAGTGACGTAATACGTCCGGCGCTTCGGGACCGTTAGGAACCGATGCTATTCGGTTCATGTAAGTGAAAAAAGAAGCGGTCGAGTTGGCGGTGGTGGGTCTCTCATCATCGATCAAGGACGTGGCCTCCCAAGCGTAGCTACCCTTCACCGGCGCACATGGTGCGAAGGCCGCCGCCGTATGAACAGCGCCACCCGGATGTTTACCAGGATAAATTCAAGCGTGCGGTGGTCCCGGTTGAGGCGGATGAAGATGAAGGTGCTGCGGGAGATCAAGAGGTAGCAAGTGGCTGAATGGACTCGGGGGCAAGCCCCGTGTCCTATAAGTGGGTTAAGCCACAAGGTCCTCCAAAAGGGTTTGACTTCGACGTGACCAAAGCCGAGCAGATTTTCGACCTCTTACTCAAGGAGAAGCAGCTAAAGTTACCCGAAGGCCACAAGACCCCCACGGTGCAAGAGCTGAACGGAAAGCCATACTGCAAATGGCATAACACGTTCACCCACGCCGCCAACGACTGCAGGGTGTGGCGTCAACAGGTCCAAATGGCGATAGAACAAGGACGGCTAATTTTCAGCCTGTACGCCATGAAGGTCGACACACACCCCTTCCCCGCCGTTAACATGGTGGGGTATACTTACCATGAAGGGTGCCAGCCATATTTCTCGTGCAATATCAACATGGTAGGACATGGGCACCACTCTGGTAAGGACGAAGATGAGGGCAGCTGCTCTCATAGCAAGGACACAGAGGAAGCCGCTCCACGCGATCGGCTCCGCCACGATGGCAAGCGCTACATCACAGAGGGAGAAGTGAGGAACGTAAGATATCAGCGACCTCTCTCTGATCACCTCCTCAACAAGTATGTGGGTCAATACGACCAACGCCGGCGATACAACGACGATGATGAAAAAGATCGTCTGGCTAGGGACGACAGGAGACGTCGTCGGCATGATCGCGATGAGGAGCGATATGAGCGCCACGCCAAGGAAAAGTCAAGGGAGCAAGACGACGTGGATAGGCACTAGGACTGCCCCTTCTTCAGACACTGCTGGGATTCAGGAATGAGCCGATTGCCTACAATCGGCAACTGCCCAGAATGTAAACAAGAGAAGAAGGATGCAGCTAACGTGTCCGTGTTCAAACGTCTAGGGCCTCTCCCGCCTCGGAACAAGCATGCCGAGTCCGCTCGGGTGGAAGATCTCGAGGAACTAGAGGACGATGATGAAGAAGAAGACAAGTATCATCGGCCAAGGTGGTGCCCCGATGGGCTCGGCCGTTCCCAAAAGCGAAGGGTTCAGCGTCTACGTGGGTTGGAGGAAGCCGAAAGGTTATACCCGCACACGTTGAGGAAGGCGCGGCCCGATCTCGGCCGCTAAAATTCAGCGAACCCCGGACGAAGAAGGTCGGCCACAAAGGAAAGAGTGGCGCCCCGTACAAAGAAAGCCGATGATGAGACATCGGCCGGCACAAACATGGTCTTCATCCTTCCAACGGAGTTTAGCGCTCCAGGATTAGACGAAGCACTCGTGGCACAACTTGACGGCGGCCCACGGCCGGTCATCTTTGAGAAGCCACGAGAGAGAAGCTACGAGCATCCGAAGGCCCCGTACTTGCGAGGTTACATCAATGGGCAGCCCGTCAACAAGATGTTGGTGGACACCGGAGCGGCGAGTTAACATTATGCCATACTCCATGCTACGTCGGTTGGGACGCTCCAGCTCGGATCCGATCAAGACCAATGTGACACCGAGCGATTTCAACGGCCAAGCATCCGACGCACAAGGTGTTCTCGAACGTGGATCCGACCGTAGGAAGGAAAACTGTCCCTACGACGTTCTTTATTGTCGACAAGCAAGAGCTCCTATGCTCGTCTTACTAGGAGAGATTGGATCCACGCCAATCGTTGCATCCCATCCACGATGCACCAATTCCTAATACAGTGGGATGGAGATGAAGTAGAAGTCGTCCACGCAGATGATTCAGCCGAGATTTCAACGGCCGGCATGAACGTTTGGGAGACATCAGGCCAAGAGCCACTCTCGGGCATCAATTTGGACGATCGCGAGCGCATCGACGTGACAAAGGACGGGGTTAGGCTGGTTTTATCCACCGGCCCGACCGTGTAACAAAAGCAACATCGATGGACAAACGTGGCGATACCGATCCGGTGATCGGCCCCAAGGATTTATGGAGGAACATTGCAAAACCTTCATCGAGCAAGCAACATGGAGGCCGATTCCAGCAATCGGCCAAAATTATCCTCACCATTCATTCCGCTCGGGTTCAACGTCGATCCAATGGGCAATGGGTTTGCGTCGGCTGATGCGCCTGGAAGAGATCTACACTGGTCCTAACAGAGCCGACGTTTACGTATAGTGCCTTGGCTAACCACAGAGCCGATTTCAGCAGTTACCTGGCGGAATCGGCTCGGGGGACACCTAATCAGATAAACACGTACGATACATGTGCAGTGAAATATTGGGGGCCGATAGAAAAAAAAAATTCGCATGATATGCAAGGAACAAAGCCGATGCATAGCCATCGACTCCAGCACAATTACACATGATCTACCCGCTGCGTGTTCAAGGCACGAATGGCTCAGGTCCATTTGTCTGAATTACGTGTACTCATCACTGTTTTCACCTCGACTGAGGCTCGGGGGGCAGCTGGCCTGGTAGATGCTCTGTTTTTTTTTTAAAAAAAAAAGCCGATTGGAGAGTCATCGGCTGGTCCCGCAACGCGATTCCTCTCTAAGGCGGCGAGTTCTTGCAAAAGAGGGATCCATCATTACCGATAGAGAGTTGGCTCTGGGCTATCTGGTTGCTGTAAAGGAATAGAGCAAGTGATATCTGTTCTGCAGAAGTTTCGGCTTCAACGACAAGTTGTTTTAGCAGCGGTTCTAGGACTCTTTTGAAGGCATTGGTCTGCCTCATTGTCTACCAGAGCTCAAAGTCATCGGTCGAAAGGATGAAGGATAGATCGTGAGGGCTTGATGGGCTGACATCGGCTTATTGAGCTTTGACCAAGTTCGCGATCACCCCGTGGTCGAAGAGATGAAGGATGGATTATGAGAGACCGATGCGCCGCCATCGGCTCATTGAGCATTGGCTAAGTGATGATCGGCAAAATCAGTATGAGGGGAAATCGGCTAAATTGGCATAAAGGAAATCGGCAAAATCAAGTTGGGGAATTTCTTCATTGATAAACGAGATTTCTTACATAAAGAGCTGATTGCTCTCAAAAGGAAGTACTAGGGGGATACATTGCCCCATCTACTACTGATCCTATGCTAAGGGCCCTATCTACGGGCCGTCGCTGCCCTCATCGTCGCCGTCGTCGCCGCTGTCGGCGCTACTCCCGGCGGGCTCGTCGTCGCTGCGCCGTAGCAACCGCCGGCAGGACCCTCGTTGTCCTCATCCTCCTCGTCCGCATCGTCGTCGTCGGCCGTCGAAGTCGCCGAGGTTTCCCGGCCGGGCGGAAGCGCTTGGCCGGCGGCTCGTCGGAGGAGCCGTCGTCGTCCTCCTCCTCCTTCGCCTCCTCGGAGGAGGTGAAGTCGTCCCCGGGGAGAAGCGATCGTCATCGCTCTCCTCCTCCGATTCCCCGTCGGCGAGGAAGCGGAGGTCGCTCTCCCCGTCCGTTGAGGACTTGTCGTCCTCGGACCAGACGGAGAAGTCGTGGCCGGGCTCCTCCCCGACTTCTATGGCGCGGCGGATGTTGGCCGCATGGACCTCCTGTGGGTCCCGTTCTGGCGTCGGCTCGTAGGAGGAAGAGGACTCGATGGAAAGTCCTGAGGAGGAAGAGGAAGAGGAAGACATTGCTACAGGGGAAGAGGGTTTTTTGGGCGCTGGTGGACAGAACAGAGCAGGGGGATGAAGTGGCGAACCGTTCGGCACAGATAAATAAAGGGGGTGTAGTGGAGGTTTAATGCCTTGACGGTTCTCGAGGACGTGGTGCCGAAATTATCAATTCGTGCAGAGAAGCCCAGGAGGCGAGGCGAAATGATGGAAGATTCGTGGCGGTTCTCGCTCCGCCACGACATGACCCGACGAAAGAAAAGTGTAATGATTTTGGAAATGTCATTTCCAAAACCAGGGGGCATGTGTTATCACCGAGATTCGACCGGATCAGAAGTGGGCCGCGATTGAAGATGGGTTTGAAGAATATACATAGAAGGAATACATGAATCGGCCTTGTGTATCAAGTTTGGGCTAGTTTGCCCGTGTATCTGTAACATAGTAGGATGCGTGTTGGTTAGAAGTAGTTTGGGCTCGTGCCCGGTTGGGATTATTCCCACGTTAGAAAGTCCCCCGGACTATAAATATGTATCTAGGGTTTATGAAATAAACAACAATCACGTTCACCACAAACCAATCTCGGCGCATCGCCAACTCCCCCATCTCGAGGGTTTCTTCCGGGTAAGCACCATGCTGCCTAGATCGCATCTTGCGATCTAGGCAGCACACGTTTATTCGTCGTTCATGCGTTGCTCGTATCGAAGCCTTTTTGATGGCGAGCAACGTAGTTATCATAGATGTTTTAGGGTTAGCATTGTTCTTCGTATCATATGCTATCGTCGTGCAACCCTTAGGCATCTAGCCGCCCTTACGCCTATCACGGGTGTAAGGGCGGCACCCCACTTGATCATTGTTTAGTAGATCCGATCCGTTATGATTGCTCCTTGTTCTTCAAGGATTAGTTTAATATCTGCATTGTTAGGCCTTACAAACGGGTCGAAGGATCCAGTGGCGCGTAGGGTGTAGTTTGCTAGCCCTAGACAGGATGTTCCGAGGATCAACTTCGTGTTGGTTTTTAGGCCTTGTCTAGGGTCGGTTTACGATCACCGTTCGTGGCCGCCAGGCTCGATCACGAGTAGGATGTTCCGATTGTGCGGTGAAAACCCCAAATCGTAGTAGGTCGCTTTAGCTTTATCTTGATCAAGAAGGACCACCATCTGATCGTACACCTCGTACGTATCATGGGTGGATCGGCTCTTTGAGCCGATTCACAGGACAACCCGAGAGCCGATCGAGACTCGTATTTAACGTTTACGTGTATGCCATGCAGGAAACTAAGCGAGGCATCATCCAACACCTTCCCGACCAGGTATAGGTCAGGTCGCACGCCCTTACATCAGCATCGGACGTGTGTGCAGAAGGCTTTGCGGGCCGTCGCTCGGAGGGACCAGGGCCAGCCGCAGTCCTGGGAGATTCCCGGCTCTACGGTGTTGCCCGTCGCTGCCCGCCGATGGGTTTCTGACCGCAACACTCCCTCAGTTTTGGCATACCTCAGCAAAATGGGCAAATCAAAGGCCACATGTACTTCCTGAGCAGACAAACAAGGTACATGTGCATACAAATACTGCAGAAACAGCTATATCAACATGACCTCGTATTTTCTTTCACAAAAAACATGACCTCATATTTTAATAAGGAAAAGATACATGGCACAAAAATGGGGCATAACCCTGCAAATAACAATGAGGCAAATCACTTAATCACACATTATTCAGTTATCCGTAACATGTAAAACCAGGATAATATTCAATAAGAAATAGCATATATGACGGTCATGTTTTCATTGAATAATAACCGAACGGCAAATTTAGCAAATCAAAAAATGCGGTGACTGATTTGAGCACCTCCTGACGAAGACACATGGTCTAGCTAATCTTCGATGGCAAAATTACCTGAACCATAACCGTGTACCTCCCAATTCAGAATTCCCCTGTTTTTTTTTTTTACCTTCACTTCAGGTGGAACCAACCTAGCTATCTAGGTAGGTATCAGGTAAGATCCATCAATAGATTCACATCTTGCAATGACATTAGTTCAGCTGAACAGCGGACTCCATTTTGGTACACTCATTGTATAGATGACCTTTTCCTTCTCAAAACGCTGCAGACAATAATACGGTCAAAGAAATGGCTGAGCGAAAAAACCTTAAATGGATACATAGCTAGATTAGTTTCAGTCATAAGTAAATAACACAAGTATAGCATCCGTATGATTATTCTTACTGTGGAAGCTGTAGCTACAGTAGGAATCGGCAAAGAAAGCTTACCTCCACGAAAGACGATGTGAAAAAATATTCACATAATCCGTACTGTTGAATTCATATTGTTGCGCTGCACAAAATGTAGAGCAATAGTGAGATAATATGAAAACACTAAGCAGTTACAGTATAGGAAAGTGTCAGCTCAATCCCCTAAGAGAAGGTATACATGATAATCAAGTAAAGAGAAATCATTCTGCTATGTAGGAATCCAATATGAGTTGTGGGCTTTTGTATCTCACGCAGCGAAGAGAATGTACAGCTGGGATATATGCTCGTTTCAATGTAAGCTTGCATATATAGCCTCTCTGGTGGTACTCTCGGATATTATTTTTCAATAAAATATCTATATAAACAACAAAAACATTTGAGAATTTCATCAAGCGCATGGTGTGCATTTGGAAATGAAGAAGGAACCGACCGAGTAAATGAGGTCATGAACCCGACACAATCCAAAGCATGTCGGGTAGATGAACACAATAGCCTGGAACATCCAAGAAATAAAAATCTTAGCTAAAATAAGATATTTATTTGGTTCTAAGAATCAGCATTATATTGATGTATACGAGTAAATCACGGTAAGAAAATGCATAATTTTTAAGAAGCTCACGTTGTGCTTGCAAACCAGACAAAAGCTAAACCACCTCTTCTACAGCCTCTTCCCCGCATAAACCTATCCATATGGCAGAGACGAACGCCCTGATGAGGCACATCTGAGAACATGGTACAAAAAATAAAGAGATCGGTGGGGCTGAAGAAAGTGGGAGGAGGCCTTGATACCGCGTTACTGGTCAAACGCTCCCCGCAGTTGCTAGCCCAATCAGGAGCGAGCAACGGAGAACAAAATCTACTCCTCGTCGATGTTAATCTCCAGGAGGCCTAGGCATCACAACCTCACAGCCACGACAGTGTCTAATAGCTGCTCCTCTTCTTCATCCATCCGCATGGCCTAGGCGTGGGCGTTGTTTCCCATCCAATGCTGAAAAATTATGCAATCATCTTATTAACAATAATATAATTAGTGTCCATAGTTTAGCAACCCATCAAATTCAACCGTGTAGGAATATACAAAAGGATCTGGTATGCAAAACATTAAGGTAGCCAGCTCCAAGAGCTTTATAGTCAACTATCTTGTCGATCTAATAATTAGCTGGTGGCAAAAAATAATCAAATCTCTTCGGACTTCTAATATGTAAGAACAAATGTAGTCCAAAAGATAGTCAAATATGTACTGAATCCAAGAAGCTTTTCGTCTTTTCTAAATGGAAAGATCAATAGAATAGATTCCTGTCATATCTAAAAGAATTTGCACAAATCAAAAACAATTTCAGGGCTTAGATCGAGGGGGAAGGGTGAATAAAGGGGATGGATGCACCTAGATGTGGACTTCTTCTTGACGCTGAGAACGGGGACAGCCTAGATGTGGACTTATTCTTGACGCTGAGAACGGGGACAGTGGCGCCACCCACTCCCGTCGTGCAGCAGCGATGCTTCTCTTGTTGAGCGCCAAGGGGGAGAGAGGTGAAGGGAGGGGCTGGCGGAGACGAACAGGTGACGACTCAGCTTGGTCGTGGATCCCTATGTTGTGTCTTGGCGGCGGCCCGCAAGGGACGGCGAGGTCCGCGAACGTCCACCGGCGCCCTCCCCTCACCGCTGCTCGGGTCGAGCGCGAGCCGAACAACTCGCAACGATACGAGATGGCGCCCTCCCGGGTGCCGATGGTGTGCACGACCCCGGCCGGGCCGGGGCGATTGACGGAGTGGAGCCATGGATGGAGACGACGGAGCTCATCACGCCGAGGAGGAGGTCGACGGCGGCTGTCGTGGACGCGAACCCCTGCAGCACATCTCCAAGACGGAGGCGAGGGCTTGAATCCCCGACGGCGGCGCCGGAGGCACGAGGGAAAGGGAGAGGCGGCGGCCGTGAGGAGGAAGAAGGCCATTGGGGAGGAGGGGAAGGAAGGGGATTGGGCGGACGAAGTTGCGTGCTCTCTCCCCGCGAGACGCCGGGCCGGGCGGGCTTCACGTGACCCATGGATAAAAAACGGGTCTGCGGGAGGGCCTCACGCCCTGGACGAAACGGCCGGTCAAGATCGCGCCACATCACCTCAATTGGACGGCCCAAAATCCAAACGGCTGTGAGGCCCACTATGGGGGGCACCATATACACCTTTAGATATGGAAGCAGCATTTACATATCACACGAAAATAATACCAAATACAAGAAACAGCTATATCAACATGACCTCGTATTTTCTTTCACAAAAAACATGACCTCATATTTTAATAAGGAAAAGATACATGGCACAAAAATGGGGCATAACCCTGCAAATAACAATGAGGCAAATCACTTAATCACACATTATTCAGCTTATCCGTAACATGTAAAACCAGGATAATATTCAATAAGAAATAGCATATATGACGGTCATGTTTTCATTGAATAATAACCGAACGGCAAATTTAGCAAATCAAAAATGCGGTGACTCGATTTGAGCACCTCACAGAAGACACATGGTCTAGCTAATCTTCAGTGGCAAAATTACCCGAACCATAACCGTGTACCTCCCAATTCAGAATTCCCCTGTTTTTTTTACCTTCACTTCAGGTGGAACCAACCTAGCTATCTAGGTAGGTATCAGGTAAGATCCATCAATAGATTCACATCTTGCAATGACATTAGTTCAGCTGAACCGCGGACTCCATTTTGGTACACTCATTGTATAGATGACCTTTTCCTTCTCAAAACGCTGCAGACAATAATACGGTCAAAGAAATGGCTGAGCGAAAAAACCTTAAATGGATACATAGCTAGATTAGTTTCAGTCATAAGTAAATAACACAAGTATAGCATCTGTATGATTATTCTTACTGTGGAAGCTGTAGCTACAGTAGGAATCGGCAAAGAAAGCTTACCTCCCCGAAAGACGATGTGAAAAAATATTCACATAATCCGTACCGTTGAATTCATATTGTTGCGCTGCACAAAATGTAGAGCAATAGTGAGATAATATGAAAACACTAAGCAGTTACAAGTATAGGAAAGTGTCGGCTTAATCCCCTAAGAGAAGGTATACATGATAATCAAGTAAAGAGAAATCATTCTGCTATGTAGGAATCCAATATGAGTTGTGGGCTTTTGTATCTCACGCAGCGAAGAGAATGTACAGACTGGGATATATGCTCGTTTCAATGTAAGCTTGCATATATAGCCTCTCCGGTGGTACTCTCGGATATTATTTTTCAATAAAATATCTATATAAACAACAAAAACATTTGAGAATTTCATCAAGCGCATGGTGTGCATTTGGAAATGAAGAAGGAACTGACCAATAAATGAGGTCATGAACCCGACACAATCCAAAGCATGTCAGGTAGATGAACACAATAGCCTGGAACATCCAAGAAATAAAAATCTTAGCTAAAATAAGATATTTATTTGGTTCTAAGAATCAGCATTATATTGATGTATACAGTAAATCACGGTAAGAAAATGCATAATTTTTAAGAAGCTCACGTTGTGCTGCAAACCAGCAAAAGCTAAATCACCTCTTCTACAGACCTCTTCCCCGCATAAACCTATCCATATGGCAGTAGACGAACGCCCCGATGAGGCACATCTGAGAACATGGTACAAAAAATAAAGAGATCGGTGGGGCTGAAGAAAGTGGGAGGAGGCCTTGATACCGCGTTACTGGTCAAACGCTCCGCAGTTGCTAGCCCAATCAGGAGCGAGCAACGGAGAACAAAATCTACTCCTCGTCGATGTTAATCTCCAGGAGGCCTAGGCATCACAACCTCACAGCCACGACAGTGTCTAATAGCTGCTCCTCTTCGTCATCCATCCGCATGGCCTAGGCGTGGGCGTTGTTTTCCATCCAATGCTGAAAAATTATGCAATCATCTTATTAACAATAATATAATTAGTGTCCATAGTTTAGCAACCCATCAAATTCAACCGTGTAGGAATATACAAAAGGATCTCGGTATGCAAAACATTAAGGTAGCCAGCTCCAAGAGCTTTATAGTCAACTATCTTGTCGATCTAATAATTAGCTGGTGGCAAAAAATAATCAAATCTCTTCAGACTTCTAATATGTAAGAACAAATGTAGTCCAAAAGATAGTCAAATATGTACTGAATCCAAGAAGCTTTTCGTCTTTTCTAAATGGAAAGATCAATAGAATAGATTCCTGTCATATCTAAAAGAATTTGCACAAATCAAAAACAATTTCAGGGCTTAGATCGAGGGGGGAAGGGTGAATAAAGGGGATGGATGCACCTAGATGTGGACTTCTTCTTGACGCTGAGAACGGGGACAGCCTAGATGTGGACTTCTTCTTGACGCTGAGAACGGGGACAGTGGCGCCACCCACTCCCGTCGTGCAGCAGCGATGCTTCTCTTGTTGAGCGCCAAGGGGGAGAGAGGTGAAGGGAGGGGCTGGCAGAGACGAACAGGTGACGACTCAGCTTGGTCGTGGATCCCTATGTTGTGTCTTGGCGGCGGCCTGCAAGGGACGGCGAGGTCTGCAGACGTCACCGGCGCCCCTCCCCTCACCGCTGCTCGGGTCGAGCGCGAGCCAGAACAACTCGCAACGATACGAGATGGCGCCCTCCGGGTGCCGATGGTGTGCACGACCCTGGCTGGCTGGGGTGATTGACGGAGTGGAGCCATGGATGGAGACGACGGAGCTCATCACGCCGAGGAGGAGGTCGATGGCAGCGTCGTGGACGGAACCCCTGCAGCACATCTCCAAGACGGAGGCAGGGGCTTGAATCCCCGACGGCGGCGCTGGAGGCACGAGGGAAAGGGAGAGGCGGCGGCTGTGAGGAGGAAGAAGGCCATTGGGGAGGAGGGGAAGGAAGGGGATTGGGCGGACGAAGTTGCGTGCTCTCTCCCCGCGAGACGCCGGGCCGGGCGGGCTTCACGTGACCCATGGATAAAAAATGGGTCTGCGGGAGGGCCTCACGCCCTGGACGAAACGGCCGGTCAAGATCGCGCCACATCACCTCAATTGGACGGCCCAAAATCCAAACTGCTGTGAGGCCCCCTATGGGGGGCATCATATACACCTTTAGATGCCAACGTTCCTAGACAGACAAAAAAAAACGGCTTTTGCCGGACGCTATATTGGGGCGTGAGTGAAGATGCTCTAAGGTACGAGGTGTTCGGTGCATATTTTAACCACCAAAACCTTAAAAAAGGTTGTTTTCCAATGTTGCTTGCATTTGCGGGTATCTTTGCTCTAAGGCATGGAAGCTTTCTCGTTAAGCCTACATTCCGCCCAATTATAAGAGCACTAGATGACCGGTTGCGCTATCGCGCAAATGGCAGAAATAGTACATGAGAGAAATGCCTAAATCAATGCAAACCAAAGACTATTAGTAATATGCTAATGAACAATAATATATAGGATGACGCCCTGGCGCAAAGACCAAACCCGGGCCTGAATTGAAGCCATGTCCTATCAGTAAATGAGTACATCATGATAATCAGCAAGAAATAAAACGCAAATGATGGTTCGGTTGCACACCAAGATGATCAGAAAATCACCAATAGCAATACATTGTCTTACAACACAAACACAGATGATAGAATCAAAAGGTCACACAATAGTAAATAGCCCATATTGCAATAATATGTTTAGTCCTACTCTGATGGTGTTAAGGTACACTAGTAGATAACAGGCCTTTTGTTCCGGGTGTTAAGGGCCTTTTGTCGCGGGCGGCCAGCCGCGACAACGGAGGCGCGACAAAAGGGTCCACCTTTTGTCGCGGGTCGCTTACGACCCGCGACATAAGGTCCACCACGTGGCAGCTGCGGGCGCGCACGGCACAGGCCCTTTGTCGCGGGCGGTGTTACCACCCGCGACAAAAGGACCTATACGTGGCGCGCGCACAACGCCGCTGCTTTAGGGTTTGAGGGGTGCAGCACCCCTCCCCCCGCCACCGACCGCCTGTTATTTCATTTTTTTCGTTCGAAAATAAAAGTTGCATATATTTGTACGCTACTAGAAGTTGTACACGTTCATTCAATATATATATATATATATATATATAGATCGATCAAACAAATGTTGGAAGCAAAAGTCGATTTCCCTTACATGTAGATTCCCCTTACATATATATATACATTTAGCTCACGATCGACAAGCGGTACTAACGACCGTCTATTTGGAGGTAGAGCATCTATTTGGACTAAACAAGCCTTTGTTGTTTAGTACTTCTTTAACCAAAAGTCCCGCCAGCTTCCTCCGCAATTCCTAGTAGGTGTTCCTTTGGTTGGAGTCTCGTCCCGCATGTAGTCGACCTATATACGAAAATGAGATGAGTATGACTATATCAATCTTGATAACGAAATATTGACGATAATAAATAAAGTTTGTGAGTGTTATTGCTTACGTTGAATTTATTTCTGTTCTGCGTCTCAGTGGTTAACATGCGAATGGACTCGCAAACGTAGTATCCACATAGATTCGTCCCTTGTGGCTGCCGAGGGCACGGTACAGGAGTAAATGTTAACTTCTCCGCCTGGTATCATCCTTACGATGTCTCTTGAAAGCGGTCCAAGCCCTGCCAGGCAAAAGAATGATTGAATGAGTGGATAATTAATTGATATCTCACGAAAGATATAGCGCGGTGATGAAGAAAAATACACTTGGAGCAACTTCTGCAAGTCGTGGAACCCGTCCACGCCTCTACTCAGTGGGTCTCTTACTTCAACTATTCCCTTATCAGGTTGAATGTCTAGTAGAATCCAGTGGAAGCTGCACATGTTATGTATATACGTCAGGAATTACACTTAACATCGAGTAAGAAAAATTGAATGTGCATAAAAGATCATTAAGACTCTCACTCGTAGTTGTAAGGAAACAATATTGAATCACGAAATATTGCTCCCCCAAAAACCTTAGTAGGTTTCCCCCGTGTCTTGGGCATTATACTTTACCGTTTGAACATGTACTTTATCTAGGTCAACAAACCCAATATTGATAATATTATTACTTTTGCATTCACCGATCTTCGATCCGCATAATAGAGAACACATAAGATATAATTAGTATATGCAATGAAAAACGAACATGAACTCGAATGAAAATGAACTTATATGTAGTTAACAACTTACAAGCAATAGCAACTCATGAGAGATTTGTCGAGGGCTTCTAAATTGAATAACTGCCAGAGTTCATTCATCTCAATATGGATCTCCTCCTTTCGGTAGTAATATTCAAATGGTATAGTCGCCACGATGAACCTTATGTTCTCCTTGCATGCATCAAGGTACCACTGATGCAAATTCCGCATATGTGTTGGCAGTTTATGCAGCTGCTCTGTGCTGACCAAGTCGGCCCCGTAGACAAATTTAGGAGCTATATCAGCAGTGGGTAGTGCAGCATCTGCTGTAGACAGCAATTCCTCCACGGTAACGTCACAGTGCAGCCGCTAGCTTTGCAGCTTCTTCCATATCGAAACCACCCCGTTCCCGGTACAGCTTGGAAACATTAAACACTTTGAGTGCTGGGATCGATTGTTTGGGCTGAGCACCGAGGAGGGGAACTTCCTTTCTCTTTTTGCCTTTTGTCGTTGGCTTGGCCTTGAGGGGTGCACTTGTTGCAGCTTGACTTATTCTCAGCTGCACTTCTAGCCGATGATTTGCTCGTGCCAGCAATGTCCTTCTCCTTAGCCTTTTCAGCCTTCTTTTGGTCAATTACCTTCGCAAGAGCGCGTGTATAGTCATCCTTCTTCTCGTGTAAGTCATACTCGCGATGGTGTGTTCGGAAAACTAGTAGCATATGCTATTTGCTTCTCGGTGTATGGCTCGGCGCCGGAGGTTTTGGCTTATGGAAATGATCATAGTTGTGTTTCGCAACAGCGGCCGCATTTTCCTCGACAGTAAGATCCCAAGGACGGGGAGGAGGAACCTTTGGTACTTTTGGGAGGGGCGACCTCTTGCGGACAGGACTCTTGAAACGCTTCCGGCAGGGTGCGCCATTCCGAGTCTTTTTGGGCGGAGGCGGCGGCGCTGGAGATGGAGATGGACTACCGATGTCGTGGTCGACGTCGTACCCATGGGGTGATGGTGGCGACATGTGATCAGTAGGAGGAGGTGATGGTGGCCTCGTGATCATCCGGAGGAGGTGATGGTGGCCTCGCGATCATCCGGAGGAGGTGATGGTGACCTGCTCGGACGACCGGTACTAGGGGCTACCCAGCCCGGCAGCTTGATGTTCTTCTTTTCCCGTGAGAATGATTTCTCCCAAGACCTCTCCGAGTGTAAGCCCCCCATCACCTCCGGGGATATCAAGCTCCAATGTCTCCCACGACGGGACAACTCGAATCCACCCCGACACGAGCATAGTCAGCTGGAATCGGATTGCCATGCCATGTTGCCGGCTCACCTTCAGGTCCAAATGCCGGTAAGACATAGCCGACCGCCACCTTAACAGAAACCTTCCTGAACACCTCATGGAGATCACAAGGTGTTTGCTCCTTGATTCCATCCAAGGGGTCGCCAGGACCGGCATCTATCATCATCCGTGTAGAAGGGGCCTCCGAGTCGGCCACGCTGCTGTCTCGTCGCTGAGATATGTCGGCGGTATTATCTGGCTGGCGCCGGCCTTTTAGTTCATTTATCTCCCGCTGCCGCCGCTGAAGCTCCCGCCGCCGCTGGTCAAGTCGGCGTTGGAACTCGGCCATCTGGTCATTCCGCACCTCCAGCTCGGCGTTGTTTAGCTCTCGCTCGGCTTCTATAAGTCTCCGCGTCGGCCGGAAACCCAAGCGACCATGGAACACTAGGGCCGAAGCCTCTTGTTCGTCCTCCCTTCTCAGGATTACCGAGGACAAGCGTCGCAAATCTTTCTCTCTATCCGGAGCAAACTTAAGTTTTCCCGCCTTTATATCTCGCCGTCACTTCAATCCATTTTTGCCCGGGTACCCTAACCCCGCTCGTCACTTTCAACAATGTTCCCCGTCTTCATGTCATACTCACAGCCATGCGCGAGGAACCAATTTCGAGCCCTAGTGTCCCATCCTTCTCGCGTGGGTTCCGGAGTGATCCCCTTCGGCCTCCATCTCAGCCCTCTTGTGCATCCCACTTAGGCATGGCCCTTCCGTAGCCCCCTCGCCCGTATGATGGTGATATTCCTTTAAGCTTGCATTCTTCTTGTTTTTCGTTGACGAGTTCACAGCCTCCTCCGATTCTTTGTACCTCACAAATTCTTCCCGCTATGCTCTCGCTTCGCTAGGTAGTTCTCGAATAATGGAGGCTTCTTGTCTTTCTTATAATTTTTCCATAACCGATTCTTATACGCCCGGAAAAGTTCCCCCATCTTCTTAAGAGCCCATTTCTTCACTAGCGCCCGCTGCTTAGCATTCTCAGACTCCGATCCCAAATCTGGCAAAGTGAAATGTGCCATAAGGTCGCTGAAAAGTGTGTCTTTGTACCTATCGGCAACTGATGGCGTGTATTTCACACGTTCGTTGGGCAACCCCAAGAGGAAGGTATGATGCGCACAGCAGCAAGTTTTCCCTCAGAAAGAAACCAAGGTTTATCGAACCAGGAGGAGCCAAGAAGCACGTTGAAGGTTGATGGCGGCGGGATGTAGTGCGGCGCAACACCGTAGATTCCGGCGCCAACGTGGAACCCGCACAACACAACCAAAGTACTTTGCCCCAACGAAACAAAGGAGGTTGTCAATCTCACCGGCTTGCCGTAACAAAGGATTAACCGTATTGTGTGGAAGATGATTGTTTGCAGAGAAAATAGTAAAACAAGTATTGCAAGCAGATTTGTATTTCAAGTATTAAAGAATGGACCGGGGTCCATAGTTCACTAGAGGTGTCTCTCCCATAAGATAAAAGCATGTTGGGTGAACAAATTACAGTCGGGCAATTGACAAATAGAGAGGGCATAACAATGCACATACATGACATGATAAGTATAGTGAGATTTAATTGGGCATTACGACAAAGTACATAGACCGCCATCCAACCGCATCTATGCCTAAAAAGTCCACCTTCAAAGTTATCGTCCGAACCCCTCCAGATATTAAGTTGCTAACAACTGTACAATTGCATTAAGTATGGTGCGTAATGTAATCAACAACTACATCCTCGGACATAGCGCCAATGTTTTATCCCTAGTGGCAACAAGCACAACACAACCTTAGAACTTTCTCACATCGTCCTGTGTGTCAATGCAGCATGAACCCACTATCGAGCATAAGTACTCCCTCTTGGAGTTAAAAGTAAAAAACTTGGCCAGAGCCTCTACTAGAAACGGAGAGCATGCAAGATCATAAACAACACATGTATAATAACTTGATAATTAACATGACATAGTATTCTCTATCCATCGGATCCCGACAAACACAACATATAGAATTACGGATAGATGATCTTGATCATGTTAGGCAGCTCACAAGATCCGACAATGATAGCACAATGGGGAGAAGACAACCATCTAGCTACTGCTATGGACCCATAGTCCAGGGGTAGACTACTCACTCATCACTCCGGAGGCGACCATGGCGGTGTAGAGTCCTCCGGGAGATGATTCCCCTCTCCGGCAGGGTGCCGGAGGCGATCTCCTGGATCCCCCGAGATGGGATCGGCGGCGACGGCGTCTCAGCAAGGTTTTCCGTATCGTGGCTCTCGGTACTGGGGGTTTCGTCACGGAGGCTTTAAGTAGGCGGAAGGGCAAGTCAAGAGGCGGCACGGGGGGCCCACACCATAGGCCGGCGCGGCCCCACCCCGTGGCCCCTCTTCGTCTCGTCTTCGGACTTCTGGAAGCTTCGTGGAAAAATAGGCCCCTGGGCTTTGATTTCGTCCAATTCCGAGAATATTTCGTTACTAGGATTTCTGAAACCAAAAACAGCAGAAAACAAAGAATCGGCACTTCGGCATCTTGTTAATAGGTTAGTTCCGTAAAATGCACGAATATGACATAAAGTGTGCATAAAACATGTAGGTATCATCAATAATATGGCATAGAACATAAGAAATTATCGATACGTCGGAGACGTATCAAGCATCCCCAAGCTTAGTTCTCGCTCGTCCCGAGCAGGTAAAACGATAACAAAGATAATTTCTGAAGTGATATGCCATCATAACCTTGATCATACTATTTGTAAACATATGTAGTGGATGCAGCGATCAAAACAATGGTGATGACATGAGTAAACAAGTGAATCATAAAGCAAAGACTTTTCATGAATAGTACTTCAAGACAAGTATTAATAAGTCTTGCATAAGAGTTAACTCATAAAGAAATAAATCAAAGTAAAGGTATAGAAGCAACACAAAGGAAGATTAAGTTTCAGCGAGTTGCTTTCAACTTGTAACATGTATATCTCATGGATAATTGTCAACATAGAGTAATATAACAAGTACAATATGCAAGTATGTAAGAATCAATGCACAGCTCACACAAGTGTTTGCTTCTTGAGGTGGAGAGAGATAGGTGAACTGACTCAACATAAAAGTAAAGAGAATGGTCCTTCAAAGAGGAAAGCATCGATTGCTATATTTGTGCTAGAGCTTTTATTTTGAAAACATGAAACAATTTTGTCAACGGTAGTAATAAAGCATATGAGTTATGAAAGTTATATCTTACAAGTTGCAAGTCTCATGCATAGTATACTAATAGTGCCCGCACCTTGTCCTAATTAACTTGGACTACCGGATCTTTGCAATGCACATGTTTTGACCAAGTGTCACAATGGGGTACCTCCATGCCGCCCGTACAAAGGTCTAAGGAGAAAGCTCGCATTTTGGATTTCTCGCTTTTGATTATTCTCAACTTAGACATCCATACCGGGACAACATGGACAACGGATAATGGACTCCTCTTTTATGCATAAGCATGTGGCAACAATTATTATTCTCATATGAGATTGAGGATATGTGTCCAAACTGAAACTTCCACCATGAATCATGGCTTTAGTTAGCGGCCCAAAGTTCTTCTCTAACAATATGCATGCTCCAACCATGAAGGTGGTAGATCTCTCTTGCTTCGTACAAGACGGACATGCATAGCAACTCACATGATATCCAACAAGAAATAGTTGATGGCGTCCCCGTAAACATGGTTACCGCTAAACAAGCAACTTAATAAGAGATAAAGTGCATAAGTACATATTCAATACTACAATAGTTTTTAAGCTATTTGTCCCATGAGCTATATATTGCAAAGGTGAATGATGGAATTTTAAAGGTAGCACTCAAGCAATTTACTTTGGAATGGCGGGTAAATACCATGTAGTAGGTAGGTATGGTGGACACAAATGGCATAGTGGTTGGCTCAAGTATTTTGGATGCATGAGAAGTATTCCTCTCGATACAAGGTTTAGGCTAGCAAGGTTATTTGAAACAAACACAAGGATGAACGGTACAGCAAAACTCACATAAAGGACATATGGTAAACATTATAAGACTCCATACCGTCTTCCTTGTTGTTCAAAACTCAATACTAGATGTTATCTAGACTCTAGAGAAACCAAATATGCAAACCAAATTAGCAAGCTCTAAGTATTTCTTCATTAATGGGTGCAAGGTATATGATGCAAGAGCTTAATCATGAGCACAAAAATTGCCAAGTATCAAATTATCCAAGACATTTTATAGTTACTACATGTAGCATTTTCCAATTCCAACCATATAACAATTTAACGAAGGAGAAACTTCGCCATGAATACTATGAGTAGAACCTAAGGACATATTTGTCCATATGCAACAGCGGAGCGTGTCTCTCTCCCATAAAGTGAATGCTAGGATCCATTTTATTCAAACAAAACAAAAACAAAAACAAACCGACGCTCCAAGCAAAGTGCATAAGATGTGGCCGAATAAAAATATAGTTTCAGGGGAGGAACCCGATAATGTTGTCGATGAAGAAGGGGATGCCTTGGGCATCCCCAAGCTTAGACGCTTGAGTCTTCTTAATATATGCAGGGGTGAACCACCGGGGCATCCCCAAGCTTAGAGCTTTCACTCTCCTTGATCATATTGCATCATACTCCTCTCTTGATCCTTGAAAACTTCCTCCACACCAAACTCGAAACAACTCATTAGAGGGTTAGTGCATAATAAAAATTCACATGTTCAGAGGTGACACAATCATTCTTAACACTTCTGGACATTGCATAAAGCTACTGGACATTAATGGATCAAAGAAATTCATCCAACATAGCAAAAGAGGCAATGCGAAATAAAAGACAGAATCTGTCAAAACAGAACAGTCCGTAAAGATGGATTTTATTAGGCCACCAGACTTGCTCAAACGAAAATGCTCAAATTGAATGAAAGTTGCGTACATATCTGAGGATCACTCACGTAAATTGGCATAATTTTCTGAGTTACCTACAGAGAATTAGACCCAGATTCGTGATAGCAAAGAAATCTGTTTCTGCGCAGTAATCCAAATCTAGTACTTACTTTTCTATCAAAGACTTTACTTGGCACAACAAACTTAAAACTAAGATAAGGATAGGTTGCTACAGTAGTAAACAACTTCCAAGACACAAATATAAAACAAAGTACTGTAGGTAAAAACATGGGTTGTCTCCCATAAGCGCTTTTCTTTAACGCCTTTCAGCTAGGCGCGTAAAGTGTAACTCAAGTAACATCGAGAGATGAAGCATCAACATCATAATTTGTTCTAATAATAGAATCATAAGGTACCTTCATTCTCTTTCTAGGGAAGTGTTCCATACCTTTCTTGAGAGGAAATTGATATTTAATATTACCTTCCTTCATATCAATAGTAGCACCAACGGTTCGAAGAAAAGGTCTTCCCAATATAATGGGGCAAGATGCATTGCATTCAATATCCAAGACAACAAAATCAACGGGGACAAGGTTATTGTTAACCATAATATGAACATTATCAACTTTCCCCAAAGGTCTCTTTTTAGCATTATCAACGAGATTAACATCCAAATAACAATTTTTCAATGGTGGCAAGTCAAGCATATCATAGACTTTCTTAGGCATAACAGAAATACTTGCACCAAGATCACATAAAGCATTACAATCAAAATCTTTGACTCTCATTTTAATGATGGGCTCCCAACCATCCTCTAGCTTTCTAGGAATAGAAGTTTCAAGTTTTAGTTTCTCTTCTCTAGCTTTTATGAGAGCATTTGTAATATGTTTTGTGAAAGCCAAATTTATAGCGCTAGCATTGGGACTCTTAGCAAGTTTTTGCAAGAACTTTATAACTTCAGAGATATGGCAATCATCAAAATCTAAATCATTACAATCTAAATCAATGGGATTATCATCCCCAAGGTTGGAAAAAATTTCAGCAGTTTTAGCAGTTTCAGGTAATTTTGCGCGCTTTGCACTAGGAGTAGAAGCTTTGCTAACACCAATTATTTTATCATGGATAGTAGGAGGTGCAGCAACATATGAATCATTAGCATTGCTAGTGGTGGTAATCGTCCAAACTTTAGCTACATTTTCCTTTTTAGCTAGTTTTTCATTTTCTTCTCTATCCCACCTAGCACGCTAGTCTCAGCCATTAATCTTATATTCTCATTAATTCTAACTTGGATGGCATTTGCTGTAGTAACAATTTTATTTTCAATATCCCTATTAGGCATAACTTTCGATTTCAAAAGATCAACATCGTAGGCAAGACTATCAACTCTAGAAACAAGAATATCAATTTTATTGAGCTTTTCCTCAACAGATTTGTTAAAGGCAGCTTTGTGTACTAATAAATTCTTTAAGCATGGCCTCAAGTTCAGGGGGTGTATTCCTATTATTGTTGTAAGAATTCCCATAAGAATTAGCATAACCGTTACCATTATTATAAGGATATGGCCTATAGTTATTACTAGAATTGTTCCGATAAGCATTGTTGTTGAAATTATTATTTTTAATGAAGTTTACATCAACATGTTCTTCTCGTGCAACCAATGAAGCTAATGGAATATTATTAGGATCAACATTAGTCCTATCATTCGCAAGCATAGACATAATAACATCAACCTTATCATTCAAGGAAGAGGATTCTTCAACAGAATTTACCTTCTTACCTTGTGGAGCTCTTTCCGTGTGCCATTCAGAGTAATTAACCATCATATTATCAAGAAGCTTTGTTGCTTCACCAAGAGTGATGGACATAAAGGTACCTCCAGCAGTCTGAATCCAATAAATTCCGCGAAGAAAAATTTAGTCCCGCATAGAAGGTTTGGATGATCATCCAAGTAGTCAGTCCATGGGTTGGGCAATTTTTAACCAGAGATTTCATTCTTTCCCAAGCTTGAGCAACATGTTCATTATCTAATTGTTTAAAATTCATTATGCTACTCCTCAAAGATATAATTTTAGCAGGGGGATAATATCTACCAATAAAAGCATCCTTGCATTTAGTCCATGAATCAATACTATCCTTAGGCAGAGATAGCAACCAATCTTTAGCTCTTCCTCTTAATGAGAAAGGGAACAATTTTAATTTTATAATGTCACCATCTACATCTTTATACTTTTGCATTTCACATAGTTCAACAAAATTATTGAGATGGGCAGCAGCATCATCGAACTAACACCGTGAAAATTGCTCTCGCATAACAAGATTTAGTAAAGCAGAGTTTAATTTCAAAGAATTCTGCTCGTAGTAGCAGGTGGAGCAATAGGTGTGCATAGGAAATCATTATTATTTGTACTAGTGAAGTCACACAACTTAGTATTTTCAGGGTTGGCCATTTTAGCGATAGTAAATAAAGCAAACTAGATAAAGTAAATGCAAGTAAACTAATTTTTTTGTGTTTTTGATATAGCAAACAAGACAGCAAATAAAGTAAAGCTAGCAACTAATTTTTTTGTGTTTTGATATAAGTGCAGCAAACAAAGTAGTAAATAAAATAAAGCAAGACAAAAACAAAGTAAAGAGATTGAGAAGTGGAGACTCCCCTTGCAGCGTGTCTTGATCTCCCAGCAACGGCGCCTGAAAAAGAGCCGGTGCGTAGTTGACGTGGGAGTTAGAAATCTTTGTGGTGTAACTTTTCTTCGGTTCCCGGCAACGGCGCCGGAAAAAGAGCTTGATGGCGTGTATTTCACACGTTCGTTGGGCAACCCCAAGAGGAAGGTATGATGCGCACAGCAGCAAGTTTTCCTCGGAAAGAAACCAAGGTTTATCGAACCAGGAGGAGCCAAGAAGCACGTTGAAGGTTGATGGCGGCGGGATGTAGTGCGGCGCAACACCGGAGATTCCGGCGCCAACGTGGAACCCGCACAACACAACCAAAGTACTTTGCCCCAACGAAACAGTGAGGTTGTCAATCTCACCGGCTTGCCGTAACAAAGGATTAACCGTATTGTGTGGAAGATGATTGTTTGCGAGAGAAAATAGTAAAACAAGTATTGCAGCAGATTTGTATTTCAGTATTAAAGAATGGACCGGGGTCCACAGTTCACTAGAGGTGTCTCTCCCATAAGATAAAAGCATGTTGGGTGAACAAATTACAGTCGGGCAATTGACAAATAGAGAGGGCATAACAATGCACATACATGACATGATAAGTATAGTGAGATTTAATTGGGCATTACGACAAAGTACATAGACCGCCATCCAACCGCATCTATGCCTAAAAAGTCCACCTTCGGGTTATCGTCCGAACCCCTCCAGTATTAAGTTGCTAACAACGGACAATTGCATTAAGTATGGTGCGTAATGTAATCAACAACTACATCCTCGGACATAGCGCCAATGTTTTATCCCTAGTGGCAACAAGCACAACACAACCTTAGAACTTTCGTCACATCGTCCCGGTGTCAATGCGAGCATGAACCCACTATCGAGCATAAGTACTCCCTCTTGGAGTTAAAAGTAAAAACTTGGCCAGAGCCTCTACTAGAAACGGAGAGCATGCAAGATCATAAACAACACATGTATAATAACTTGATAATTAACATGACATAGTATTCTCTATCCATCGGATCCCGACAAACACAACATATAGAATTACAGATAGATGATCTTGATCATGTTAGGCAGCTCACAAGATCCGACAATGATAGCACAATGGGGAGAAGACAACCATCTAGCTACCGCTATGGACCCATAGTCCGAGGGTAGACTACTCACTCATCACTCCGGAGGCGACCATGGCGGTGTAGAGTCCTCCGGGAGATGATTCCCTCTCCCGGCGAGGTGCCGGAGGCGATCTCTCGGATCCCCCGAGATGGGATCGGCGGCGACGGCGTCTCGGTAAGATTTTCCGTATCGTGGCTCTCGGTACCGGGGGTTTCGTCACGGAGGCTTTAAGTAGGCGGAAGGGCAAGTCGAGAGGCGGCACGGGGGGCCCACACCATAGGCCGGCGCGGCCGGGGTGGGGCCGCGCCGCCCTAGGGTTTGGCCACCCCGTGGCCCCTCTTCGTCTCGTCTTCGGACTTCCGGAAGCTTCGTGGAAAAATAGGCCCCCGGGCTTTGATTTCGTCCAATTCCGAGAATATTTCGTTACTAGGATTTCCGAAACCAAAAACAGCAGAAAACAACAACCGGCACTTCGGCATCTTGTTAATAGGTTAGTTCCAGAAAATGCACGAATATGACATAAAGTGTGCATAAAACATGTAGGTATCATCAATAATATGGCATAGAACATAAGAAATTATCGATACGTCGGAGACGTATCAGCAACCTGATTTTCGGTCACATTCTTGGTCTTGTTCCATTCTCTGACAGTGATCGGGATACGATCTCTAACCACAACTCCGCACTGATTTTTGAATGTCACTCCGACACTCGCGGGTACCACCGGTTGGCCTTCCGGTGATATAGCTTCAATTGTGAAGTGGTCTTTTTTGCTCAACTTCTTTGCCGGGCCTCGTTTCTCTATCTTATCGTTGGAGGCCTAAGAGAATACATATAGAATTGCATTAATGCCTCTATACTAATGCCTCAATACATATGTACATATAGAATTCCATTAATACCTCGTCATGACCGGAGCCGTCGGCTTCTCCGTCACTGGCCTACATATATATAGTGGAAAAATGGCGGGAATGCGGGAAGAAAATAGGCGGGAACGAAATGGCGCGCGAAACTTTCATCCCGGGTGGAGGCTCAAACCGGGACAAAAGACTGGGGGAGGCTTATCTAGGAGGGCCTTATGCGGGGGATGATGTGCGGGTAACCTTTTGTCACGGTTGGTGGCTGCAACCGGGACTAAAGCTGTCGGCACGATAAGGATGCGTCGGTAACCTTTTGTCACGGTTGGTGGCTGCAACCGGGACTAAAGCTGTCGGCGAGGATAAGGATGCGTCGGTAACCTTTTGTCACGGTTGGTGGCCGCAACCGGGACTAAAGCCGTCGGCAGGATAAGGAAGCGTGGGTGGACGCACCTGCTCGATGAGATAAAACATGTAGCGCACGACGCCCGTCGAAGGAACAAGACAAAGTAGAAGCGGTGCCGTGCCTATAAAAGGAGCATCAATACGCCTTGCCAAGCGGATCAACAAGCCAAGCACGGCTTCATTCCCATGTATGAAGGAAAGGGTTGGGAAATCTCCCGTGCCGCAGCTTCTCGAAGATGTCGTTGGTGCACACGCCCTACGGCATCTTCGGAAGCTCGCTCCTCGAAAAATTTCCCCGCAAGCCCGTGAAAGAATACATTATATGAAAGAATACTCCGTCTCCTCTAACAGTGCTTGGGGAAAGGGTTCTCATTATTACATAAATGTAGAGATTGTCTTGGGAACTATATATGAAGAATACATTATTACATCGCCATCTAGTGTTGTGATCTTCTACGCCGTAGCCATGGAGAATCTTCATCATTTAGTAAGATGCTTGGGTCAATTTTCACCGTGAAGGGCGGAATTTCTTTAAACTTATTATAATATTCTGACATGTCTGTCTTGTCATCCACTCCCACGATGTTTCTTTTCCCCGAAAGAACTATGTGGCGCTTTGGCTCCTCGGTTGATGTATTCTTTTGTTGATTTCTTTTTCTTGATTTGCTAGACATGTCCTTCACGTAGAAAACTTGAGCCACCTCGCCGGCTAGGACAAATGGCTCGTCAAGGTACGCAAGATTGTTGGGATCCACTGTTATCATACCGTACTTATCATCAATATGTATACCGCTGAGCTTCACCCATTTGCACCGAAACAAAGGGACCTTAAAAGTGGGACCGTAGTCAAGTTCCCATATCTCCTCTATGTATCCATAATATGTGGTGGTCTGCCCATTCTCGTCTTTTGCATCAAAGCGGACACCGCTGTTTTGGTTGGTGCTCTTTTTATCTTGGTCGATCGTGTAAAATGTATTCCCATTTATCTCGTACCCTTGGAATGTACATATGTTTGAAGATGGTAACCTGGCCAACAAGAACAGCTGCTCCACAACAGATGGGTCATTAATGAGATGTCTTTGCAACCAATCGCCGAAGGTATTCATGTGTTGACATGTAATCAAGGACTCGGGCTGCCCCGGGTTTATTTCTCGTAAAGCATTCTTATGTTTCTCGATGTACTGAGCCACCAAGATGGAATTGTATAGAACTCGTGTAGTGTGCTTGATTGAAAGAAATCTTGTCCCCGCACACCATTGATTTCCTTCCTAGTGTGCCTTTTCCAGTCAGCCTCCCCTCATACCGAGATTCGGGAACACCAATCGGCTTAAGGTCAGGAAGAAAGTCAACACAAAACTCAATGACCTCCTCAGTTCCGTAGCCCTTTGAGATACTTCCTTCCGGCCTAGCTCGGTTATGAACATATTTCTTTAAGACTCCCATGAACCTCTCGAATGGGAACATATTATGTAGAAATACAGGACCGAGAATTCTAATCTCTTCAACTAGGTGAACGAGGAGGTGCGTCATAATATTGAAGAAGGATGGTGGGAACAACAACTCGAAGCTGACAAGACATTGGACCACATCTTCCCGTAATCCCGACAAAGTTTCCGGATCCATTACCTTCTCGAGAAATTGCGTTGAGGAATGCACATATCTTCACAATGGCTAGTCGAACATTTTCTGGTAGAAGTCCCCTCAATGCAACCGGAAGCAATTGTGTCATAAGCACGTGACAGTCATGGGACTTCAGGTTTTGGAATTTTTTCTCCTTCATATTTACTATCCCCTTTATATTCGACGAGAAACCGGACGGAACCTTGATACCGAATAGGGCTTCAAAAAAGATCTCCTTCTCTTGTTTGGTAAGAGCGTAGGCGGCAGGCCCTACAAACTGCCCCGGATGTTTGCCGTTTCGTCCTTTATGAAGTTCCCGGTCCTCCCGTGCTTCGGTGTATCTTTTGTCTTTCCATACACGCCCGTAAAACCTAGAATATTCACACAAAGATTCTTGGTCGGGTGCATCACGTCGATTGCAGAGCGGACTTCCGGGACTTTCCGGTATTCTAGCTCCCAAAAAATAGATTTCTTCTTCCACATGGGCGCGTGTCCGTCGGCGTCTTTCGGAACGGGTCGACCGCCTGGACCCTTTCCAAAGATAACATTTAAATCCTTGACCATGTCAAATATATCAGCACCACTACGGGGGACATGCTTCGGACGGCGGTCTGCCTCGCCATCGAAATGCTTTCCTTTTTTCCTTAAGGGATGCTTGCGCGGAAGGTAACGACGATTGAACGGGTACAAAACTTTTCTGCTTTTTCCCAAATATTTACTTTCAGTCTCATCTAAACAAGTGTGTGCATGCATTGTATCCTTTGTTCGTCCGTCCCGAAATGTTACCGAGAGCAGGCCAATCATTGATGGTTACGAATAGCAACCCTCGTAGGTCAAATTCTTGCTCGGTGTGCTCATCCCACACACGTACACCTGGTTTGGCCCACAACTCCAAAAGTTCATCGACTAATGGCCTTAGGTACACGAGCAATGTCGTTGCCCGGTTGCTTTGGGCCTTGGATAAGCACCGGCATCATAATGAACTTCCGCTTCATGCACAACCAAGGAGGAAGGTTGTAGATACATAGAGTCACGGGCCGAGTGCTGTGATCGCAGCTCTGCTCCCCAAAAGGATTCATGCCATCTGTACTTAGACCAAAGTATAAGTTCCTTGCCTCAGCTGCAAAATCCGGGAACTCTCTCCCGATGTTTCTCCACTGCCAACCATCAGCGGGGTGCCTCAACATCGCGTCCTTCTTACGTTCTTCCATGTGTCATCGCAACAACTGGGCATGCTCTTTGTTTCTGAACAAACGTTTCAACCGTAGTATTATTGGAGCATACCACATCACCTTCGCAGGAACCCTCTTCCTGGGTGGCTCGCCCTCAACATCACCAGGGTCATCTTTTCGATCTTATACCGCAATGCACCACATATCGGACATTTATTCAAATTCTCGTACTTCTCACCGCGGTAGAGGATACAATCATTAATGCATGCATGTATCTTCCGCACATCTAATCCTAGAGGGCGGATAAGCTTCTTTGCTTCATATGTACCGACGGGCAACTCATTATTTCTTGGAAACAACTTCTTTAATATTATCATCAATTTCTCAAATCCCGAGTCACTCACACCGACCTCTCGCCTTCCATTTCAGCAATTCCAATATGCTACCCAGCTTTCTATGCCCATCTTCACAACCTGGGTACAACAATTTGTGGTGGTCCTCTAACATCTTGTCGAACCGCAACCTCTCCTTATCCGTGCCACAGCTCTCTTCTTGCATCGAAATGGCCCGACGAAGATCATCGTCAACGGGATCATCCGATGCCTCGTTCTTCACCTCCTTCTTCTTCATTGTCGTCCATTGCGGTATCAAAGCAATCAGAGAACATAGATCGGTACTCGGTCATCATTATCTTCTTCCTCATCGCCGTCTTCCATCATAACCCCTTCTTCTCCGTGCTTGGTCCAAACATTATAGCTGGACATGAATCCAAACCGAAGCGGTGGCTCTTAATGTCTCTTGAGCAAGAGTAATCCTTCTCGTTCTTACATTTTAGACATGGACAAGCACATAAAACCTTGCTTCGACTTGTTGGCCTCGGCCACAAGCGGGAAAGAATTCACGCCCTCTCCGAAAGCGGGAGCACATCGGTTACCGTACATCCATGGATGACTCATCCGCATCATAAGTACAATTATATATGTATCGGATGCAATCACCTTGCTAAAATTAGTATTGTACGGACTATGCATATATATATAGTCGAGAAAATAGTTGCTAACCTTTTAGGATCAAAAAGAGGAGAAATCTTATCAAATAAAACCAAGTGGCATCCCTCTCACAAGCATTCCATCAAACACCTCTTGTGCACATGTAGAAAAAATGAGCTAGCATACACCTCCACCTTCACCACCAAGGAAAATATGAGGTGGGGGGGGGGGTGGCTGCTTCTATATATATATAGGCATGGCCCTTTTGTCGCGGGCCGTATTATGACCCGCGACAAAAGGGGTGCCGACAGAGAGCGCCAGCCCTCGGACCCCTTTTGTCGCGGGTCGTAATACGGCCCGCGACAAAAGGGCGCGACAAAAGGCCCTGCCCGCTCCACATGGTTTCGGGGCGACGTGGCCAGGCCATTTGTCGCGGGTGCAGGCGCGCCCGCGACAAAAGGCTCCCACGGAAGCCCTGTTTTCCACTAGTGGTAGATAGCTCATATATCTAGGAGCTATAAAATACATATAAATAAGGCAAAGGGGTTAAATAGAAATTTAGGATTTGGGCATTCTAACTCCAAACCGTCCAGATCTCCCGTAAGGTAGCCCAGTCCTCGCTCTCTCGCCACCGTCGAGGCTGCTACCAAATTAGAGCACAGCAGCAGAGTCCATGGCCTATGGCTTTGCTCGGAGAAGATGGACCGCCAAAACTGCACACAAAAAAAGTAGAACTACACATTGTTGGTTTTAGACATCTCTATATAGAGAAGCTTAGCCAAAGGATAACACAGTAATATTATTTCCTACTCCCTATGACATTTCTTCCAAAAATCTGGAAGGTTGAGGAGTTAATATTAGTGGACCAAAATATGACGGTCTTTTTGCAAACGCCTAAGTAAACAATATCTCTCTGCGTAAACAAGGAAAACACATTTTCGTGAAGACAAACAAACTGGGCTGGTGGTTTACATATAATACTATTATTTCTTAAGTTACATTTCTTGTAAGCGCAGAACCAAATCAAATAACAACCAACACTATAACAGTAAAAAAGACAACTCTTTTTTTGCATATAATAGTAAAATATATCCATGTCTTTGCAGCGTATTTGGAGCAAAGTGCTGAATAACTGTGATATCCATGGCGTCCAGAATTAAATCACACCCAAACTTTATCCGCAAACATAGAAATAAAATGCAGGCTAAAGGAAGTTGATCAATGAAGGAAGCTGGCGAACTACTTGGCAGAGTGCCTCTTGTACCTTGTCCTCTCCTTGGAGTTGAAGTCAACGGTCGTAGCCCATTTGTATCTGAACAGGTACTTGGTCATGTCAAGCAACGACCGCACGAAGTAGACCTGTACGTTTGACCCGATCCTGATCACCCAGAAATAGAGAGGATAATGGTGAGTAAACTGTTGTATCGATTTGTTTTAGATGTCATCTTGCCCTGTACCGAGATGAATGGATAGAGTACGTACCTTCTAGAATTGAGGGTCACCGCGATGTAGTCCTGCGGTATTGCAACTTTAACTCAACATAAGTGTTCGCCATGCTGGCAGCTCCCGATAGCATGAACAACTAAGGCTGAGAAACACCGAGATGAGTGATGAAATGTTGCTGATCTCTTAGACTAAAGATCTATTGTTTGAACTTATTATGTCCAAAAAGGTATGAATTCAATGATGGAATTATCTTCCAATAGCTCAAGTGCACACCACAAATCGCCAAGAGGTCGTGATGATAATGCTGAACATGGAAAGGGAGATAGGTTGTATCATTGGAAAAATAACGTCAGGATAAAGAACTTTGTACAGGTAAATTTAAAGCCATCTTATGGAGGTATCCCATGCTATGAAGACACAATACCCCCAGCAATATTTGGATAGGAGTGCAGCCTCACAATTGATGCCAAAATCATCCGTACATATACTAACTATGGCAATTTGTATTTATATTAAAATACTCAAATTATGACAGCTTCGAACATATGAACAAAAACTTAAACCTAAAGACAAGCACTTCAGCAGCTTGTGTTTCAAAACAGAAGCGCAACCACATGTAGCTTCCACGAAGATCTTACACTACTGAACATACCAACAACCATTTTCTTCTTCACACAATGTAAATAGATTCAGACCTTGAAGAATATAATATGCCGATATAACTCTGGATCCAATGAATGCAAATCATTCAAGAAGTTAGACCTGATTGGCTGTGAAAATCATATATTAATGTTAACTCCTTGAAGTAAAACAGTAAAAGCATAAGTATAATGCCAGCTAATAAAGATGCAGAGCTTATGCATAAGGCTCTCTCTGCATTTCATCTGACAAGCACTGATCATAACAATACAAAAGTAGTTGCATAGAAAACAGAATGATTTTAACCAAAGTTCTCCTCTAGCTTGTTACTATTATTTCTTTAATAAAGATGTAGAGCCTATGTTTAAATTTAGCACAGGCCATAACACCAAAATGCAGAAACAAACTTGATTGCGTGCGTCAAGGGAGAGAGAGAAAGGAGAGAATCACCATGATCATCAACAAACTCTTTTCATCGGATCTTCCGCTTCTCTTCTTTCTAAAAACAACAGATGGATGAAGAACATCAGCAGGAGGCACAACTGGTATGTTTTTAGAAATATTTAGATCTTGACACAACTTTCCTAGCTTACGCAATTCAACAAACGAGCACAAGAAAAACGCCACCATTGGCATGCACATGCACAAGATGATGAATGGTAAAATTCCATATAGGCATAACCAGTGATGCTCTGAAACAGTTGCATTGCAAAATAAGACAGCGACCAGGTTTCTGTTAAATAAATTGGAAAAAATAAAAGAAAGCCAACATTGAAACATTTTCCGTATTGTTGCATTTCTTGATTAATATATTACAGAGGTTTTCCCTACCTAAATTGCTTGCTCTATCGCGCACTGATCCTATTGGACTGACAAAAAAACAAACTGAGAGGCCAGATAAAAATGGAAGCAATCACCTAGCAAACACCAATGGCATATTACAGGAGGACCTGAATTTCAGCAAGCACCAATGGCTATAGTACAATCATGAATTGGACAGAAGCGAGGAGGTGGTTAGTAATATCTTTCTTCTTCTTATCACAAGTTACTTAAGTTTCACCACCATTGGACGAAGCAGTTTTAAACCCAAAAAAAATGTTTAAGGGATAGAGAGAGGAGATGGTGGGTGTGGTACTGCCAATGTTCAAGTAAATGATCACCTCCCTCCTCCAGATCACCTTGGTGTGATTCTTAAGTTGCAAAAATCATCAACAAATCATCATCAGAAGCAACAGTTTTAACGAGCTGAATAACAGACTGATCAAATCAAATGACCATAAAACTAAAAAAATAGATAATACATGAGTGAGAGCTGGCTCCAATCTCCCTGCAAGTCCAAGCATAAGAAATGGCCATCACAGAGCACGGAAGATAACAAATTACCTGAAGGGAAGTAGAACAGACGTAGGGGATTGTGATGTCGATAAGGAGCCATACCACACCGACTGTGACCGTAGCCGAGGGTTCCCTCCTCTGCCCGCTGGCCTGCAACACATGCTTTCTGTCACCGAGCCATTGCGCATCCCCACGCCGGACAAAGAGCCGATGTCCATGGATCTCATGGAGTCACGCAGACCACGCCCCGCCATCTCACATGTGGCCCGATCTGTGGACAGAGAGAAAAAGTGAGAGGGACTTGAGAAAGGAAGATGCATTGAGAGGAAGAGGAGGGCCTTACTCGTGGAGGAGTCCGCCGCTGCCAAAACCACCGTCCGAGCCGGTGAGTCTGCTCCTCCCTCGTCTGTGACATCCCATAGATATATGTAAGTAAATTTCAGGATCAAATCATGGATTAGCAAACCTCAAGCCATCATATATGATAAATAAGAATTAAAGACCAAACACCACAAAGAAGTTATTGCTACAGAAAGCAGACTACTCCTACGTGAATTTCTCTCATCAGAGTTATACGGGCTGCCCACTCATTCTCATGAAGAAAAGAATCTATAAAAGAAAGCATCCTTGTCAAAGCAAGCAAAACATAAAAGGAACACAATAAAGGCACTCACATGGATTTTCTTTAGGATTATTATATGCAGAAGAAAGTCAATTAAACAATACTCACTTCAAAAAGTAACGTCCAGAAGCATATCAACCAAGTAATACATGGAAAAAGATGGCCAAAGCTGGTATACCTAGGGAAAGAGATGGCGAGTTTGCTGGCAAGGGGAGCTGCTGCCATAAGCACGCCAAGGCCCAACCATCTCCTCATTGTGCATCATTGGCATCCTACACGAATGAAACATCACATAAATCAAGGCCGATTTCAACACCAAACTCGTTACCTACAACAGCTCACTGGGTACAAAAACCTGAGATTTGATAGTGCCATACTGTAAGCATTCAAAATTCAGAGCAATAGTGACATACTGTAATCTTTCGAACACTCATCGTGACAGAGAAACATTCAAATGACCTCTGAATAGTAACCATAGATTTTAATTTATTAGCATTAGCATGCGCAAACTAATATAAACTGGGAGTATTTGACATCCTTGAACAACCACACATGCGGCACCTATGAATGGTGAAGCAGATTTAGTGCAAGCATGATTCAAGCAGTAGACTGTTTGACCATAATGCAATTTCTAAGTATCACCCATCTCTACACTAACCTGTAAAGCTGTGTGTAAATTAAGGTTCACATAATTAGCAGTGATATATATCCAGTTTTTATTGAGAGGGTTTCATGCCCATGGATAAAGATGATTTCCCGGCTCTGAATTGAGATGAAATATTCAAATTGGTGTATTTTAGATGCCTCGACCAGTTAAATCTACATGAAAGCAAAAGAATAAAGTGAATCAGTTCTCAGGTTACCTAATCATTGTACTACACAAAGTTTTGCGAACTAAAATATTTAAATGACTATTGTTACAACCTTACTTGTTAATATTGGTAAATGGAAAAAAACGTTGGAGCATAGGCAATTCTTGTAAATGTGAAAGGCATTCTTTATCTTTTTCATGGACTTCCATGACATAACCGGGTTTTCTTTTATCGATATCAGCAAGCACTTCCAATTATATCTACATGATCTCAGACATGGGAGTACCTCTTGCTTACCGTGGGAAAATTAGTTGGTAACCCGTATAACAGATATCACCTGAACAACGTAATTATCTGCATAAAGATAGGCAAAAAAGGCATGAGCATTTGCATTAATAGAATGGACCAGATAGATAGGCTTAGCTTTATACTGACGCACATGTGCTTTAAAGTTTGAAATACTAATGTTGATACAACTGTGCTGTTGCAAACACTACTCCAATAGATATGAATACTTTTATACTGATGCACCCATAACTAACTGTGAAGTACTGATGGCATTCAACATTGGTGGTAGTGCGATTGTCCTCATGTAAACACAAACAAACCAAAAAGCTTCCCCCTCAACAACCTTTTTCCTCATTGGTCTCTCGCGTCCTTGTTTCTGGGGCTGCTATTGTCTCTGAAATACATCTAAAACGCAGTAGTAGACTCTCGAGAAATGATATGAAGGCAACCTGTCAACACACATAAATACAATGTATGTGATCAGGCACAGGGGAAAGGCCGGAGTTTCATTAGCAAGAGATCCTAGAGTAACTTGAATGTCAATCTGCATATTGATCCTAGAAGAAAGAATAACCAATCCTTCTTAAGTATTTAATAGGAATATAAAATTATTGATCCATATATCGCAGTTATCAATTCATACAAACTGATAGCCAAGAATATACAAAAATATCCATATATCGCAGTTATCAATCCTTCTCAAGTATTTAATAGACAGAAATAGCCAAGCACAAAATGATGTTTGTTTAACTTGGTGAGCTCCTCACAAATTCATACGAAAATATGAAACAATAACAAATGAGGGCGGTGGGATAGGGAAAGGAGAGTTCACCTACTCAAGAAGCATTTATGGCAAGAGTCTCAGCCACACCAAGTTGCTGAGATAGGCACAACGACTTGTACCGCTCCTGAAAAAACATCGGAGGTCAAGGCTGGCAAGACTCTTATTTTTTCCGGCCTCTTAAAACAACAGTACAAAGGAATCAACAACCTGAAAGTAGAAACACTCACCGAGCCGCATGTACCGATCTACATGCCCTCAAACCTCCTTCATCCGCCGAGCTTGATACCTCACCCATAATCATCCATTTTTTCTCGAACATAATGAACATCGATGGAGAAAGACAATTACTTCGTGGAGACCTCCTAGTTACTTTCTGATGATATTTTGTGGTTGATACAATTTTTGATTGCCAAATCTTGCTTCATATATAACCTATCAATAGCAAAAAAGCAACACCATTATCAAAAAAAACAAGATCATCAAATATTTAGTATAAGAACATGAACCGCAAAACAAAAGTTCATGTACATTTAAGAGGTGGTAAGACATGGTTTACAATTGTAATCATCCAAGTATCTACTAAAAGTCCAAAACAAAACAAGTATTAGTTATTACGAATATAACCGCCCATGCAATTGAGACCACACAAGTTAAGCTATGTGACAAGGTTAATATAGACTATGCAACGACATTCTTCATCTCCTTGAATCATCACATATATGAACTAATAAAGGGGCTACGTAAAAAACTCGAGGAAGATATTCTAAAGTATAGATTGTTACCTGATAGCACATTCATTGGCTGCTAGCCTCGCTACAACCGCAGGTGGTGAGATTTCTAATAAAGAGCTCAACGATCTGATAACTCTCACTTTGGGCTGCTTCAGTATAACATTTAAGTGATGATATCATTAGGATCTCTGTTCCAATTATCCTAAACACGCTGCTCCTTAATCTTCCTCTTCTCAACTTGCACTCGGGAAGAGAAGCAACGTACATGGCCTCCATTGGAGGCATTGCTGTTGTCCTCATCTAACCTACATGACCATGTGGAATTATATCCATGAAAAACATACATCGGATCCATGTATTAAACTTGAATCCAGATAGACACACATCTAGTAGTAGCCCACAATGGCAACAACACACAACACACATCTAGCGAGAACACAGATCCATGTCCTTCATCTTGCGAAGCACACACACATCAGTAAGTAGCCCACAACGGCAACAACACCAGAACACTACCATATACAATCGACAAGAGATACAGAGAGGAAGCAGGAGCTCACTTGTGTGACGGAGACGAGAACGCGCTGAGAATGAGGGGCATAGGCGAGTGCGTGTCCCCATGGCTAGTGGACGAGCTGCACGGGCGCGGCGAGCTCCCGCGGCTTGTCGCCCTTCTTTGCACCGCCAACCGCCGCGGGGAGATGAAAGGAAGCCACCAGCGGAACTCCACTGGCGCCGCCGGCGCCCTCCTCCGGGCCCCGCTCCTGCAGCGCCTCCTCTCATCCACCACGGCGGCCGTCCCGTCCGGCGCCATTTGCTCGCCCTTCTCCCGTCGCTGCTTCCCCACTGCGCCGCCTCCCTCCTCCATGACGCCTGAGGCTGCCGTCGTCCACCAACAGCGGCTGCCATCGCCCCCGTGCGGCCGTTGTCCACTGCATCAAACCGTGGCGCCTCCTCCTGCCGTGCGCGTGTCGCGGTGGCTTCGATTTGGAGAGCTGGAGGAGGGGCGCAGTGGGGAGAGGAATTGAGAGGCGGCTGATTGGCGGCGGGGGAGAGGAGACGAGGATTGGGGGAGGTCACCACGGGGCACGGGCTGATCTAGGGTTTTCACCCACCCCACGCGCACAGGAAAACGAGCGGAGAAAGGCGACGTGAACGAGCGGCCTCGCTGCCTCTGCTGGCCGTCCCTACACACGCTAGGTCCCATTCGTCATTGACCTAATCAGACAAGCAAAACGTGAAAAAAAAGTTACTGCATCCGACGGCTGTGATGAAAAGTGGGATGGTTGCAACGTGATTGGACGACCCAGATTCGTTTGCCCCTTTCAGATGGCCTTGTTGAGAGGGTAGTGTTTCAACATTTATAGGAGAAATCTCTAACAGATCCCAAAACTCCAAACCCTAAAAGCACCTATCCTGGTCACCCCAAAGCATATATCCGGATTGAAAAACGAATGCGCGGATCCGAAGCGGCAAATCGAACTGCATAATTTAAAATAAATATGCACCAGATTTGTTCATTACATTTTGACAGAGAAAGGAGATGAAACAACGGAGCCTAGTGCTCCGCTTTCTACGTTAATGGCGTCGCCGCGGCCGCTGAGACTACCAAACTACAACTCACGGGAGAGCTTCGTGCCGTAGCGGCGGAGCTGGCTCGAGCTCAGTCGTTGTCATCGATCTCGGTGTATCAGGCGTCATGTGCCGCCTGCTCGCGGAGCCATTCCTCCTTCTTCTCGGCGTCGCGGCATCTCTGCTCCTCCACCAGCTTTGTCACCGTGCCCAATGCCGAGTCAGGGACGAAGTCACCTGCCATCAGCGTGGGGGCGGCGAGCTCAAGCTTGGCGGCGAGGGTGGGGATGTCGTCGTCCTCCGCTTAGTCGCTCGGGTCGAACCACGGCTCTGGGACCGAGGCGGAGGCGCTCGAGCTCGACGCCTCGTTGTAGGTTAGGCGGCGCGGCGGCGGCCCGCTGGAGCTCGACGCCTCGATGTAGCTGGAGCGGCACAGCGGCGGATCTCGGGACCTCGACGCCTATAGATCACGGTAGAACTGCGACTCGCGCCGTTCTAATGCGCGCGGCGGCTTCAGGCCGTGGTGGAGGTAGCGGTACAAACCACGGATGTGGGCAGCATCGGAGGCCCGACGGTCCCACTCGAGCTCCTCGGCGGCGGTCAGCTTGCGGGCGAGGGGCGAATGGGATCCGGCGCTGCCCACCCTCCCTCCGTTGCGGCCTCCTCGACCTCCGCCGTACACCATGTCTCGAGCTTGCGTGGGAGGAACGCGATTACTCGCCGGAGAGTGGTGTGGAGGATGCGGATTTCTCGTCAGCGGGAGCGGAAGCGGCGACGAGGCGGATGAGATTTGACCTGCATCCGCGGCGCCAACCAGGATATATAGCGGCCGAGAGCAGTTTTAGGCTGTGGCCTGAAAAATATATCCGGGCGAGTCTGGCTTGTCCAAAAAAACGACCTAAAATTCTGATATTAGTTCAAATTGCTATATAAGGGTAGGTACGGGGATCTGCTAGAGATGCTCTAGGCAGAGTCCAGGAAAGCCTAAGGCGCTCTGTCGGGAAGAGATCAATCGGTTGCACACGGCAGCCTGGGAAGGATCAGAAATAGGTTGGGTCGGCGGGCGGCGGCCATAACTCTCTTCATACCGGAGTTGGAATAATCCGGTGGATCGTCGATGATCCCCGGCCGGCGGTTCGTGCACCTGGTGCTGAGCAACATGACCAGCACCGGCGGTATCGAATACTCGCTGCGGCACATCGAGGCGACGCGTTTCTTCTACCCTACTACGCCGCCGCAGCAGCCATCTGCGCTCGCCCACCGTCCACCGTCGGAGCCGTCTCGCCTGCCTCCGCCTGTCATGGGTTTCACCCCTCCCCACTCTTCCTCGCCGGCCGAGAGAGGCATGGAGTTCATGCTCCTCGGCACTGACAAGATCGTCGCCTCGGACCAGACCGGCCGCGCCGTGCTCTACGACCCCGCGCGCCACACCGTCCGCACCATGCCGTCACTCACGAGCCCCAAGTACAGCCCCGTCGCCCTCACCGTCAACGGCAACGACCTGTACGTCATGAACGCGATCCCCAACCTGCCCTCGACCATGCACTTCGACGGCCACGACCACGGCTTCGACCAGCTCGCCTTCCGGTCGGATTCGTCGTCTCCCACGAACCAAGAAGGTGACTGGTGCTGCTCGGACCTCTCGCCAATTCCCTGCGAGCGCGATGAGCCCGATCCTCAACACGGGGTCATCCGGGCAGCCACCACGGTCGACGGAGGCTCCAGCATCTTGGTGTCCAAGCATGGCATGGGCACCTACGCCTTTGACACGGCGCGCGACGAGTGGAGCAAGGTCGGCAGATGGATGTTGCCGTTCGCTGGACAAGGAGAGTTCGTCCCCAAGCATGGCCTCTGGTTCGGCCTGACGGCCCGCACCAGCGACGTCCGCGACAGTGACACGGACCTCCTCTGCGCCGTGGACCTCGGATCGACGACGACGACGAAGCAGCCGCAGCGGCCGCCTACGGTGCGCGGACTCTCGGGGCACGCCGTTGTTCCGCCCGTGGAGTGGGGCTGGATGCCGGAGACGTCGCGCCTCGTGCACCTGGGAGACGCCAGGTTCTGCGTTGCCAGGTTCTTCAACTGCGAGGCGTCCGCTCGCCGGTACGCGCTGTTTGCCGGCGTGGAGGTGGAGAGGTACGGCGGGGATGGTGATCCCGGAGGGCTCCGCATGGTGATGCACAGGTCCGAGGTGTACGTGCTTCCCCGTGAACTCATGTATTGGGTGCTATGATCCTTCTCATGGGATGTCTATTTGTAGACTACTACTAAGATCCGTTAGTACTTAGTACCATCCCTATGCCACGGGAGTCATTGAGTTTTTTTTTTTTTTTTTTTTTTTTTTTGAAAGCCCACGTATATTCAACATAATACCACGTACATTGTACATAGTACAGAAACGAAATACATCGCATCATACGTAGGGGAAACAGAACCAGAGCAAACCGCAGCATCTCCTCCGGCGTCGAGGACGAAGGCCGCCGTCCCCCTTCTCACCGCGCCCCGAGAGCACCTCTCTTGTTGAAGACCGCCGCAAGGCCCGTCCGCCGCACAGCGGCGGAACTTGTGCCGATGAACGAGCACGGCGAGTGCCCTCCCGCTCCATCTACTCCACCTTGCCGTAGCCGTCTTCGCCGTCGACGCAGACAGGAGCCACCGCGGATGCCCAGCCCTGAGATCCGGCCACCAGATCCGCCGCCAGCACGAATCCGGCGGGAAGCCGAAGGACTCAAGCACCACGCCGGGCCTCGAGCCCCCGCAAGTCGAGCGCGACGACGACGAGCCCCCAGGAGCTCCACCGCCGGAGAAGGCCGCCCCGACACCAAACCACCCGCCACCAGCCCCACCTCCTCCAAGGCGCCGCCGGCGGGATCTCCACCCTACCCTACCGTATATACAAGCCGGAACCGGGGATCCCCACCCTCCCGCCGCCGGAGCGGCCGACGGAGGAGGAGAATCCCGCGGCTCAGCGGCGAGCGCGGCGGATCGACGGAGTTCGCCCAAAAATCGCCTTTCTCCTCCTGCACAGTGACGGGGAAGAGATAAGGTTCTGCGTCTCAGAGTGGTGGAGTCATTGAGTTGATCAATAGGGTAATCAAAGACCAGCCATGGGTTGATGCAATCACAAGACTCGTGGTTTATTATTGGACTGCTATCACAATTCTCACTTAATTTACAGTCTTATATAATGCATTTTCATCTTGGGTAAGCCATTCACGATTTTTATAAAAATCTTTGTTTGCGTTTCGGACTATCAGCCCTGCTCAAACCATTTTCAGTAAAAAGGTTGGTTATAATTATCCTTGAGGTTTGGACCTTCAGATCCTATATGTTCATTCGAGATCATTGGTATAGCGTGGCATACGTGATAAGGTACTTTTTTAACGGGTAAGGCCCCGAAGGGCCTGGAAGGTGTATTAGTCAAACGGCAGGTACAAAGTTACATTGTGGACCCTAGATAAATAGATAATCAGAGATAAGGCCTCAAGTTTTACAAGCAGGACCCTAAACCAAAAACTGAAATCGCGATCAGGGGTACTCGATCCTCTCCGCCGCATCTTAGGAATGGGGATTAGCCACTTGGGGCAACGCCGGCGATGATTCCCGCCATGGAGTTGATGAAGATCCTCTCAAGGAGGAAGGAAGCTTCCCAGCAAGGAGCGGCTCCAATCGCCGGAGAACCAGAATCAACAGATCCCTCCCCTCTCTCCCGTATGTCAGCACGACCACAAGGGGAGAGAAGAGGATCCTGCAGATCGAAGGAATCCCGAGCTCTGCAATCGAGCTTTATTGAATAGGTTGCTAGATAAGTGTTGCAGGTCGCCGTCTCCGCCCGCCGGAGCTCCGCAAACCACCACACCTCCACCACGCCGCTCCTGGAACTGCTCGCCGGTTCCAGATGCATCCACCTCCACATCATAAGGCCAAACTGGCACAAGGGCCAACAACTACTACTACTGTAATATACAGAGGAGGCCCGGCCTCCCCTCCCCCATCATCTCCGGCCGGCGAGGCCGCCGGGAAGGGAGGGGAGAGGAGCCGGAGAGCAGAAGGCGACTCTCTCGAGGGGAGGAGGTGAGAGGGGCGGGAGAAAGAAGTGAGCCTCTGATAAGCTACTCTCAAGCAAAAATAATAATAATCATGCAGCTGGTCTCGTGTGACTAGACTGTGATCTCAATCAATGGCGAGATTGGTCGTTACTTCAGAAACGCTAGAAGGTTATGTCAAGGGGACTCCCTCTTGGTGTTGCTGCTCAACTTTGTGACCGACATGTTGCCCACATTTTGTCGGCAACAAACCAAGGGGCCAACATCCAAGGGGTTGTCCTCCAATGAATTCCGGGTTGATCAAATACCTAGAACATGGAATGGTAGTTTGCTTTGGGTCCCTTGTGCTCTAGCAGAAAGGTATGCAAAAGGCAAGTGACATCTAGCGCCCTTTGCGCCTTATGTGGCACGATAGAGGACTCCTAACATTTTTTTTTCTTCTGAGTGACTACTTTTTAGTCGATAGAGAGCTAACTTCGTTTTCAATCTAATGATATCATTAAATTTCAGTTGCAAGTTATGTTGCAACTCATAACTATCACGAATCACGATGCAAATCAAATAGTGTAAACTTAATTGAGCACAAAGTTAATTCTCAGCTAGCCCAAAACTAGCAAATCCCTTTTTATTCTCTTGCTCACTAGCTACGATCATGTGGAGTGTCTTGACTCTTGAGGGAGTTGCTGGAATGTAACCCCTTCCAAATTTTCTCAATTTAATGGCGATCTTTGAGGGTTTTGTGGATCGTTTTTAACCATGCCCTGTAGAAACTTTTGTTGGAAAGCAGCATCAACAATTCAACATCGATCTTGACAACATGTGCCCGCGAGGAAGCCAACTCAAGTCGGGCAGGATCACTCATGACAGTGAGTAAGCCACCACTCACCACAACTCCAGCAGGATTGCAGGAAGAAAGAAAGAAGCTGCCTCCGTCCGTCTTCCCCCAGATCCACCGCCTAGCCGCCGGCTCGCCGCCGCCGCCGCCGCGTCCCCTCTATAACCTTCCGATCTCAGTCGCTCACTTACTCCTATCTCAGACCGATAATGACGACCGAGACCGCGAAGATGGACGGCAGCGCCGTCGCGGGGCTCGCGCTGGCGGCCGCGGGCGCGCGGCACATGTTCGGGGTGGTGGGGATCCCGGTCACCTCGCTGGCCTCCCGCGCGGCCGCCGCCGGGGTGCGCTTCATCGCCTTCCGCAACGAGCAGTCCGCGGGGTACGCCGCCGCCGCCTACGGCTTCCTGACCGGCACCCCGGGCCTGCTCCTCACCGTGTCCGGGCCCGGCTGCGTGCACGGCCTCGCGGGCCTCTCCCACGCCACCGCCAACGCCTGGCCGCTCCTCATGGTCTCGGGCTCCTGCGCCCAGCCCGACGTCGGCCGGGGCGACTTCCAGGAGCTCGACCAGATCGCCGCCACCAGGCCCTTCGCCAAGCTCGCCGTCAAGGCGAGCACCATCGCCGACATCCCGCGCCTCGTCTTCCAGGCCCTCGCGGCCACCGTCGCCGGCCGCCCCGGCGGGTGCTACCTCGACATCCCATCTGACGTCCTCCACCAAACCCTCACCCAATCCGAGGCCGACGCTCTCATCGCCGCAGCCGCTGCCGCTTCCAGCTCCTCCCCACCCAAACACAAATCACTAGACGATGCCATCGTGAAGGCGGCGGAGCTGCTCCACCGGGCCGAACGGCCTCTAGTCGTATTCGGCAAGGGCGCGGCGTACGCCCGCGCCGAGGAGGCGATCCAGAAGCTGGTGGACACCACCGGCATCCCCTTCCTCCCGACGCCGATGGGGAAGGGGGTCGTGCCAGACGCGCACCCGCTGTCCGCCACCGCCGCACGGTCGCTCGCCATCGGGCAGTGCGACGTGGCGCTAGTCGTAGGCGCGAGGCTGAACTGGTTGCTTCACTTCGGCGAGCCGCCCAAGTGGTCCAAGGATGTCAAGTTCATACTTGTGGACGTCGACGAGGACGAGATCGAGCTCCGGAAGCCGCACCTCGGGCTCGTTGGGGATGCCAAGAGAGTCGTCGAGTTGATCAACAGGGAGATCAAAGACCAGCCGTTCTGCTTGGCGCGCTCACACCCATGGGTTGCTGCAATCACCAACAAGGCAAAGGACAACGTGCTTAAGATGGAGGCGCAGCTCGCGAAAGATGTTGTGCCGTTCAATTTCATGACGCCGCTCCGGATTATCCGGGATGCGATTCTTGCCGAGGGAAGCCCTGCTCCCATTGTAGTTTCAGAAGGAGCAAACACCATGGACGTTGGCAGGGCCGTGCTTGTGCAGAATGAGCCGAGGACAAGACTGGATGCAGGGACATGGGGGACGATGGGGGTCGGTTTGGGGTATTGTATTGCAGCTGCAGTGGCCGAGCCGAAACGACTCGTGGTTGCTGTGGAGGGCGATTCTGGATTTGGATTCAGTGCAATGGAGGTTGAGGTATGAGTAGAAACATTCTATTGCGTGTTCACAAACGAAATAGTGACAATTGACATGTTATTTGATTTAATTTGCATAAAATTATTATTAGTAGTACCCTTTCTTTTTTCCTACAGTTACTTACTTCTGCTATTATCGTGCTTTTGTGAGATGAAACTATCACTATCTGGGTTCAAGAAAAGAAACGGTAGTTGATGGGGTACTCCATGTTATTGCCAATAATCTCCAGAGGATGCTAGGCACCATCATCATACATTATGAACTTTAGTAACTCTCCCAGCTCTTAGTATGATACTATCATATCATGCCAGAAAAGTGGTCTAATGGATATGCATAGGGCATACATCATTCACAGATGTGCTAGCTCTTGCTGTAACTAGAAATCTCAAAAATCCTTTCTATTAACTGTTATAGATCAGGATTGCACTGTTGCTTATTGATCCATTATATAAGGTTGTCCCCTGTTTTGGGCTATCCTTATACTGATTCATCCCGATAAAGCTAGACCAGATAGTCTACATGCTACGGTGTACACTTATACACTTCAACATTCTACGTTTTGCAGTTCAATACAAATAAGCCACGTCCATTCATATTTGATTTTGATTGTACCTCTAATATCCTAGTGCCCTAGGCACATGAACATGCAGCTTAATACATAACTGCAAAGTCACTATCCCATTCCCATTAGTCCTAAGTTACCAATTGAAGTAATCATAACTTTTTAGCATTTTAGGTCAGGCTTATCTGTCTATATTGCCAATCCAGCATTCACGTAATTTTACTTTTATGGCAACCAGGCTTATCTGTCAACCACCATATGATTTCTTTGATTTTTACAATGGAAAGTCATGTTTAGGTTTCATATTCAAGCCCCGAGGCTGTGAGACGCTCATTTTAATTTTGTTCTGTGTTCTCCTGGATGTGCAAGTCTTATAGTTGCTAAATAATAAATGAAAAGAAGAGTTGAACGCCTCATGTTTGTAATTTCACCCATTTGAATGAATTATTGGTGAAATATTTCTTAAGTGTAGACGATCGTTTGTTATGATTAATTATTTTCTAAAAGGGGGCCTAAGCACGAAGATGCCATGCACTTGAGTTGCAAAAGAAATGAGAGTATTAAAAGCTATTTGATACAACTTTACAGATCGACGGATGTCAACATTGCAGATTTGTGAGTCAAACACTTACTTAGAAGCGTGCAGCCTGCAAAGCAACATACTTTGTAGATTTGGTTGCATGTCCCTACTGACTATCTTGCCATAGTCATAGTGAACTAGTATGGACCCTGGAGGAGGATTAGCATGATTATAACTATCATTTCACGGTGCATATGCAACCAGTTATAGAACGTAGCTGTTCTTGTGTAACATGCGATCCTTGCTGAGAGAAACCCTGCTCCATTAGTAGTCTTAGAAGGGGCAAACACTATGGATGTCGGCAGGGGGTGTGGAACAAGCCAATGATAAGACTGGATGCTGGGATAAGGCAAAAATCATGTTGGTCTGATTTTTTCTGTTCCTACATGATAATTAGTCCCTCTTTGGAGTATTTTCTAGAATGGCTGTAGAACTTGAGCTTTCTTTCACTTTGACTAGTTTGTACCGGCTAAATGATATCTTTATACTGTATACTGTTCATTTTGCAGACATTAGTAAGGTACCAGCTGCCTGTTGTTGTAATTGTTTTCAACAACAACGGTGTCTACGGCGGTGACCGAAGAAGCCCTGAGGAGTTAACCGGACCCCACAAAGACGACCCTGCCCCAACTTCTTTTGTTCCGGCTGCAGGTTACCACAAAATGATGGAAGCCTTCGGCGGAAAAGGTTACCTCGCCGAGACGCCGGACGAGCTGAAATCGGCCCTCTCGGAGTCGTTTCGTGCCAGGAAGCCGGCGGTGATTAATGTGATCATCGATCCTTATGCCGGCGCAGAGAGTGGCAGAATGCAGCATAAGAACTGAATGCGTTACTGTACCATATACGGACGTGTTGAGTGAATAAAAGCTTCTTTATTATTCTGATGGTCTTTTGAAATTAATTAAAATGGACGCTGAACTTCTCCTTGTACATGCTGAGATGAGGGAGCCCTTCTCCACCTTCCTCTAGAGCAAGCTATCCTTGTCCATTCTGTACTAGAGCAAGCTATCCTTGTCCATTCTGTAATGTTTGTTTTTGTGTACATGACTACATGTGAGCATGACCACGATTGTCATATGCTCCTCTTTTGGTTCATCCAATTTAGTTTGTATCTAGTCTATTTTTTGTGTGTAGGTTTGCTCACTTTGGCTTGTATCTAGTCTACTTTAAATGTACCTAAAACATCATACATTGATGCATAGAGGGAGTAGATAACATTTGTCTGAATTTTTTAGCCTTCCTAAACTCTGTAAACAAAATATTGCGAGACTTCATATGGTTATTTGAATCATGTTTCTGACATTCGATGTAAAAAAAGAACTTGCATGAGTTTTTTAAGAATAGTTGTAACTAAATGAGGGCTAAGCTGAGAAAAATGCATTAAACCAAAGTTAAAAAGAATGATAGAATGCCAAATACCCTAAAAAATATGAAACTGAGCAAGTTTTGAATGAGATTTCAAGAAAATATTTGGATTTCCAAGGAATTTCACGCAAACCAACGGACGTTCGCTCGGCCCCAGTGACTCGGGACGAATCAATCTGCTGCGACCAGGCCTGCCGCATGACCTAGATCCGACGGCCCACGCCTCTCCCCGTCTTTCCAACCAAACCAAACCCCCGTCCTCCCCCATCCTCCCCCAAACCCAAAACCTCGCCTCTCCTAGAACGAACCACCACGCGCGGCGGCGGCGGCGGCGGGCGACATGATCAAGAGGCGGTTCTTCCGGCAGGACCACGGCGACAACAGCGCCACCTCGTCCTCCTCCTCCTCGGGCTCCGACTCCGACCCGGACCTCGCGGAAGAAGAGGAGGTCGCCGATGAGGAGGTGGAGGAACAGCAGCAAGATGTAGAAGTATCGGCCGAGGAGGAGGAGGAGTCAGGGGAAGAAGAAGAGGAGGAGGAAGAGGAGCTGGAACGGAAACAGATCGAAGAGGAAGAGGGTGAGTTCTTCTTGCCTTGGTGGTCTGACGGGTTGTGCACTGCACTACCTGCCTGATTTAATTGGTCTACCGTGTATATTTGGGTAATATTGTTTCACATAGACGCGTAGGAAGGATGATTCATGCCATTCCAACATTACAGTGTGAAGGATGTTTCACATAGATAGACGCATATAATTAGTACTACTTTACCATCAACTGTTAATCTGTTCTGTTTTGTCTGCCTTATAATATGATATTATGATTACCCTTATATCTACTTTAGAATTCAGCTGTTTGGTAGGGCCATTGATAATCTATTTGACTGCGTTCTCTTGAATTTATGGTTTCACTACGGGCTTCAATTGTTTAAAATCGAGACCTGCTGTATGTGTAAAGATTATTATGGATAATGTTTCACTTATTCGGCTGCTCCTCTCTATCAGCTTCGGGATACCAAAGCGAGGACAGCTCTGGGCACGATGTTGACGGACCTTCTGTAGGTAGGTACTATTTGCTCTTCCTCTTATGTGGACTTCTCATATTGTCGCAACCTGGCTACTTCTTTAATTTTGATTATGAGATATCGTTTCTTGATGTGGGAGGTTCAAAGAATATAAGACACGGTTTAGGCTGAGATGCGCTTTTCTTATAGGAATGTAGATATATTGTATTACTATGTATGATGACATGTCTGTTCAAAGCATTGTGAACTAAGTAGGGAGTCCCTAACATCATCCATCTTTTCTTCTCGCGTGGAGATCTGTTTGGTAGTATGTACAAAGCTTACATCTCCGGCATATTTGGTTCTGTTGAGGCATTCTGGATCTTAGAATAACTCTAACCTCGTACTTCCACCTGACAGTATGTCCATTTACCACTATATTTGCTTGTCTTCCTATGCTCCAGTCACCTTGTTGGTCCACTATGGCAATTAGGGAACTATATTAACCAGATGTGGTAGCCTGCTTCCTGAGGGATTTCGGTTTCGTAGTGAATGACCTTATGCTGTGTTCCTGTACAAATATATGGCTATGGAACTCTATTTTATGTTGAAATCTCTATAGGGTTTGTCAAGTTTATTTCTTGGCAATAACTAAGGCTACCAACATGTTCAATTTTTTAGTATTTGATAATTCCTGTTTGGTTGACCAATTTCATTTGTTTTGCTTGAAATATAAGTAACAGTAAGAATTTGCATCTAGTTCCTCTTTAGCAGCCCATTAACCACTATGGTGTGAAGCATCTTTATCTTGTCATCCTATGTAACGCTTCAATATGAGCATCGTTCTGCATGTTGAATAGTTGTTAAATATTGTGGCAAGGTCCAAGTATCTACTACCAATTTTACTGAGGAAAGGCTCACTTTCAGATGATGATGATGATGATGACGAGAACAGCAGCCCGATGTATGAACAAGACCATGCGATAAACTTGCCTGTTAAGAAAGCTTTTTCACGTGTTAATGCTGATTCTTCCAAAGTTGCTGCCAATAAGGATGACCCTCTTGAGGCCGATTTCAATAACTATGTTCTGAAGTGCAAATCTGTGTATAAGTGCAAGCTTTGTCCTAGAATCATGTGCCTAAGTGAGGACATGGTCAGGGTGCATCTTGAATCAAAGGTGAGTAACACAGAAGAAAGCTAATCTTTCCGTTATGTTTATAATGTTAAAGGCAGAAGGTTTCATATAGGGAAACAATCATAGACATAATGTAAGTTTTCTATTGTAAACGGTAGTCCTTATTTCAGTTTGTCTATTGTAGAGACATGCTCGATCGAAGAAACTACTGGGAAATGGGAGGCTTAAGATGATGCTCAACAGTGATGGTGAGCTAGAGGAAGAGGCAGAAACACATGCTGAACGACATGCTCGTACTATAGCTCTTGCTCAGGTTTGTGCCCTATTTTTGAGAAGTCTCCTGTTTTGGCTGACAAATTTTTTGTTAAAAAATGAATTGGTTTCTGTATGGCTTTTAATTACTTCATGCCTGTTAAATGATTCAGCAAGTACAAAAGCCAAAGAAGGATTCAGGCAGGCAGCGACAACTCCGGAGGAGGCAGAAGAAGGTATGGCATTACATCCTTTCAATTTGTATTAGCATGCTGCTGCACATATTAATTTGTATGGTATCACATCCTTTCAATTTGTATTAGCATGCTGCTGCATATATCAATTTGTATGGTTATGAGGTTATCACATCATTGCAATTTTGTATTACCATGGTGCTGCACATATCGATTTGTATGGTATCACATCCTTTCAATTTGTATTAGCATGCTACTGCTTATATCGATTATTATGGTATCACATCCTTTCAATTTGTATTAGCATGCTTCTGCACATATCGAAGGCTTTTAGGCATCATACTGAAAGACCTAATGAGCTCAAAGGTTGTGCAATATCATACTGTTAGCGTTTCTATACCAAATGCTCTCCAGCAGCATGCCTGCCACCATGGAGATCATTCATTCTAGGACGATGAACATTCCTAAACAATAACCCAGTTTGTATTTGTGTTGTGTTGCGTCAATGTCCCTAAATCTGCTTGATGCATGCACATATCGAAGGCTTTTAGGCATCATACTGAAATGCTTAGTGAGCTCAAAGGTTGTGCAATATCAGTGTTATCGTCTCTTTACCAAATGCTCTCCAGCAGCATGCCTGCCACCAGGGAGGTCATTCATTCTAGGACGATGACCATTAACCCAGTTTGTATTTGTGTTGTGTTGCGTCGCTGTCCCTAAATCTGCTTGATGCATGCACATATCGAAGGCTTTTAGGCGTCATACTGAAATGCCTAGTGAGCTCAAAGGTTGTGCAATATCATAGTGTTATCGTCTCTATACCAAATGCTCTCCAGCAGCATGCCTGCTACCATGGAGGTCATTCATTCTAGGACGATGAACATTTTTCCTAAATAATAACCCAGTTTTGTCGTGTTGCATCACAGTCCCTAATAAAGCTGCTTGATGCTTCGGCACACAGATTCTGATATTCTTTGCACTGGTGGTTGGTTTCTTGCAGAGGTCTCGGAATCAGCTTGAGAAGAAGCAACAGCCTGAGAGCTCTGGTAAGGAAGGTGCTGCGAAGCCAGAAAAGTCTGATAAGAAAGATGTGAAACCGGAAAAATCTGACAAGAAAGGCACAAGACGGGAAAAGGATAAGTCTGATAAGAAGAGGCGCAAGACTGAAAAATGAAGTTTGTTTTCCTGAACCGTTGTATGTTTTGTACTCTCAAGTTATAGTAGTGACACCATAAATGTTTTCTAAGTTTTAACTTGTGGTTTTAGCATTTCATTTCGATATTGGGGGTGGCCGTTTGTTGAATCTGTGAGATAGAATTAAAAGGAAAAGAAGTTGTCTCATTTTTTTTTCTTGGTTCTTATTTATCTTGAAAGTGCTGACCTACAAAGGACCTTGTATTGAAATTTAAAGAAGACTTTTAAGGTCCTGGTAAAGGATGAAAAGTTGTTGGCAGTGATGGCGTTGTTAATGGTAAACTCGCTCAGACTTGTCAATGATGTTCACGAGTGTTCCATTTATCAATATTTGGTATCCTACTCCTAAGCATCATCAGACTGAGGCATCTAATACGCGAGGCAGTTAATTTGACCAAAGCTTCCTTGTTGCCAAGTTTGTGGTAGCATAGGTCCATGAGCAGGGATAGCCTTACGCATAAGTGCACAACAGTTCTGCTGTAGCTAACATTCTTCGAGTTCAAAACCGAACCTATCTGTCGTTGCTAGGATGTTTCATGTGTTGCATGTCAAGCAAATTGACCATATCAAGACGACCAGACAAACACTGGTAGATCAAAACAGCAAAACATCTGATTTATTCCCAACAAAACCTAGGAAGCGATTGCTTGGAAGATATCAAGATAAAACAAATGAACCGCACAGAAAGAACAATCAACTGGCATAGCCAAGACATGAGCAAATACACCATTGCCTTATACTACAATAGATGCACAGTACGACCAAAAGTACTAGCAATCATCTAAAATGAAGGTACTATCTAATCAAATGCCTGTCAACTTTGCATAAAATAGACAGCAGATAGAAATCCGCCGATTAGAGGATTAAATCCTACAAAGTCACGTGGAGGTCAACTTCTCCAAATAAGACTGCTAAATCCTACAGTTCTAACTTCACAAAAGACGGAACCTGAATTCGTTTCCGCATCTCAGCCGCCAGAACAACCACTCTAACCTGCAGGACAATGACCTGTCAAACAATCCTGCACTACTCATTGATGCAAAAGATGTGAGTTACATTTCACGGTGTTTATTTTTAGAAATAGCATATGCATCAAGTTCATTGCATAGCTTAAACTAAAATCTCAAGGTGAATCATATCGGCGCTACTAGACAAAACGAACACTAGAATGAAATAAAAGTCATATGAGTATAATTAGCCTATACTGGCATGCCTTCATCTTCAGTTGATAATTTTTTGGTCATATCAGATCCCAGCAGAAGCTAAAAGATAAGAGGTTTACATGCCTCCATGAGCGGCAAATACTGTCTATATTGTTTGTGATCATGGGCACATGAAAAGCTCATGGACCAGATAGTAGAAGCATATGGTCGATACCTCAGGTATACTTCTCAGAAATCTAACCACTAACAAATTGAAAGAATCATTATCCAGCGATCATGGTATTTCCTTCTGTCCAAAATTGACCCAATTTCCCCCCTCCATTTTTTTACGAATTAAGGGGCATAGCCCCCGATTTCAATGCTGAGAATGAAACCAGATAAACATTATCGTTTGAGATTTACAGTTCCTCCAATTCACACACTTAAGAACATTCTACCAGACTTTCTGAAGACAGACCCAGCTCACGACTAGAACTTCTACCTCCAGGCAACATACAGAAAACTAGAACTTCTACCTCCAGGCAACATAAAGACAACATAAAAACGTCCATTTTTTTGCCAGTCACTTGGCATCACTTCACAACTAAAACCAACACACTGTGTCCACCATCATGCTCTTCCTCAAGGTCCTTCCCTACTTATACTCTTCTTTTTTTATTCCACACGCTTCACCTGGCAAGATTTCAGCTGCTACACGCAGCAGCGTTCTTGCTCCTCTGCGTTGCAAGCCTCGTCGGCCTTTGATCTGAAGAATAGCCCACGAATCCATCCAATGAGCCGTTTGAGCAATTACACTAGTCGGATCACACGGAAATATATTATTAAAACAAGCAGCATTTCTGGTTTTCCATAAAGCACACATTACCGCAGTAACACCGGTCGCCACTAAACCTCTAATACTAGGAGGAAACAAAAACACCCAACCAATAATGACAGAAACTGATTTAAAATCAGTCTTGATATCTAAAGCACATTGTACAACCCCCCAGGCATATCTAGCCATCGAGCAGTGTACAAAAAGATGATCGATACTCTTGTTCTCACTACAAAAAAGACATCTACCAGTGCCCTCCCAACCTCTATGCTTCAAAACATCTCTAGTTAAAATACTTTTCTTAAAAACTAACCATAAGAACACTTTAATCTTAAGAGGAACCTTAGTAAACCATAACTTTTTAAAAGGACACCTACCTTGATTCATTTTCAAAGCAGAATATAGAGATTTAACCGTAAACTGACCGGATTTCTCCAACATCCATTTACATTTATCCCTCTGTTCAGTTAACACAACCTCACCACACAAATTTTGTAACTCCATCCACATATTCGCAGTTTCCCCTTGCAAAGTTCTCCTGAATCTCAGGCAATTCCAACCTTCTTCAAAAACTTTAGCTACCCGAATACCAGTCTAAAAGTTAAATTATATAATCTAGCAAACTTTATATTAAAAGGGGCTTCTCCAACCCATAAATCCTCCTACAAACGAGTATTTAACCCATCGCCTACCACTTTCCCACAATATTTATAGAGAACATCTCTTAACATCTAAAATTTCCCCCCTCCATACAGTATTTAAAACACAAGTTGGCAACTACTTTACCTGCAATGGCAAACACAATAATGTGACAGTGGCAATGGATTTTTCTATGATGAATCTAGTCATGTCACTTTGATCATGTGGTCAACAAAACTTATGAGGCATCCATTGTGAACAACATCGAAGAAACTGGACCTCGCATAGACCGCACCACGCTACAAGTTACCAAAATCTAGCTTGGTGGCTTGAACTAGAAAAGATTATGAGGAGCTAACAACCAATTACAAATCTTACAACATTACCTGCTAAAGCAATGCATCTGAATAGCGCATCAAACCGGACATTCATCTTATTTATTGTTCAAGGGCCCAGCTCCAGCATGTTCAGCACCAACGCCCATTTCTACAATAATAAGGCAAACAATCAATGATACAGAAATGAAAAGATATTACCTACAATGTAAAGGCAGGCTATTACCTGGAGTATAGACACTTGAAAATGGTTGAAAGGCACTGGGTATCTTTTTGAACTCTACGGGAAGTTTCTTGCACTGCATTGACTCCGTGTGGACCGTGAATATTCCGATACCGTCAACTGTCCCCAGGATCAGCATATTGCTTTCGTCCGTGAAGTCTATGTCCAACCTGTCCCCTGACCTCAGAGGCAGAAGTCTGTCCAGATGAATGGTTTTCGTCAGTCGCCATGTCGATACACCATCAGAATCAGTCTCCCTCTTCCATAGTTGTGCTGTGTGGCCCGAAACAGAGACCAAGCCAAGTCCACCACCCTCCGCCGACATAATCCATCCCTCCATATGTAATGGAACCACAGCTAGGTTCTGCCTATCCAAATCAAACTCAAGGATGGCATTACTCGAATTCCCATGAAGCGACCAGTAAAGGGAACGCCCAACCAAGGCGCCCGAGGTGGCCATATCATGTGTGCGTAGAACTTGAGGCGGCGTGGATGTCTGGATGAGATCACCCCATGCGCCAGTATCCGAGGAGTAAACACAAGCAACCGCTCGCGCATGACGTCCCTTGAAGCAGCGCACAAACACCACCTGGAACTGGAAACGGTCACCGTCTCCGGCAGAGCGAAGCACCATCCCGCTGTAGAATTTGTCCATGTTGCGGAAAACCGGGGGAAGGAGCAGGCGGCACTGGTCGCCGGTGACGGGGTCCCACACCAGGACCTGGCCCGGATGCACGTTGACAAGCAAGGCGAGGCCGTCGCGGCAGCAGACAATCCGGCAGTTCTCCGTGCGGCCGGTGATCTGCAGGCGGAATCGCTCGAGCGGGATGCGGTCGGGGGGATTAAGGGTAGGGTGGAAGGATATACCACTGTCTTCCTCGGTGAAGAAACCGAGCACGGGGGCAGTGCCGCGGGAGCGGTGGTGGGCGCGGAAGCGGCGGAGGAAGCGGGGGTCGCGAACGAGAAGGCGCCAGCGCCTGCAGGTGAGGGAGCAGCGCGGGAGGGAGGATGGCTGCGGGGGGAGCCGGAGGAGTATCTCCGCGATGAGGTCGTCATCCTCGAGCGGCGCCGCCGGCGACGAGGTGGGATGGCGGCGGCGGCAGAATGTCATTTCGCTGTAGCTCTCCGTGGGAGAAACTGGACTGGGAAATGAGTTCTCTTGTTCTCATTTTTTTTAGCAGACTTCTCTTGTTCTCATGACAAGCCTTTGCAACTAAAGGCCCTGTAGGCCCACCATTCATCAGTGTGGCTGACCGATAGGCCTGGGCAAATCCCGGGATGGGCCGTATTCGAGCTGGGTTTTTTAAGACTGACATGAAATGTCAAGCCCGGCCCAACTCGGCCCGAACTTTCCTATTTGATGCTTATTGCCTTAGTTATCCGGGAAACACGTATCCACTGTTACACTAAGCGCGCGATAGTGTGCCACGGCGTCACCGACAAGGCCAGATGACACGGCTGGTCTCGACGTCGTCGCCGAGGTGAGGCCGAAAAACTTAGGGTTTAGGGTGGGGTGCGGGTGCGAAGAGGCTCCGGTGACTTAGGGTTCGGGCGGGTAGTGGTGTTAGAACCTCGCCGGAGTTGTTTAAGGGAGAAGGGTTAGAGAGAGGCCAGGGCGGTGGCTCGAGTAGGGCGGACGGCAAGGCGAGACGGTAGCGTCGCTGGCCGCAGTGGTAGGAGCAGGCAGCGTTGGGGGCTGAGGAGGTACGGGTGTTTCACGGGGAAGAAGACAACCCGCTCTTGGGCGTCCGGGTGTTGCAAGTAGCTGGGAAGAAGACGACCCACACTTGGACTCGGCCCACTATTCGTCCAACGAGCGTCCGTGGTGTTCGCGACCCTAAAGGTGTTGAATAGGAGGAGCCCCTATTTGGTATTAAAACATACCTCCTTTCTCTCGTAAAAGATGTCTCAGCTTTTTCTAAATTTGAATGTATTGACACAGTTAAACTGTATAGATCTGCTAAAATTTAGATAAAGTTGAGATATTTTTTATGGGGCGGAGGAAGGTGCCCACCGAATATCTTCCTATCTTCTCTTTCTGTTATTTTAATACAAACAACGAACGCTATAAAAATATACAAGTATATTAATCGAAGTATAAGATACAAATGTACTGCAACTATATCAAAACTGAAGTACAAAAATAAAAAAAAAGTACATTAATCTAAATGCAAAGTACAAGTATACTCCAAGTACAAGTATATTGAAACTAAAGTACAAAGTACAAAAGATAAACTATACTAAAAAAGAAACATAAAGTACAAAATATGCTAACTAAGATACACTGAAAACCCAAAGTACAAAAAACATAGAAACTGGAATACAAAAGTACGAATATCTGAAGTACAACTCAATGAAAAATCGAATACACTTATTCTACAATCTAAGTACAAGCGCACTACTTTAGAAAGCACAAATAAAATGTTTTTTAAAACCTATCAACATGGCATTTAGTTTTAAAGATCTTGTCACGAGCAGCATAGCGGTGAAACCACTCATAATTTAGACGAAAGTTTAAAAGATATTTTATTTTGAAAATTAAAATATCAAAATAAATGGAGGAAGGCACCCCGCATTTTCGTGTCAAAAATAAAAATTCCACCAAAAGTCTCCATTTCTGCCGCACATGCAAGTACCCCATATGGTCCCAAGAAAGAAGAAGCTAACACTTGGCGAGCAAGGAGCGCGCGAGCATCACGGTTTTTCCCAAACGAGTTGGGTACACTCACTAGATATGAAATCAAACAAACAAAAGGAAACCAAAACAAGAAGGAGAACGAAAAAAAGAGTAAACTAAGATTCTGGCACATGGATCGTTGATATCCATGTAGTCCTATCAAATAGGTACATTCCAATCCATCATGCCTCTTTTTACCACCTTCGCCCAAGTCAAATTTTATCTTCCTCTACATCTTTTAGTCTCCTCCATAGTTTTTAGAATTTCACTGTTAACTAGAGCTTTTGTAGGCTCCAACTGGATATGCCCAAACTACCTTAATCGGTATTGGACTAGCTTTTCATCGGTCGGTGCCACCCCTAGCCTATCGAAAATTACCTTGTTCCTAGTCCGGTCCTTTCTTGTATGGTTGCACATCCACCGTAGCATGCGCATCTCCGTGACACTCATTTTTTGGACGTGTTGTCTTTTAACGGGTCAATATTTTGCCCCATATAGCACCGCTAGTCTGACCGTTGTCCTATAGAACTTATCTTTGAACTTTTGTGGGACCTTCTTGTCACATAGGATACCAAATGCTTAGCTCCACTTCATGCACCCTGCCTCGATCACGTGGCTAACATCCTCATTGATATCACAATTGCTTTGTAACATTGGTCCCTAGTATCGGGAGGTATCACTCTTAGGCACTATTTGTCCTTCTAAACTGACATCTCCGTCTTCGTCACCAATATCAGTAAAGTCGTATTGCATGTACTCAGTCTTGGTCCTGCTAAGTCTAAACCTCTCTGGCTCCAACACCTGGCTCCATAGCTCTAACCCCCTATTTACGTCAGCCCTAGTTTCATCTACTAGCACCACGTCATCAGCAAAGAGCATATACAAGGGATATCTCCTTGTATATCCTTGTTCACCTCATCCATCACCAAGGAAAACATGTACGGACTCAAGGTTGATTCTTAATGTAGTCCTATCGTGATTGGGAAGGTATTTGTCTCAATATCGCATGCGCGAATACTTGTCACAACACGGTCGTCCTGTTGGGGGTGATGTACTTTGTTGGAACTTTATTTTTCTCCAACGTCCACCACATGAATGTCATTGCTACCTGTCATACGCCTTCTCCAAATCGATGAAGACCATATGTAGGTACTTCTTCTCCCTATATCTCTCCATAAGTTAGCGAATTAAGAAAATCGCCTCTGTAGTCTATCTCCTAGGGATAAAACCGATTTTTTTTAGCATTCGTCAATCTCCTCAAACGAATGCTCGATGGTTCTTTCCCAAAGTTTCATGGTATGGCTTATAAGCCTAATCACTTGGTAGTTACACTATTAGGAAAAGGCATATAGCCGCAAGGATGGGTTACCGCCGGTGCGCCAAAAAAGTGCACGCTAGTGCTATTTACCGCCGTCACACCACTATATTGGGCCGGTGGTAATGCCGAAATACCACTGTTGTACCACAATTTAGTGCGCCGGGGGTAATGGTAGACTAGTTTCGGGCTAGGAAAAAATGGCGGCTCCCATTATCGCTGGTGCACCACCATATTGGTTCGCCGGGGGTAATTTTATTACCACCAGCGCACCAATTCTTGCTCCACACCCCCTGTGGAACGCCTTTTATTTTTTGAAAAAAAACAAAAGAAAATGACAAAAAAATCAAAAAATTAAATCATTCAAGATGCCCATGTGTTATGTGATCTAGTTTTAAGTAAAATTAACAAACATGAATTTTGACTCTTTTTTTTGCAAAATGGCGCCATCTTTCGATAAAACGGCTTTTCTGATTGCATACGACCTTCGATGAAATTTTTTTCTATATCAAAATGTATCTACGAAAAATTACATCCGATTTCAACCCCTCCAGCCGTTTAGACAATTTTTTTATTCTTCGAATGCAAAACGGAAACAATAGTTTCTTCAACTTTTAGATTTTGATGAAACATATAAAAAAATTACCATCATCGCACCACCATATTTGGTGCGTTGGCGGTAACCTTTGCTATATATGGAAAACTAGCCCGATGGCCTCTTTTTCTTTGTCACTTTCTCTCCTCCTCCTCCTCTTTCCCTACCTCCGGCGACACTCCGACAAGCACCTCCTCAACCCGGTGACCTCCCTCCGGTGAGTACCTCCCCAAGCTGGCGACCTCCCTCCGGTGAGTACCTTCCCAAGCCGGTGACCAGCTCCTCAACCTCGTCGGGACCTTCCTCCAGCGACCACCTCATCAACGTCAACGACATCCACCTCCTCAAGCTCGCCGGCAACCTCACGTCCGATGACCTACCTCCTCAACCATCACTGTCCATGATGAAGAAAGTGAAGAACACATCACGACGAGATCTAGATCTAGATACATATTTTTTATAAAAACAAATTGAAAAATATACCGCCGATGGTGAAAAAATGAGTTAATGTCGGTGCACCTCCTGATGCACCGGCGATAAGGCATTACCATCGGCATGTTCCCACCGATAGGCTTGGTGCACCGATGATAGGAAAAAATGTGTGCCGACAGTAGGCCTTTCCCTAGTAGTATTAGTACAACTTTGAATATCTTGTTTATTCTTGAAGATAGCTACTAATATTTTTTCTCCACTCTTCGGGCATCTTGTAACCTTTGCTATATATGGAAGACCAGCCCGACGGCCTCTTCTTTTTTGTCACTTTCTCTCCTACTCCTCTTTCCCTACCTCCGGAGACACTCCGGCTGGCTAGCACCTCCTCAACCCGGTGACCTCCCTCCGGTGAGTACCTCCCCAAGTCGGCGACCTCCCTCCAGTGACCACCTCCACTAGTGGAAAAGAGGCCTTTCGTCCCAAGCAAATGTCCCCGTTTTGAACCAAACCGGGACCAATGGGGGGTATTGGTCCCGGTTCATCATGAAAACCCTTTAGTCCCGGTTCGTTTGGACCCTTTAGTCCCGGTTGGTAATACAATCCGGGACTAAAGGGTGGTCTATGGGGCAAAAGTCTTTAGTCCCGGTTCGTAATACGAAGGGGGACTAAAGGGTTTTTTGCCTCCCCATGCACCTCCACCCCCCCCCCCCCTTGGATCGCCTTTTTTAACACTGTAAAATATAAAAGAAAATGATAGAAAATTCAAAAAAATAAAATCTTTTCAGATTCTTGTATGTTATGCAACCTACTATTAGGGAAAATTAACAAATTTGAGTTTTCATTTTTTTTGCAAAAAAGGTTTGAAAAATGGTAAAATCATCGTGGGAAAAAGTTACATCCGAATTCACCAGGGTTTACCCGGTTAGCCAATTTTTAGATTCTCAAAATTCCAAATGAAAACATGAAAGCAGGAAGATTTTAGTTTTTGCCAGAAATTCGGAATTTTATATTTTTAAATTTTTCAAAATAATAATTACATCATGCATAAAGATTACTATTACTTAACCATAAAGTTAGCCAATTTTTAGATTTTCAAATTTTCAAGTTTGGCAAAAAAATATTAAAAAATAATAAATTAAAAAAACTATTATATATATATATATACCAGCACTATTCTGCAACCGGTTGCAGAATAATATTCTGAGCACCGACTTGTACTTTTCTAGACACAGGGTTGTACTTCCCGGATAACAGGGTTCAACTTTCTGTCGAACTTACCTGAACTTCCCGTTTTCTTCAGAGGTACTGATTATACCTCGAGTTTCTCAACCATTTGTCGGAACTATGCAAATGATATACCGTTGGATAGATAATGAAAAACCGCAACTTTTTCATGTTCACAATTTTCACAGATTTTGCACGGTTTAAATTTAATTTTGAAAATACGAAAACGCTTCTATATGGCCAGAAAACGAACTTTTAGTTCGATTTTCGAACCGCTTATCCAAACTGTGCAAATGATATACCGTTGGAAAGATAATGAAATTGCGCAACTTTTTCATGTTTTAAGATTTTTCAAAATCCTCACAGTTTTTGAACAATTTTGAAAATACTGAAATTCGGACGTACTCAAAAACGAGCGGACAGTAATTTGGATGATTTTTTTCAACCGTTTGTCGGAATGATGCAAATGATATGGCTTTGGAAAGCTATGGACTAGGCGCAACTTTATTATTCCAATTATTTTCTCTAATTCCTTACAGTTTAAGAGAATAACTCGAATTACTGTCCGCCCGGTTTATGTGACGGGCACCAAATGATTTCCCCGCGATTTCCATTCGGAATATTTAAACAATGGAAATGATATACGGTTGGAAAGCTGAAAAAATGGCGCATATTTTTTGTATTTACCATTTTTGCCAAATCCGAACGGTTTAAAACTAATTTTAGAAGTTTTGAAATCATGTTTCCGGTATATTTTGTGGGATAATGGTTTGAATTTGATGGCTTAGATCCATTTATTTGTTGTAAATATTGTAGGTAATGAAATTAGACATATACTCTACCATATAAAGCTTTTGGTGACAATTATTGAAGTGGTTGGTGATCAAATCGATGAGATTTGGACAATAGATTTCCGCCCCGTAAAAACAGAGCGCTGAACTTCCCTCGACGTGAAGTTGTACTTATCGGGAAATACGGTTGTACTTCTATGTGCGGTTTCATGAAAGTATTCAGTCAAATAGAGCTATAATTTTCACCACACAAAATGCTCAGCACAACCACGTGCATCTGCACTTCCCGTGACATGTCCTTGTACTTCCTGGCCTTCGTGGTTGTACTTCCTGGAAATGTTTTGATGCTAGTGCGTTTTACAAAAACTAGCATGTGTGCTTCGAAATGATAATTTTAGATTTTCCCTGGCCTCTATTTAAGAGATTATGTACTTCCTGGATCCTAATATTTGAACTTCACAACGTTGCTATCTGAACTTATGTGGGTGTATTTTCTTGATGTAATTATCGCTTGTACTTACTGTTGTGTCCGCATGTACTTCTCGGAATCGCTGCTCGTACTTCCTCGTAGATGATGGGATTATTTTATTTTTTTCTAAATTTAGACTATATCGGGTTTCTTGTACTTCCTATATTAAGTGGGTTTATTGCTCGTGTCGAATGGTTGTACTTCTCATTGTCAAATATATGAACTTCCTTACGGGTGATGGGATAATTATTGTTTTTTGGACATTTGGATTTTGTCGGTCTTCTTGTACTTCCTATATTAAGTGGGCGTACTGCTGGTGTCAAATGGTTGTACTTCTCTTCATCACCTATTTAAACTTCCCCTAGGGTGACGGGATTATTTCGTTTTTTTACATTTGAATTTTGTCGGTTTTCTTGTACTTCCTGTACTAGGTGCTTGTACTGATCTTGTAGAATGGTTGTACTTCTCGTCATCAACTATTTGAACTTCCTTGGGGGTGACGGGATTATTTCGTTTTTACTACATTTGGATTTTATCGGTTTTCTTGTACTTCCCATAATAAGCACTTGTACTGCTCGTTCCGAATAGTTGTACTTCTCATCGTCAAGTATTTGAAATTTCTTGCGGATGACGGGATTATTTTTTTTCTTCAATTGGATTTTTGTCGTTTTCTTGTACTTCCTACCATAAGTGTATGTACTGCTCGTGTCGAATGGTTGTACTTCTCATCATCGATTATTTGAACTTCCTCACGAATGACGAGATTATTTTGTTTTTCACTTCCCATGGTCACCGCTTGTACTTCTCATGAGGTAAAATGTGGACGATTTTTATTACTTTTTATGTGCTACAAGGCAGATCATGTATTTACCAAAACTAACTAAGCGCACTTCCCAATGTTTGACTTGTGTAGTTAAGGAAAATTATATTTTACTATTTTATATGTACTCTGAAATTCCAGGAGGAGAAGACTTGCACTTTCTAAACCTGACTTCGTGTACTTACCTGTGCTGTTGTGTGCACTTCCCAGCAGACATTTTAGTTACCTTTTCTTATTTTCCCTTAACTGATTGTACTTCTCAAGATCGTAGTTTTGAACTTCCAAATGTTGATGGTGCATCGATGATGGGCTGGGTCGACGTTGAGGCAGTCGACGCGGCGCCATGCCGCTAGACGGATGAATTGATTTTTTTCCCATAGCGAATTAATTTTTTTACAATGATTTTATTTATTTATTGCTCACGGGAATTTTTTTCCCATAGCGAATTAATTTTCCCAAATGTTCACGGGAATTTTTCACTTTCAAACTTGACATGTGTACTTCATGACTTTACTACTTGTACTTCCATCTTGACAATTGTTTTGGTGTATTTTTCTTTTTCTTGTATTTCTTGTAGGTTTTATTCTTTCATACTTTTACTGCGTATTTGTCCAATTTCACTTCTGAAATCAAAGTCCCATACTTCCGAACAAATATTTTGTGTACTTCTTAGCACTTCCCGTCCATTTTTTTTAGGAATTGATATGATGTCGAATGTTTAACATCCAATACCCAATGCCCTCCCCGAAAATTAAAAACTATGCCCAGATTTAGAAAATTCTGCACTTCCAAAATAAATAAATAAAACTTGCACCTCTCACTATTATATGATTGTACTTCTCCGATTGCATCAACTACTCTTCATTTGTGCTTATGTTTTTATTTTCCAAATGCACTTCTCATCCGAATCAATCTGTACTTTTTTCGAATCAATCTATACTGACGGTCGAATGAAATAAATCCAAGGAAAAAGCAGAGATGGAATTGAGAAATCTGGCAGCGGCTAATCAGTATAGCAGGGGCAGAGATCGTGGGCAGGAAGGATTGGTCGAGCAGAGGCGGTGATGGCCATAGATTGGGGAAGCAGGTGGCGCTGCAGGAGCGATGATAGGACTGGGAAGCGCGAGAGATTAGGGCGGTCTGGCGAGGCGAAGCTCCGGCCGGCATGCGCGATGGAGGAGAATCCAGCGGTGGGGTCAACGAGCGGCGTTTGCTGGTACAGAGAGGCGTCAAGATAGCCGTGAAGGGCAGGGCGGGGCGGCGGTGGCGTGCGGGTCCAGGGCGAGGCGGCGGCGGAGGCATTCGTGTCGAGGGGCGGGCTGGCGGCGGCATGCGGGTGGAGGGGCAACATGCGCGGGTACTATGACGGGCAGGGGCGGGGCTGGCTGGCGGCGGCGTGCGGGTGGTGGGGCGGGGAGGCGGTGGCGTGCGGGTGGAGTGGCTGGGCAGGCCGGTGGCGGCTTGCGGGTACTGGGAGGCATCGGGGCAACGTAGAAGATGCTCGTGAGGGGGTGAGCCCGCGGTGGGTGGTTGTGTGTCGATGGAGCTTAGACAAGGGAGGGGAAGAAGGGGCACCGAATCAAGTAGTGTGAGCTAGGAGGGGTCGGGATGCAGAGCAAGGAAGCGGGCCAATGGGTGGCGGTGTAGAGATAACACATGCCGGCGATGAATGTTGTACTTATTCGCTAGGGCGTGTTGTACTTTCTAAATTAATCCATTTGTACTTCTGCTAGTTTGCTAAGTTAATCCATTTGTAAACGTTTTTTATCTAGATATTTTTCACCTCATATGTTTGTTAAATAATCTGAGATATCATTATAGACTTTTATCACCAAACTTATTCTGTCAACAAAATTGAATTGTATCATATTTCAACTAAACTAACCTGTCGGCCCTCAGTAAGTGTACTGTTCATGTATTTAGACGTATGCCATATGCCTATAAATCGCCAAATAAACATCTATGAACAATTAGTCTCATAGGACATTAGCATCGTACAATTAGTCTCACAGCTTCCGATTTCCGCTCACTCATTACGACCATGGTCGCATCTTCGATGGCTCTGGCTTTATCGCGCAAGGGGACATCGTAAACAGAAACTACGCTGCTTGCAGCCACGGTATGCTACATGGTTTACCAGCACATATAGAAGAAAAGAAATCACATAAGTACAAGTGGCGTGGCAAAATAAGTACATGCCCCACATCAAAGAAGTTCAGCTGTGGCGGAGCGGCATGCCTGCCGCGGAGATGCAGCGGCCGTGCACCAATGGGTGGGAGGCGTAGGGGCCTGCAACGTCATTGGGAGGTGCAGGGGACTTGTGACGTCGGTGGGAGGCGCAGGGGTGACAAGCGCCGGCTGTAAGACCCTGCGTGGAGGGGCTTTTCGAGGAGGCCCTCGGCGCGGCGCTGTGACGGCAGATATGATGCGCCGGCAGGGGTGGCCGATGGCCGGAAATCAGGGGTGCCCGGCCGCACAACCTCCAGCGAGGCTTTCCGTTCTACTCATATGTTTTTATTTCAAATTTTGAAAAACAAATTTAAACTCTTTCTATATAGTGCACATTTTTTTTCTAAGTGTTCTTCACCACGCCCAAATGCTGCACTTCATTACGTTCTCTCAAACAAGCGTGCTGCCGGCATCAAACGAGTGTAATGCACAAAGCACCAGTTAGACTTCCGTAAGTCATTCTTTCATGCGTATATATGAAATGTAAAAGCAAATCACCACACCGAATGAGTAGAACGGAGGAATTGTGTAACCACATGTCGACATGTAAGCTCACCACAACAATCACCGCACAAGGCACAACTCTGTTTTTATCCCTGTGATAATCCATCGCAGCAAGAGCTTTACGAAAATCATCGAGCCAACGATAGCATCGATCAGTTTCATAGAGATAAGTACACGGGGAGAGAATGGAGAAGTACATGCGGCAGAAGCTGTGATAATGGACCGCTTGTTCTGCAGCGTCAGAGCAGCTGTCCGTCCAGCGCCTCGCACTGTCGCCTCCATAAGATCAACCGCATGAGCTACTGCTACAAGCTGCTGCTGCTTACGGCAGCTCGCGTTCAGCGCCGTGTCTTGATCGACTAGCACGGGGAGGCTCGTGGATGCGGCTGTGGGCGCCCTGTCGTCTTCAACTCCGGGCAGGCCTACATCTCCGGCGGGGAACCAGGAGTCCCGGAGATTGGGCAGCACGAGGAACTAGGATTCGCAGGGATGTACAGTAGCGTGGACGGGTAGGCAGCGTGGGGAGCCGGCAGCACGTCGAGCTCGTCGTGTGGGGAACCGGCGGCGCGCGGAGCAAGGCGGCGGAGCTCGTGGTGCGAGGAACCGGCGCGGAAGAAAGCAGTGGGTCGTTGGGTGCCGTTGGGAGATGGCGGCGGCGGGAGTGGAGGAACCGCCGGGGACGGGGAAGACGGTGGAGATTGGAATCGGGGAGCCAGCCCCGGGATTGGAGCCAGCGGCGGTTTGAGTTCGTCGTCTCATGGGAAACGGGAACGGACGAGGTGGGTTCGTGCGTGGGGATTAGGTAGGGGGTGGGTCGGGCTGATTTCTTTTTCCAGTGGGCTCGTCCTTTATAGGCCGGATGGTGCTCAGAATATTATTTTGAGCACTGGTTTTAGAATAGTGCGACCCTATATATATATATCTATACCTAATAATAAAGGAGCTAAGGTTTCTGCCAAAATTTTCGTCCAACTTTATTTTGGACCGTTTTACCCTTCCACCAAAATACATAATACACAGACTGCCATTGTACCGGTTCGTCGTCTGTTCTTCTCGCACGCGCAGAAGCTGTTGCTCCACGGGATCGCTCCCCGACAACCCGCAGCGGCGCAGACGTTGTTGCTCCACGGGATCGCTCCCCAACAACCCGTGCAGCCGCGCTACCGGCGAACTCTCACTCGCCTGGACCGTGGAGGCCGTGCCAGTTTCTGACCCTCTCGCTCCGCCCACTGGCACGCTCGGTTCGTTGCTTTCTTCTTCCTCACCCAGAACGCACGTGGTCACCCCAATCCATCACCCAGGACTTTGTTTGAGAAAAGTAGAAAAGGGATGGGCGCGCAATCGTCGGGCACGCCTCATCTCGCCACCATCGCTGGCGAAGGTCAAGCCACGGAGGACGCTTGACCACCGGAGAAGCCCACGCCCACGCAATTAGTCGTTTTTCACGCACCATCTGCGGCTCCATCAGATTCGTCGGCCTCGACCCTCTGCAGCTCCGACTCGAGTAGAGCGAGTACGGCCGCACGCTGGGACCCCGGGGCCAAACGCAGGTCGCCGGGAGCTCCTACGCGAATACTGCGGGGATGGATATTATCACCGGCAGATGAGGCGGTTGAGTGAGGGAGAAGCTTGAGCAGGGACAGCATTCAGGAATCAGGGGGAGATCGATCAGAAAAGAAGGCGCTTGATGCAGGAGGGGGCACTGCAGTTTTGGTGCTTCGTTTCATCGACTGCAAAGGGCCGTCCCTGTATCAATTAATGGGCCACAAGCCAATTCCGTTGGTAATAGAAATCACGAAAGTTCTTGCAGTCAATTGATTGAATGGGGGTTCAATAGTCCCACATCGTTACATTAAGATAAATACCACCAGCTTATATACGCTCTGATTAGCCTAGAATATCAGGAAGGTGAATCAACAAGAGGTAGCACTAGCACCATTTAAAAGAGGGGAGCTCGGCCACGAGACGGCGGCTGTCGGCGACGGAAAAGAGCGGGACGAGAGAAGGATTGAGTGGGCGGGCGGAGCCTGCTCACGGACGACGGGGCTTGGTGCAGAAGGGGGCGAGAGCAGGCCTGAGCGCAGAGAGGACGACACCGCGAGCCGGACGAACTACATGTTGTCCCTCGGCGGCGCGGCGCTCCGGCGGAAGACGACACAGAAGGACAGCGCGTTGGTACCACCACCGCCGCCCATCCTCGTGCTATGCAGCTCTTCGTTGGCTTGACCGTCATCATCAGCCACGGCAAGGGAACCAGTCAACAAGAAGGGGAATTTTCTGGCTCCACTTCCAACTCACGGGAAGGGGATTAAGCGGTTGGCGAAAAAGGCCAAGTTGAGCCCAGCTTGAGGCTAATTATTTTGGCTAAGCATTGTTGTGGAATTTAGCCTCCATGAATAAAACATTAGAGGTTACGCTAAAAAAAAATTGAACATTAGAGGTACTTTTATAAATGACGGCAACAAAGCTGGAGATGAATAAATAGTTGGAATAATTATTCTTACATGGTGCATGAATTACCACGGGTAGAAACACCATCACCAGCATATATATTTTATTATCGAGCAGGAAGAACACGGAACCTAAAATATGATTAAAAAAATCACCAAATGTTGCAGGTCGCACTAAGCCAATCCGATGGATGAGTTGTCTCCGCCAAAGTATATCTGATCGACTACAACACATGTATTGTGCACCATATAACGCAACAGCGGGAGACCTCAACCGGTGGGAGGGATGCAGGCACAAGGGGGGAGAACTCCAGTTGGAGACGTCGTCCGGAGGGATGTAGCGGGTATTGGGCTGATTGAGAAGAACACACTATTGGCGGCTCGTCATGGCAAACGACGATGGGCTGCTCATGAAGTTCACAGCGCCGGTGGCTAGCCATGGCAAGCGACAACAACTGCTATGAGCCTGCAACTACGACGGGTTGCTCGAGGCGGCCACACTGCCACCAAGCACAACACTGTAAGATCTAGGATCAAGCCCAAAACAAGTGGGGATTGTAGCTGAACGAGGACAATTTGGATTGCTCGAGTAAGCCATGCTGCCGACGGATCACCATGGCCTTCACGGGTGTTTTACATGTGAACGATATACTACTTTTCAAGTTAACAATTGACAGTTTGTATTCTATAAAGAATTGATGTGATTAGATGACCAGAACATGATAGCTCTATCTAGGGAAACTCCAAAGAATAGGGGTGCTTTATGAGGCTGTCTTGCTGCAATAATGACTCCCATCTTCGATCGCTCTGAATGATTTTTTGATGTTTCAAATTTTAGATGTAACCAAATCCATATTTTTATTATTAAATCTCTAGCTGCAACATGAAATAATCGTGTCTCACTTCTAATTTCTAATTTCGAGAATGTTTACATTTATTTTTTCTAGCTTGATTTTGATTGGTAAATCTTGCTTGCAAAGATATATAATAATATTATGTTTGTACTAATGGTAAATTGTTCTGAATTCATATCTTAATAAAAATTAAGGATGAAACCTACCATCGTTACAAGTTCGCAATATTACAAGTCAGTGCAGCAATGGCTTGCAATCTTGATTATTTTCATCATGAATAGGAGAAAATGTGACCACCGTCGACGATGGTAATAAATAGGAGAAGTTTCAACGCGGAAGATTTGCTCGAACTGTTCCCCCGGTGCAACGCACGGGTACATTTGCTAGTATATATATATATATAGAGATGCACTATTTGACTCCCTGGGAGTAGAATAGTTATTCTGCTCCCTGCCCGATCGCACGCCAGCCGACCAGGCCGAAACAGCAGACGCCCACGACGCTATTGCAAACTATCGACATAAGAAAATTGTGAGCCAACATAAGAAAACTGCATGGAGATTACCGAGCCGGCCAAAACAGCAGACGCCCACTACGCTCGTGCAAACTACCGACGTAGAAAAACTGTGAGCCAAGGTAAGAAAACTGCATGGAGCACCGAGCCGGTAAATTTTCATCGATGCATTTCTTTTTCAAAACGTCGCCCTGGAAAGGCAGCCAACAAAAAAGAAAACCACTCACGAAACCTTGTAACCAACATGAAAGGATTTATGTTTTGTTTTTTTCTAGTGTGGCAAAGCTTTTATTTTTTACAAACTATCAAGCATCAATATAACTATTCTGGCATGTCCTGATGCCCTGACGTAATGTTATGCCTAATTGCGTTACCTGATTACACAAACGTAAGATGCTCCTGATTAAATTGCATGATTACACGACATAAAAATTTGAAGAATTACATTGTCTGATTACATGTTGTGAAATTGATTGGGCAGCCGCATGGTACATCTAAGACCTCTTAGGGTATCTCCAGCGGCGCGACGCATTTCGGACGTCCAAACGGACGCGTCGTGTCCGTTTGCGTCGTTCCAAATGGTTGAAATCATCTGGGCGTCCGTTTGCGTCAGGGGTGGCTCCAGCGGCACGACGCATAATTTTTTTTTCATTCATAGGCCATAATTTACATAAAAAAAACATAAAAAAGCCAGAAAGGCGTGCTAATACGTGCTGTCTACTGGTCCTCGTCGCTGACGAGGTCAATCAGCTGCGGCGTCGGCCATGGAAGCTCGTACGCCGGCGGTGGAGGAGGTACCGCCGCACGAGGCTGTGGCCAGGGATCCCACGCTGGAGCAGCAGGCGGAGCGCGGACGTTGGAACGCGTCGGCATGGCCGGAGGAGTCGCCGGCCTCCCCTGCGTGAGCGCTGACTCGCGGAACTGGATTGCGAGCCCGTCCCACAAAACGAGCTCGTTGAGCTCGTCGCCTCGCCGTTGGCCGGTGCCATGGCAATGGCCTCCTCCTCGGAAATGTCCGGCGGTTGGATCTCCGGATCCCACGCCGGCCCGCCGTCGTCGTGGTCGTACTGCGCCATGGTCACGTCCTCGTGCGCGTCCTCGTCCTCGTCGCAGATCCGGCGGCAAGATCGCTCGGCGGCGGCGCACCTCGTCCCGCCGCTCTCGGCCCGCGCGCGGCACGGGGGGACCGGCACGCGCCGCGAGTTCAGGTACCAGCCCCCTCCCGGCAAGTTCACGTCCGGCCATGGTACCGGCCGGTTTTCCTCCCATAGCTGCCGCGCGAGGTCAACGCGGACGTACCGGCCGACCCGTGCCTTCTTGCCGGAACGCGAGCCGCTAGCCTCCTAGTCATTCTTCATCTTCCGGAACGGCCAGCATTTCTTCCCCATGGCGTCGGTGTGGTGGATACTGTGGGATTTGGCAATGGTTTTGGTTGGGGAAATGGGCACCGGCGGCGTCCCTTTAAGAGGCTTCGACACCATCTCGCCTTCAATGGCCTGCCAGTGCAACGCCTACTAGCTGCGCACGCTCGCGGAAGACGAGGCACGCCATTAACGCGGCCCTGCAAAAGCTGCAGCGCGCCGCCCAGAAGTAATGCCGCGGAAGACGAAGCAGTTGTGCCGCTGCCAGGCGGGCCCATGCGAGGACCGAGCGGACACTTTGCGCGTCTCTGCGACGCAAACCAGGCGTATATTTGGGCCAGGTTTGCGTCTCCGCGGACGGCCCGATCACTTTGCTTCGCCCCGCTGGAGGTGGTGCCAGACGCATTTCCGGTCACGACGGACACAAACGGTCGCTCAGCGTCCGTTTGCGCCGCACCGCTGGAGATGCCCTTATGGCATTTATTCAAGGGTATGTACAACAGATACAAGTCGACATAGCCTCATGTGCTGATGTGTGATGTGTCCATAGAATAAATATCAGCATGGTCTAAATAAAACGCCTACCAAAACAAAAAGGAATTAGTATCCGAACATGTAGTGAACTACATGACTCTTTGTTCGTTCATTTTCCATCCTACTAGGCAGAACTGTGGTGATGGCCACCTCAGTAGCACCTTGTTGGGGCTGGCACACATCACATCAGTTTTGGATTCAGAATGCCTCATTACCATCATGGTCTTTCCTGTTCCAGGTTTGATGCAAACACCAAATGGTTGTCAAATCTGCAAGCTCCATCAGAAAGTAGAGATCCAAAAAATCAGGGTATTAATTGTAGGAAAACTGTACAGACCATGGTATGGATGGCCGGTTGTTAGGATTTACCTAGGCGGCTGAAAACTGATGGCAGAACTTGGATTTCCGTAGCAAACACGTGCAAAATGCTAGGTTTGCAGCAACGTGAACTGACACTAGGAAACAATTGTTTTTTATCACTGGAGTAATCACCAAAATCAACGATGCGAGATTCTAAGTATCATGGAACTGCTAGCAGTGCGAACAAGCTCCGAGAAAGAAGTAAATTAGCATACCAAGCCTTGTAAAAAATATATCAGATGCGATAACAGATAAAATAGATTACCTTAATTACAGGAGGATTGCATAACATCGTTAGCTGGACATATCTAATCCATAATTCAGGTCACATGTCCATATTATTGAACAATCAGTCTGGAAAGCATGAGGCTAGTTATCTGTCCATATGATTGAACAATCAAAGACCAATTAACAACATAGGTTTGTTGTAAGAATGTGCCGAAACAGATGTTAAATCTGCAACCCAGCAGAACTGGGAACTTGACAAATAAGATTTCCTTTCAGTGATAAATTGTCGAAGCATGTATTATGTTTAGAGCCAGTAATGCATCAAATGATAAGTATTACTGGCTAGCAAACCACAGGCGCAAGGACCATATAACTCCACCAGCTAGTAGCTTTTTTTATACCTTTTAAAGTTAGATACTGACAAACTGCAGTTGAACTATTCTAAAAAAATTGCTACAGTTCACTGATCTACGGAGACTCGGAGATGTATATGAACTACAAAAGGATGTAAAATAAATAGGACATTATGCTTCCAACGGGTATAAGAAAATACAAGATTGAATCAAAATCATCACTACAAACAGTCAAACCGTATCTTTTAATTCCATAAAAATCTAAATTAATTTTATATCCGAATTGGAGATTAATCCATCTGGCAAGCATACCTTAACTGAAAATATGTTCATACAAAATAGCATTGTATCACAGATCCATTGCAGAAATACAGCTCAAGATAATTTTTCGACGGAATATAAACACGGATAAGAACAAAACTACTACTATTGTAGGCCATCAGTAAGCTCACCTGGGAGGAAGCAGTTGGACGAGATAAGAATAGCAATTGCTCACATTACATGAATTTCTGATGTACCACTGCTCCGTGTCAGCAGGCAACAAATAAGGATTGAATCTCCTGCCCCTGATTAGCCACTGACATCAGAAAAATAGTACAAGAGGAGAAGTTAGGTTCCTTATTCCGTTGGCCGCCAGTTAGGGCAGCTAGATGCCATGGAGAGCTGATAAACATAGCACAGCGGATAAATACGTTTGGGGCAACAATTTATATGGATACCTGATATTGATCACCTAACGCATGCTCTGCAGCAGAAATCAGCTAACCTGCCACATGTTGTTAATCTCTACCAGGTTTTTGCTTCTACCTAGAATTACTTCCCTTTTTCAGCTCGCCACGAAGCGATTAGACACGCAACACCGCCTGCAGCCACCACCCGGCGTGCTGCCTGTCACCGAAGCAAAATGCCACTCACCGTGGCGCTATTTTCAATGGTTCAGCCCGCCAACCGCAACGCCACCGAGTCCACCCACCGACCAACAACGTTGTCGAGGAAAAAGACAGCGCTGTCGAGCCTGTCCGCTGCTCGACTAGACTCCGAGGAGGCCCGCCCCTCACGGCGTCACCACAACAAAGAAAATGAACAGACAATCATTTGTGAGCACTGGTCAATGTCCATGAATAAAGAAAACGACACGACATAAAAAAGGAAATCTGAACATCCAACAAGCTAAGCAGTATAATTCAGCAGAAAGCATCGGAAATTATTGATGCTGAATTTACAAAATAATAGGTTATACAATGCAGAACATAATTGCATCATTTCTTATTACCGTAAGGCAGCAGGAAGGATCAGTCGTCCCAACAAGATCAAGACAGCATTTTCTAATCACCGTTAGTTATTAGCACTTAGCAAGTGCACATGGCAGAGCAAATAAATGGAATTCCTCAAGCCCATCAGACTAATGAAGGCACGAATTCAATATGTACACTGCTGGCAGGTTTGGCAGGCACATCGTATTCTCTAATATTGATTGCTCGGCGAGCGACATAAATCGAAGGACAGATGATGATCTAGCTTCTTGGTGTAAAAGATATTTAATGGCTGAAAAAACAGCTCTGATCTCCTAGTTATCAGGACTCTGCAGCTCATTTGGTACAAATTTATACTCAACTTGTTTGTTTAGGAGCAGTGGCTTGATAATCAAATTAACCAAAATTTGCATAGAATAAAGAAACGACCGAGATGCCATCGTACCTTCTGTCGAAGACCACCGTCATGCTCCCTCAGTTTTGAAACAGCAAGGCTGAAGGTGCTCCCTCAGGCGCTTACCACGATGCCGATGCCGCCCGCAGCCACGACCCGCGTGTTGCCGGACCACGACGCCGATATCGCCGCGCTTCCTGACCAGGATGCCGATGTCGCCGGCGTCGCCTCCCGCGGCCACAGCTCGCCCGCAGCACGCCGATCCGGCCAGCCAACCAAGAGCTGCCGAGGGCGCGGTCGGCGCAGATCCACCCGCAGCTCGCCGCCGCTCACTGCTCGACGCCGGACGCATACCGGTTCGCCGCCGCATCTCGATTCAGCTTGAACCGCTCCCGCAGGACACGGTCTCAACCCAGGGGAGAACGAAAAAGAATATGCCTTTGGGTAGTTGGCTAGCTCCCAAATGCCACGAGGCAACGACCGTGCTACAGAAAACCGCCGGGGTAAAACAAAGCAAACAAAATTACAGCGCGTGGTAGGGCGCGGCTCGCAACAACGAGCAGGTTCGATGCAATGGGGTGCGGCAGACCGGCTCGCTAGACCGACCCGGGTGCAGAATTAATTATTCTACACCCAGGGGGTTTAATAGAGTTTCTATATATATATATATATATATATATATATATATATATATATATATATATATATATGTATATCATGTTTATGATTCACCTATCTCAAATATGCCCTCTAGCAATTTATTGCATATCAATTCCTCAAAGCGCTCTTATGTGCAATATTGATGAAATTGCGAAATAAATCCATATTTATGATACTTGTTGCCTTTCTCAAAACACTCCAACTAGCTCTACTTCCCTTATTGTTAGTTGTGATGTTTTTGAGATTTAACTTGGTTGAAGCTCATTCATATACCATAAGTGAAAGTTGGAGCCATAGGCTATATATGCTTCTTAAGCAAACATCCTTTGGTATATTTTATGACTTCATCTTGGATATCTTGTCTTATTTATTTTATTAATCTCTTGTGTGTGCATGTTTCTTTATGGATCATCTTGTCCACTTTAGAAACTCATATACATGAGAGCGTTGATCCATCACCTTGATATCCTTGTTCTTTGCCAACCATCTTCTTATACTTTTGATTTTAGTGTTTTTGGTAAAGAAGATTTATGAGTGCTTGGTTTATTTGTTTTTCTTCATGCACTCATATCTCGTAATTGTTGTACTCAAGTTGTTCTTGGTAAGCATATTCTCTTTATCTTAGTTGTGTTCTAAATGATATATAGGGAGTGAGGATTCCATGTTTGTGCATATTGTATTCAAATGCAAACATTATAAATTGTGCACGAACCTTGGGGAGCTTTCTTACTTTATTTAGAGCACTATATCTCTCTTATCATGATATCTTTGTTTGTCCAATTGGATTTTTGATTGCTTGCTTTATTTGTTGAAGCTCGCTTCACCATGTTAATTTTATGCAATCTTTGATCCTCAATATAGTGTGACTTCCTTCAAGTATTCATCATTGGATATGTGCACTTGATTCCACTCAAATTATGAAAAGTGCACACCTTGGGGAGGAACTCACATTATATTGGCCTTCTAAATTTTTCACCCATTTTGACAATCGATGCCAATGGGGGAGAAGTTTAGAGGGTTTAAGGGAATGGTTTTATACTTAAGTTTGGTTTGTGCTTAAGTGTTTCTGTCCTCTCATGCATTCCATATTTATATGTCTTGCATGGTTGTATATATATAGTGGAAACTATCCCAAAGGTTAATCTTGACAATATATGCAATGAATTCATGTTCATCACACGTGCATACATTGTGGGGGAGTTTTCTCTATATATATTGGTTCTACTCACATCTCTTGCATTTGTTGTAGTTGTGTGAGTAGAGCCGGTTTTGATATGGGCTAGTAGCTTTGTGTTACTTGACCATATCAAATACAACCTCTTGTACACAACTTATTCTCGGATAAGTTGCGTACTTGTTTCTAATATTCATTATATAAACCCTCTTATTGTGGTTGTCATCAATTACCAAAATGGGGGAGATTGTAAGGGTACATTGCCCCTATGTGTGGTTTTGATAATTAATGACAACCCCTATGGACTAATGTTTTCATTGAGTTTATATGAAGGAATATTCCATAGGTACTACTTGTACTCCATGTGTTGGATTCAAGTATGGATGCCATGAAGATAAAGGTATACCTTGTGTATTGGCATCAAGATCATCGGTATGAAGATATAAATGTGATATCATCAAGAAGAAGAAATGAAGATGGAGTTCTTATGTGGAACTCAATATTAGCCATGCTCTATAATTATGTGAGTATGAGAAGATACAAGGTTGAGTTGGGCAAGTTCAAGATGAGCATCTTGAGTGAATCACATGCTTGAAGCTTGCCGTCCATTTGGTGATAATGGACATGTGAAGACGTGCATCAATGGAGCTTTCCCATCATAGTGTATGGGGGAGCATTTGTGAGTCTTCACAAAGCAACAATGATCAAGTGAGGCATTCCGGCATGTGTAGAGCTTGAAGAGTTATCATCAAGATCAAGCGGGATGCGCAAGGCAAAGGTATGACCTTGATAGGTTTTCCTTTTACCGGTCTCAAGGTGGTTGATGGGAGACCGGATTATAGGATAGATAGCCGCACTATCAAGAGGGGCTTTCGGTTGGGTAACTTGATCACATCGTCTTAGGGAGCTCAATCCTTTGCATACTTTGCATATCCTTATTGCTTCTTGGTGTTTCTATGTGTAAGGTTCTTGAGCTTGTTGCTAGCTTTACAACAAGCCCAAGTTCATCGAAACGGAGTTCGCATGCATCTTCTATTGCGTTTTCGAGGTTGGGTGATTTTACCGGTTATTCATGATATAAGGTTCTACCTTTTATATTCATGATAAAATCCCCTCCTACAGATTCTTGTGCTTTCACTTTCCATAGGATAGCATTTGTTCTTATCTCTCAAACAAAATTGGTTTCATTCGAATCGGAGTTTGGGAGCACTTGTTATTAAAGGAAAAGGAGAAAAGAAGAAAAAGAAAAAAAGAGAGGGGCTGCCGGCTGGGCGACCGGTCAGCCGGGCCGCACGCCGGCCCACCCGGTCCGCACCGGGCGCCAACCGGACCGGAGGGTGGCCTGTAACCGGCCTCGGGCCCGGTCCGCCGACCGGCCCACCCGGCGCACCTCCCGGCCCAGCCGGTTGCCACGCTGGGCCTCCTTCCCCCACGCGGCCCACACCGCGGCCGGCGCCCCCAGATCGCCCCGCCTGGGCCTTTCTTCCCTCCGCGCGGCCCACCCGCCATTTCCGGCCTACAGTCCGGTCCGGCCGGGCTGCTGACCGGCCTGTCCGGCTCCAGCCCGGCCGGCCGGGCTGGGCCGCCGGCTGGGCGAATTTCTGGCCCGTTTTTCTTGCCTTTTTTCACTTGTCTTTTCCCCCAACGGTTTTATTTGTTCCCATGCTATAAATAACCCTTCTTCCACCTTGAGCAAGTTACTTCTTCCCTTTCTCTCACCTCCATTGTTGCATTTGAAGAAGTTGCTCTCTCTCTTGTTCCCCCCCCCATGATTCTTGCTCATTCTTGAGGGATCTAAGAGAGGAGATCTAGATCTACACTTCCACCAAACCATTTCTTCTCTAAGTGAGGGGAACTCTTGGGATCTAGATCTTGAAGTCTTTTGTTGACTTTCTCCATTGTTCTTCCTCTCCAATCTCATCCTAGCATTTGTTGTTTGGGTGGGATTTGAGAGTGAAGGATTTGAACACCTCTAGTGTTCTTGCTTTGCATCATTGCATAGTGTTGAGCTCTCCACCACGATTAGTTCGAGTGAGAGACCGTGAGCTTGTTACTCTTGGAGGGTGACCTCCTAGTTGGCTTGGCGGTTGGTGCTCCGGTGATCTCTTCAAGAATATTGTGAAGAGGCCCGGGCTTCTCCTTCGTGGAGCTTGTGAAGTGGTTGTGGAGCTTGCCATCTTCGGAGCGGAGGAAAAGCTAACCATAAGGAAAGAGCCATTATCCTTCATGGGTGTGGTTCGGAGAATAGGGTGAGCCTTCGTGGCGCGGGGAATCCTTCGTGGACCTCCACCCCTCCAAACGTGACGTACCTTCTTGCAAAGGAAGGGAACACGGGAATACATCCTCGTCTCCGCGTGCCTCGGTTATTTCTATACCCGAGCCCTCTTTCCTTGTGATAGCCATCGTGCTTGAAGTTCATATATCTTGCTATCACTTGTGCTACATATATCTTGTGCCTATCTTGCTTAGCTCTAGTTGTTATTGTTACACTTAGCTGAGCTTAGCATATCTTGGGTTTGTGCTTGTAAACTAAACGATAGTTTAATTCCGCATTCTTACAAGACAAATCCGCAAGAGTTTTTAATTGCCTATTCACCCCCCCACCCTCTAGGCGACATCTCGATCTTTCACCCGGCATAGCTAGTCACCAAGTTTCGGGTTAAGCACGAAGTACTTAGCGCGAAACTGCAAAAAACCCGGCATAGCTAGTCCCCGAGTTTCGGGTTAAGCACGAAGTACTTAGCGCGAAACTGCAAAAAACCGGCATAACTAGTCCCCGAGTTTCGGGTTAAGCATGAAGTACTTAGCGTGAAACTAAAAGAAACCGGCATAGCTTATGGTGTTTTTACTTCTGCAGAGCGTGTTGGACACCCGGAAGCAGGTCTTTGAAGAGCTGCTATGGGAGCACCATAACCTAAACGAGGAGTTCGCCGCCCTCCAGCTCGACCACAGCAAGTGCCAAGGTTTGCTTAATCCACCGGCTTCTTTGGTACCGGTTCCTGCCTTTGATACACTTTTTTATAACCAGTCTCTTTCTGTGTAGCTGCTCTGTCGGAAGCTTCTGCGGAGGACCTCACCGCCCAAGTTGTTGCGCTCAAGGGTAAGCCCCGCTCGACGGTTTGTTTTCTCACTTGTTATCTTTTGTACTAAACTCATGCCTTCCAGATTTCAGCTGCCCGGGATGAGCTTGTACTCCAGCACCAGCGCGAGCTCCAGGCCCAGCGGGGAGAAACCGCTAAGCTTAAGGATCAGCTGATCCAGGCTGGGTCGGAGCACGCTAGGGCGGTGAAGGAGGCCATCAGCACCGGCAACGCCCAAGTGGAGGAAACCAGGAAGCAGTTTGCCGAGGCATAAGAGCAACTGCGGCGGGAGCTGGAGGAGGAGCGGAAGCAGCTGCAGGAGCAGAAGGAGCACCTTGAGGCGGTTCAGGTGTACCTGGCCGGCATCGAAGACATGGTCAAGGATACCGACGCCAAGGCCCTGAGTAAGCTTTTTCTCCCCTTGCTTATAAGCTTTTGCGTTTTCACCGGTTCACTCGTATACCGGCTTGTTATCATACTTGTCTTTTTATCCTTTGCCCAGAGCTTTTCCCGGACTCCCAGCTGCGCGCTGAGACCGCTGTTGCCAAGAGCCGGGTCGAGGAAGTGGTTGACGCCAACCTCCTCTGGACCACCAAGGACCGCCTCACTGCGTTGTACAGCAGGATCACTCATATGTGCGCCGTCGAATGGACCCTTGGCATGTTGCCTGGTGCTACTATTACGGCTTTCAAAAGCCTGTGGCCCGACGAGCCCGTTCTGGAGAAAAGCAAGCTCATCGCTGAACGCCTCCAAGGAACCGGCCGCCGGCTAAGCGAATGGCGCCACTCTTCTGCCCGTGCCGGAGCTGACATCGCACAGCGCTTTGTGTGCTCCTGGTACGAGGGCCTGGATCTGGATGCACTTCATAGCATGCGGGACGATGCTCCCACCAACAAGGATCCAGCGAAGGACGCCGCGCGCCGTGCCAGGGCCTAGGAAATCACCAGCTACGCCACCACCAGTACCTTCATCCCTCCTCCGGCTAACCTCAAAGAGGTATTTACCGACGATGAAGACGAGGAGGAAGATGAAGAAACCGGAGAGGGCGAGGCCAAAGCCGAGGCAGAAGCGTCCGAGGAACCTGCTGCCGGTGCCCCAGAACCAGCTCCAACTGCCCCAGAAGCCCCTGAAGTACCTGCCACTCAAGCATCAGCTCCGGAGAGCTCACCTCCTTTATACCAGTGAACACTTGCCGTGCCTCATGAAAAACAATGATCGTTAATTTGCCCCCGGTATGCCGGGGTGGGAAAGATGTATGATACTCTAAGCCCCTTTTGGTTGTGTAAGACAAAGTAGTTGTTAGGTTTGCATGCTAAACTCTTTAAGCATATGTGCATTCCGGTATCATTTGGCTTAAACCTGCTTATTTCGTTCCACTTTGATCTTGCACGGTGAAGATTCTGGATTCATTCCCGAATTCAATTCGATGCACGCTTGGTTCTTTTGCTTTGGCTCTGTCTACCTCTTTTGGATGTTTGATGTATGAGCTCAAAGTTCTTTTGCCAAGCAAGCACTTTCTCGAACTTTGAAAAAATTCGAAATTTTCACAAAAAACCGGTATGACCGGGGTTAGTTAAATTTTCCTCGGTTTGTTTGTTTTCGGTTTCTTTTTTGTTTTTCACGTGCTTAGAACCTTCCGGTTTATCTTGCTTGCCATGAAGCCAGGTTTCGGACAACGGCTAACTCGAAGACTCCTTTAGGTTTAGCATGTTACTAAACCGGAAAGGAAAGCTTCCAACAATCAAATCGGTATACAGAAAAAATAAACACATTGCATGCGATTCCGGTAGAGGCAGTCCCCGAGATACATTCGAGGTGCCAGCATCTTTATTCATAGCAAATAAGGTACAAAAAAGGAACACCTTACATCATATCTTCAGGAATAGAAAGGACGAAGCAACGCTACGTTCCATGGGCGCTTGGTTTCTTCTCCTGACCTGTCCTTCTTCCCTTTCTTGTATTCATGTGCATCAATTAAGTAGTAGGCATCATTGTGCAGATCCTTGCTCACAATGAAAGGTCCTTCCCACGGAGGTGAGAGTTTGTGCCGTCCCTCAGTGCGCGCACAAGACGAAACACTAGGTCCCCTTCCCGGAACACTCTCGGGTTAACCTTCCGGCTATGATAGCGTCTGAGGTTTTGCTGGTATATGGCCGATCTTGCCAAAGCCAGTTCTCTTTGTTCCTCGAGCAAGTCAACATCGTTTTCTTGGGCCTCTTTTACCTCTTCTTTGGTATAGAGTTGGACTCGCGGTGAGTCATGGATGATGTCGGTTGGTATGACCGCTTCTGCTCCATAGACCATGAAAAATGGTGTGTATCCGGTAGACCGGTTTGGTGTGGTCCTTATGCTCCACATCACTGATGGTAGTTCATCAAGCCAACATCCTGGCGTTTTTTCAAGCGGCTCGATAAGACTCAATTTGATACCGCAAAGCACGAGAGCATTTGTTCTTTTCACTTGGCCATTTTCCTGTGGGTGTGCCACGGGTTTTGAAAATTAAAATCTTGGGTCAAAGAAACAAGAGGTAAAAGGGGAAAAAGTGATCTAGTGTTGAAACATTGGATAGGGTATAAGATCAAGTGGAATGTATGGGTTGCAAAGATGGCATGGGACATGCAAGACATGTGAGTTGTAGAGGTTGTTGCATAGATGATATCCATGCCTTGAGTTCACCTATAACAGTTGTGGGTGCTTAGAAAACGACTGCCAAAGTTTGAATCTTTTAACACTGCCAAAAACAGATTATTGTCTTGGCCTCAAAACCATCAAGGATAAGTGGGTATATGAGGGATATGGTCCAAGGAATTGGTATGGTTGGAAATTTTACATTATAAGGTAGATCTAGGGCCAAGTGCCTTACCTCAGATGACAAAGGATAAATAAAGCTAAAGGCTCCAAATTTGGATTCTGATAACAATTTAGGACTTAGTCAAATTTGTGTTGTTTTAGGGTTTTTGACTAGGGTAAGGGAGAAGGATATATTAAGGATTAGATAAGTTTCAAAACTTGAGTAAAGGATGGGGTGAGCTGGAGTACATCACAGAGATGATCCCAAGATAGGTGCATTCATAATGCCATAGGTCGGTAGATTTGAGTTAGAGGTGTAAGAGTTTGATTCCATACAAATTTGGATTAGTCAGGACTTGGTCAAGAATAAGTGATCTTGATTGTGTTGGGGTCCTCAATGGAAAATACCAAGGGAAAGTGACAAAGGTTTGTATGTAGTGGAAGGGAAAAAGGTTTTCCTTGTCCACACTAGGGTTTTAGTTAGTGAGTTGCTAATTGGTTTTTCCTCTAGAAGGGTTTTGCTTTGAGGTAGCTTAGGAAGATTGTAAACAAGTAGATCAAGGAAATACATCTACAAACATATCAAATCAATTCAACTTAATAAACAAATCAAGGCAATTCATCTTAACAAACATATCAAGGCAATTCATCTTAATAAACCATTTAGAAAAAAGTTTTTTGTTCCCCCTGATTTTTGCACTTTGGACACATAAACAAGGTTGCAAAATTTGGGGTGTTACAATAATATGCATCTATCAATACATATCACAATATAATAAGATTAGATCTCATAAAACAATATCATAGAACAAGGATCCACCACATAGGTATTACAAATATGACCATAATCATGATAGGCAGCTCATATGGCACTAAGTACTATGAAGAACATGATAGAAATAGATCAAGCTACTGCCACAAACCTGTAGTCCATAGGTGGACTACTCCCTCTTGGTCATGGTGATGATGAAGACGTTGGAGAAGGTGAAGATCCCTCCGGCTGTGATCCTGGCGAAGTTTCCCCCTCCAATCTTCTCTGCGACAGCCTCTGTTTTGGTGTTTTTGTCTTTCTGCGGTGCTCTCCTCCTGAGAACTCTTCGGGGTCATATATATAGTGGTTTTAGGAAAAATACATTGGTTAGCGAAAGAATTACAGCAAACGGGCGATCGACGACTGAACGGAGGTGGGTGGCACGACCAAGAAGTTGGGACGCGACACCTGTGCTCTTTCAGCCCTCGGGCCTCTCCGTGTGTGCTTCAAAGGCCCATGTTGTTCCTCCCTATAAAAAAATCATGCTCTAAAAATCCCAGGTCATTTCGACTCCGTATAGGTCCCTGAAAGTGAAAAATACGTGAACCAGGGTTTTCCTATTCTGCAGTGTTATAAACCAAATAAATGGGATCATGTGTAAATCCTCATAAATCAATGTAAAACATGGTATTATCATCATATATGTTGAAAATATGTGGGAATTCAATATGATAAAGGACAAAGTTCATGTATGCATTTTACATGCATCAGTTATATGATAGATAGTTGCACTATCAAAAGGGGCTTTCAGTTCGGTAACTTGATCGCGTCGTCTTAGGGAGCTCAATCCTTTGCATACTTTGCATCCACAATTATTTTTTGCTTCTTGGTGTTTCTCTGTGTGAGGTTCTTGAGCTTGTTTCTAGCTTTACAACAACCCCAAGTTCATCGATAACGGAATCCGTATGAATCTCCATTGCGTTTTTGAGTTTGGAGGTATTATCGATTTGTATTTTTAGATAAGTCAAACATTTTATCTTGATGTTCTTACTTTGTGGCTGTACTATGATGTTTCTACGCATAATTTTATAAATCTCCGTGTCAAGAATCCAACAATCCCAAGGTCATCGAAATCTGAGTCCAGATGCAAAATTTATCGTGTTTTCTGTAAGGGCGATTTTTCTGCCAGCAGCATCCGGCGTATAGGTCAGCCCACCAAGTTAGCGGGCGTATAGGTTGGTCCGCCAAGTCCTGTATCAGGTAGGTCAGCCCACCGAGTGTGGTGCCGAGTAAGCTTCTAGAGGGTTTTATTGACCACCCGGCAACAACATCTGACCGCCGACTGTGGTGATGGGTTCCTCGCCCCCCTGGTCAACACAGCCGTGCTACATGCCAGTTGGCTCGACTTTTCCCTCAAACGGTCACTTTTCTTGAAGGGGTATAAAAGGGGCCTTCTTCCCCATTTTTTTCTAGGGTTCTTGAGCATGTTTCTTTCACCATTGTTGAACCTCTTGAGCTTGCTTCCTCTCCCTTCCCTCCTATGATTCTTGCATCTCATTTTGGGCTTTGAAATAGGAGATCTACATCTCCAACCTCCACCAATCTATTTGTCCTCTAAGTGAGGGGAACTATTGGGATCTAGATCTTGGAGTCATTGTTTGACATCCACCATTGTTCTTCATCTCTAGTTCTTCCATAGCATTTCTTGCTTTGGTGGGGTTTGAGAGAGAAGGATTTGAGAATTTTTCTTGGTGTTCTTGATTTGCATCCTTGCATAGTGTTGAGCTCTCCAATACGCTTAGTTCGAGTGCGGGACCGTGAGCTTCTTACTCTTGGAGGTGTGACCTCCTAGTTGGCTTGGCGGTTGGTGCTCCAGTGACCTCTTCGTGGAAGATTGTGAAGAGGTTCAGGCTTCTCCGTTGTGGAGGTTGTGAAGTTTTTATGGAGCTTGCCATCTCCGGAGTGGAGGGAAAGCTAGTCATAAGGCAAAGGCATTTGTACTTCTTGTATTGGTTGGAGAAGAAGGTGAGCCTTCGTGGCGTTCGGGAGACCTTCGTGATGTACCTCACTTCGTGTGGGGAGCAGGGGATTACATCTTCATCTCCGTGTGCCTAACTGGTTATCTCTATACCCGAGTTTATTTTCCTTGTGATAGTCATCGAGCTTGAAGTTATTATATCTTTATATCACCTGTTTTACATATATCTTGTGCCTATAGGGTTAGAAGTTGAATTTGTTGACTTCTTTGACTGATTCCTGCCCCTTTGTAGTAGTTGACTTCTCCGTCTTCGAGTTTCACTGTAGTTGCTCCTTTGATGGCTCCCAATCTGAGCAGGGGGTTCAACAGGGAAATGGGTGAGTACGAGCATACTCAGCAAGTTCAATAATAGAAATAGGTGTATCATGCACTAGCTACAACCACTGACCATAAAGTTGTAGGCAAATGCACGTTTTCGCAATCATTTCTTCAAAAGGCTTATTTTATTCTAAAAAGCTAAGTCTGTTAGTCTTCACAGGTTGACCAGAACTTCTTGGAGTTCCTTTCATGCCGCGTTCGTATGTCCTTCCCGAAATAGGGAGTGACAATCCACAATTTAATACACTCTACAGAGGTGTGTTATTTTACCCATAAGAGACCTTATCCTTGTTGCCAACCGGGGTCAATATTCCTGTCCACACTTTCTTGGTGTGAGGCCCATCATAAGATCCAAGCCAATCAATATCCTTCTCCGTGACCCCGCATACCCAACGTTTTGTATTCATAGGGTCTTCAATAACTCAACGGCAACCCATGACCATGATACAATCCATCGTAGACCCTATTGCATGAGACATCCAAACTTGGACCGGAGAGCTTAATGGCATCTACACCTTACTGTGGGACTAGCAGCACCCAAGAACTATGGCAAATAGGCACCCGTTGATATGTGATAGGAAAAAGGTACAACTCACTTTTCTGTCCAATTTAAGATCTTATGGTTAACACTTAATATACGGTGCTAGAATCACTGGACGACATTTGTTGCTAATCCTGTGTGAATACATTTCCAGTTGCAATGGAACCTCCACCATCATCTCCAACCATGGTTCCATTGCCCACCACATATTCATATTCATAATTGTAAAAGTAATATTTTGCTTTTCAATGCATGAGTGATAAGTATAGTACTTTGCAAGTAATTTCATAAAAATAATCAAATGGCATGAGTAAGAGTGAACTTGCTTTTCTTGACTACAAGATTATGCAGGTCAGGGCTTCGATACGTGATAACTCCAAATTCTTAAATACCATCATCGTATGGTAAGGGCAATTTTTAAAGAACGGGCAAAGATGCGATAATGCATAAGTATGAGATGCAACCGCTCTAAACGTAACTTAACCTTGATGAATTAGGTTTAGTGAGTTTGGATGATTTGTTTAGGGTGTGTTGCACTTTTAGAGATGGTTCACAAACAGGTTCTTATTAGGGTTTTGATTAACTTGAGATCACATAAAAGTAGTATAATACATCATAATAATAATATTAGCACACAAGGAATAGTAATGGTCATATTCTTAACATGTAATGAACATTGGTTAACTTTAAGTCCTATAAGACATGGTTGATGATTACTCGTTATTTACTACAAAAGAATAACTTTTGAAGAACATATTTATTAACTAACAAGAAGTATTACAAATATGAGTTATTTGCTTCTAGGGTTTACTATAATTTCCAATTTAGTTCCCTAGGTAGGTATTAGATGGATCTTACCAAGAACGAATTCATGATCATCTAGGGTTTGCATGATTTATATAGTTAAGCATGAGAACATAGAATACATAACTACACATGGTTGCTACTTTAGTTGATCAAAGTCGTGTGGTACTAATCAATGATGGTTAATGGTGATAACATGAAAGTAACCAGTTAGGGTTTACTTATTTGGTACTATTTTATTACATAAGGTTTATGAAGACATGAAGTGATAACTTCATTTGCATTTGGCCTTGTACTATTTTAATAGAACATGAGTCCAATTATTTGCTTATAAGGGGTATATAAGTAAGATCAAGTTCATGTGATTGCATTTCATAAGCTCCTAGGTTTTTTTAGAGTTGAAAGCAATTTAAGGATTTCACATAAAATAATAGGTTTAGAGTTTTATTCGTAATAGAATAGGGTTTCCAAAATTGTCGTACAATTTTAGAACAATAGCTTGTTGAGTGAAGTTGAATTTAAAGAATAATTGTTGAATACAAGTTAAGAATAATATTTTTAATCTTTTTTAAAAGAACAATAATTAAGATAAATACCCTTTGGATTTTAAATACCTACAATAATGATTTTAATGAGATTATCATAAAATAAAATTACTTTTAGTGTTTTATCCATGTAACAAATAATTATTACTCATTTTACAAATTTTACTAATTATTGAATTTTAGTTGAATTTAGGATAAAAGAAAAGGATTAGATATTGAGTGCTAAATTGTTAAAATTTATTTTTAAAAAAAATTGAGATTATATTTTTAATGAATATATTTTTTTGAACATTATTATGTAATATTTGTATTTTTTTAAATTGAAATGAATTTGATATGCTTTTTCAAAGTTTCAGCAATTTTCTGGAATTTGAATTAAATCGAAATGCTAAATGTACGAGTCAAACCCTAGCTACAGGGGCTGACAAGTGGGTCCTGGGTCCACGTCCACTGCCACGTAGGCATGGACCAAGTCAAACCGATTAGGGGGCCTAAATGGCCATGTCACCTTGCCGGCGAACAACTCCTGCGCGCCGGTGATCGTTGGAGACAACGATTTTGACCGTGCGGGGGATGACCAAGTGAGTTCATTAGAATTAGAACGCGATAGTGAACCTACTAGTGGTGGCGCCTTTCCGAAATGGGAACTACCTCCGGCGAGGGTGCTGCGGTGGCGCCGTCTGGCCAAAAGGCAAAACATAGCTGCAATCGATGCTAGGAAGAAAAATAGAAAGTGTTGGAGCTTCGCATCCTCACCCTAGAGCTTCCTAGATGGTTGACGACGTCGATTGTGGACAAAAGGCGAACTCCAATTCGCCGATATCAGAGATGAGCTGTGGAAGGGAAATGTGACCTCACATGGACATGATCTTCCTCCCGGATGCTCTACTCGTCAAGGCGCATCTCCCCGACCCAACCAGAGATCCTAGGGTTGCTTTAATTAATTTCCAACATTGTGATGAACTCCGGCGGGACCCTACAGTGTTTTGCGAAGGATGAGGGGGGCTAAGGGTGACTGAGAGGGATGAAATGAACTAGGGTTTCATCGTAGTGCTCATGATCATGTTATAGAGCATGGGGCGGTCGGGAGCGTCGTCCCGCCGGTGGCAGTGGACAGGATGTGTTGTAGATGGTGGGGTGCTCTCCGACGTGAATCTTGGCGTGTCGAGGATAGGGATGAGGGTGGAAAAGCTCCGGCACGTGGTTTGTGTCCGGTCGTCACATCCACGGATAGTCAAGGACGGCGGCAGTGACTCACATCATCGCGGCGTCGGCCTAACAGAGGAGAACGAAGACAACGGTCTTCTGTTTTGACTCATACCGAATTGGTATGGTGGGCTGGTGCTTGGGCTACCTTTGGCCGCGTCTGGGCTGCTCTGTCGGGCTACTGCGGCCAGGTAAACCTTCTTTTTTCTGTTTTCTGTTTTTGTATTTTCTATGATTTGTAATTTGAATTAAAATCTGCTTTGGAGTATTTTGCATTTGTGAACCTTCTGGTATGCACCCAAATTATTACTTGAACTATTGTGGAGTATTAGGGAATTGTTGTAGTAGACATATTTGTTACTAAGATATTATTAAGATTTAATTTAGGGGTGCTAATAGAAATTGTGTTGATGCACTTCTTTGAAGTTCAAACTATTTTATTAATACTCATATATTGAAATAGGGATATGTAAGATCTATTTTTTATTCCTTTACAATTGGATTGTTTACAAAGTAGAGTTTGCTATTTGATTTCTTATTAAAAAAAATATGGCCTCATGGATATGTTTTATGTGTCCTCTATTTTCCTAAGGACCAGGAAAGTGGTTTAGAGTTTTCCAAATTTCTTATTATTTTCTATAGCCTTGGTTTGAAGTGATCTAAGAAGATCTTATTCCTCTCATAGTGATTTTATTTGTTTGGAAACAATAGTTATGGTTCAAATTCATGTGTGAATTGAGTATTTGGTTCACTTGTATAGAAAGGTAAGGTTTAATATTGGTTTAACACTAATCACCCATACACGGTGGGCGCGCCAACCATGCTCTTTTGCTCCTCGGGCCTCCGTTTGGCCTGAATCTTTTGCCCGCCGCCTTTGTTTGACCTAAAAACCACTATATATGTGACCCCCATGGCTTCCTCGAGGAGAGCGCCGCAGAAACACAGAAACACGAAACACATAGGTTGCACCAGCAAAGATTGGAGGGGGAAACTCCGGCAAAGCCGCCACCGGAGGGATCTCTACCTTCTCCAACGTCTTCCTCATCTACACCATGATCAAGGGGAAGTAGTCCACCTTTGGACTACGGGTTTGTGGCAGTAGCTTGATCTATTTCTCTCATTTTATTCATTGTTCTTAGTGCCATATTAGCTGCCCAACACGATTATGGTCATATATGTAATTTCTATGTGGTGGATCTTTATTCTATATGTACCCCGTTCTTAAGTATTGGTTCCGATCCAACTTGTATGCAAGAGCGTGTGTCGGGTGATGTGTGTATTACATGGAGTAGCAGGGTTTTAGTGATTGGATGTTGACAATAAATTCAAGATCTATTATGGCTTTGCCTTTTAGTTTGCTACCTCACTAGGGATAAAGTGAATGCATGTGCTATGTTCGTCACGTGAAAAAAGTGATGACCTTGTTTGTTCAAGGTAGCATATTTAATATTCAAACATCATGTCAAAGTACTTATGGCTATGCTCTGTTAATTCTTAATACAAGATTGCATGATGTTTTTCCTTTCTTGTGGAGTATAAGAGAGATGTGTTGCATCATCTCTATGTTAGGACATGATGCCCATATGAATGCGTATCTTACACATGTTAAAGTTATGTTCTTTATATCTCATTGATGAATTGTTATTTTCCACTACAACTTAAAAGGCAGAATAGTCAAGTGAACCCATGAACCCCGTCCAATTTTAATCATAAGAAACATCTTTCCATCGCATTTATCATACTTTCTATTTGCTAGATTATTCTGATCCAAAAATACAAAAATATTTAGTTATCTTTATTGCACCCAAAACCCCAAAAAAGCAACTCGTTATTTCTTTTACTTAGTTTACTTTACTTGTCTAGTTCAATATACTTGTGTTACTACCTATATTTTACTTTACTTGTATAGTTTAATTTACTTGTGTTACTACGTAAATTTACTATTACTAATACGAAACCTTGTGCTTGACAACCACATGGTGGAGTTGGGGACAGAAGGCTTAATTTTTTACTTTGCAGGATTGCTAGAAGAAGAGGAGGACGAACAACTCTTTACTCAATTCCCCGATAGTTCTATATAACCCTCGAGTCACCCTTGTGGGGAAATACTCTCTTGACACAACAGTCTGGACTTGGAGTCCCAACGTATCAATATGTTTTGGTGTCATTGGTGTAGGGATTACAACTCCTCTACAAGAGCTATCATATATATGGCCTTAGGTTTTACTTGTGATCACCATGGTACACACAAGTTGGGGTTTATATAAGGAATATGATTCTATGTGTGGTTGTTCTCATGTTGAATTGTCCAAGGTTTTGATTATGTTTCACTAATTGAAGCATAAGTGAAATAGATAGGTGGTCTACAGTTTCTAGGTTTTATTGGACATGGGATTAACTAGAGAAGTTGAGGATATGCTAGGGTTTGCTCTTACTCACTATTGATAGAATGATTACTTCATGATCTCACTAGGGTTAATATAGGTACTTGGCTAGGCAAGGTCTTGTAGCTCTTCATTTAGCTCTCTACTTAAGATGTTCAACATGGTCTAAGGTTGATTACTAATGGTCTCCCTATCATTTCATGTGATGGATGATATCTGCTTATCACATTAGAGTTTATCTTATCCTTCTATTCTCCAAAGCATGATCATGCACATTAGACATGATCAACTTACTCTCAATGGCTTCTTACTTAATTAAAGCTTATGCTCATTACCCAGTTGTGATGATCAAGGGTATTGGCTTCCTAGGATAGCTCTAATGAAATAGGGTTCTCACCTCCATATCAAATGTTGTCTTGATCAATTAGGTATAGTACTCTTTTGGAATGTACCATGGCCAAAGTTAGTATCCATGACTACACTTCCTAGGGAATGACTTGAATACTCACCTAGGGTTATACCCAAGGAATGGTGATGTGAACATCTAGATGTATGAATAGTCATTCCTTCTCTGAGGTTTACTGGAGATAGATTTGGATAGCCAAGGGTGGAATGGTCAAGGTTTAATAAACAACTTGTGTGAATGTCTTTGACATGAGTTCAAGATTAGAGTTGAAGATATACCATGAGGCTAATGGTAAGAACATTGATTTATAATAGGATAGAGAAGAGATAAGTCAAGGTAGAATAGTTTCTCAATTATTTCTTGTTCTTTGGTGTGTAGTTGAATAAACATCCATGTGGTGGTGTAAGAAATACCATGTTATGATACTTTATGCGATCTAGTATTTGATCCGCACTTATGTGTTGTTGTAATAGTTCAACTTTCATTTGATCTAATCCATAGATCAAATCATATCTACCCAAAACAAGGTTTTGGCATTGGTCACATGTAAGTTTATAGTGCTTGACTTGATGATCTACTTCAATTCCATCAACTAAAGTGAAACTTCAGCCACTATGGCAAGTTTTATTTGAAAGCGCAAAAATTCTTGAATTTTCTATTTATGAATGCAATGCACACACTTGTTTCTCTTTTTTAGCCTCTAAACATGGGATGTTACAGCTAGCTGTCCCTGCGCCATGACTCCTCGCTCGGCAGCGGCGCTTCCCTCCTTGTTGTCGGCGGCCGCTTGAGGACGGTGACCTGGCGGTGCCATTAGTGCGCTCCTCCTCCTTCGCCATCAGCGGCCTGGTGGACCTACGCTGCATCACGCCTCCCCCTCCTTGTGCCTCACCTCCTCCTTGCTCGGCGGTGGCTCGAGGATTGCGGAGTGGCGAAGCAATCAGTGCGTCGTGACTCCTCCTCGTTGGGCAGCGGCACTCCTCGATGTCCCCGCTTGAAGTGGAGCTCCCCGTGGTGGGAGAGAAGGGGGATTCTGTGGTCTGGAGCTCTTCACGGGATTATGATGAGGTGGGGCGGTTGCTAGTGGGGTTACACGACACGCGGTTCCTATAGAGGCGCGATGACGTTTTACTAATCGCGAGTCACCATCGCACGAGGAGCGTAACCGTGCGGCACTTCCTGTTATATATCCTATTTTTATTTCAACACTTTAAAATATAATTTTTTGGTAGAGGTAGCATGCACAGAATCCAAATTAAATTTCACCAACTAATGTGTAAAATTTGGAGCGGAGAAAAAACTATGCCACGTTTTCTTTCGCTTAAAAAAACATCACAACACTAGGAAGACCACTGCCACCAGTTCACCGAGAGCAACTCCCATTCGTCCAGGCCGCTTGCAAAAGTGCGGTCTCGATCCCGTCCCCCGGCAAAACCCTAGTCAGCCTCCGCCGCCGCATTCGCCATGGATGCCGCCGGCGCCGCTGGTGGAGAACCATTCGTAAACTACGCCGCCGAAATCTTGGTGATTTTGAACTCTCTAGGATTGGAGGGTCCGTCAGCGCAGGACCGCATCGATATCATCGTCCCCGATCTCATCTCCCTCCTCCCCCCACCCTTCGTCCCCGCGACAGATGACGACGGCTCCTCCGACTCCGACGACGACCACTTCTCCCTCACCTCCTCCGAATCCGACGACAGCGGCGGCGCCGCCGGTGCCGACTGGCCCGCGGCGCAGGATGACGGCCAGGACCACATCGGCCGCCTCGCGGACGACCTGCTCTCCAACATCGTCTCCCGCCTCCCCACCAATGAAGCCGCGCGCACCATGGTCCTGTCGACGCGCTGGCGCTTCGTGTGGGCGGCGACCCCGCTCCTCGTCGACGACGCTCACCTCAGGGCCGCCAACGAGTCCCACGAGATGTCCGCCTTCCGCGCCGTGCGCGCCGTCTCGCGCTGCGTGGCCGCTCATCCGGGGCCCCTCCGCGCCGTGCGCATCACCCACCTCTCCTTCCACCAGCAGGAGTACGCGCTCCAGCGCCTGGTCGCCGCCCTCGCCGCCAAGAACGTGCAGGACCTCATCCTCTTCAACCGCCCCTGGTCGCTCGACATGCCGCTCCCCGACGACATCCTCAGCTGTGCCTACCTCACCCGCCTCTACATCGGCATATGGCGCTGGCCCTTCCTGGACACTACCGCCCACCCGCCTGCCTTCCCCAACCTCCAGGAGCTTGGCCTTTTGCACACCATCATCGAGGACAAGGGAGTCGACGCCTTGCTGGCGCAATGCCCCAAGCTGAAGATTTTCTCCTTTGCCATGGCGTACAACTGCCCTTCACGCCTCCGCGTCAAGTCCCGCAGCCTCCGTGTTGTGATGGAATGGAAATGCAGCTTCGATGAAGTCATCATCGATGATGCCCCCTGCCTGGAGCGCCTGCTCTTGGAAAGCTCTGGCGACCGGAGGCCCATCAAGATTGTCCATGCGCCTAGGCTGGAGATACTCGGGTTCTTGGACCTCCAGCTCCACACGCTCGAGATTGGCGGCATTGCCATCAGGGTAATTGCGTCTTCTAACTTCTGTGTTCCTCACTTAGCATTCATTACTGGATTGCGCAACCAATTTTTTTCTCGCTGTTTAATATGACTCAATGGCAGGCTGGGATGAATGTGAGAGCTTGTGCCATGCTGCCAAGTGTGAAGATACTTGCTGTCAAGGTTCGGTTTTGGGATGACATGGAGGCCAAGATGCTGACCACTCTGCTCAGATGTTTTCCTCAACTCGAGACGCTTCATATCATGGTAGTACTTGTGTCATAAGATATCTTTTCATCTGAATAATTGTTTGTCGAGTGCAATTCAAGAAGATAATGTGGATTTCAGCTTATTCCAGTACTTGTTCTTCATTCCTACATATTCCAGAATCCGGACTGATAATGTAGATGTCAGTTCTAGCACATCTACGGCGGGGTCTGATTGTGGTGTGGCTAGTCAGATTTCACTTTTTGTTTTTCTTGAACCTGGTATCCTGTAGCTGTTTTGTGGACTCCCTGTTGAGTGTCGTAGTTTAGGACAGGTTTTTTGCCCCGTAGTTTGTTCTTCGACGCCGATGAGCAAGCAGCGGGTTTTCCTGTCACGTTGTGTAAAAAACTGTGGGTCTTCTTTATCTGCTCTTTCACATCCTGTTACTATTGACTGAACATTGTATTTCCGTTATGAAAAGTAATGGAAAGGGGAGTGAAGTCCCAGTTGGAAAAAAAGTTCTAGCACATCTGACTGCACTTTGGTGCAATTTCGGGAATGATATGCGCTGACTATTTTTTTCCCCCTCAACTGCAGTGCATTCGATCCAGGTCACCTGACACTGTGGATGATATGGATTTCTGGAAGTCCCTGGCCTCCTGCGATTGCCTTGACTCTCATCTGAAGACGTTCGTCATCCACGGAGTTCAGGGCCGGAAACATGAGGCGCGGTTCACCGCTCACATTTTTAAGAATGGTAAGGTGCTCAAGTCCTATGGCATCGTATATAGTCACAGTGATTATGTGGCAGAGGATGGATCAGATGGAAGCAGTTCAAGTGATGATGTGGTAGATGATGGATCAGATGGGAGCAGTTCCAGTGATGTGGTAGAGGATGGATCAGATGGAAGCAGTTCCAGTGATGATGCGGTAGAGGATGGATCAGATGGTAGCAGTTCCAATGATGATGCGGTAGAGGATGGATCAGATGGAAGCAGTTCCAGTGATGATGTGATAGTGCAGGAAGGCCCAACGTCAGGTTCTGTGGGTGAGGGCAATGCGCCATCAGGTGGAAGCAGTGGCAGTGATGACGCGGAAGTGGAAAGACGGCCAATGTCAGGCACCGTTGGCGAGGGCAGTGCGCCATCAGGTGGAAGCAGTGGCAAGTATGTTTTTGCTCACCCCGCCTTCCCTTGCTGGAGCTTTCAGAACGCCATTAACTTGTCAGTGGAGGATCCCTTCTATGTGCTGGGGCCTGTCATGGCCCGGATTAATATTGTTGGGGGCGAGACGACACGCTAGATTGTGTTTCTGATGATGGTGCTTATGCTGGAGACATTTTCACTCAGCAGGTTTACCTTGCAGTGCTAAGGATATGGTAGTTACATGTTTCTTGATAATTCTGTGAACTAAGATGGTAGTCTAATCTCATGAAGGTCTGGAAGCTAGTTTGACTTGTACGTGGCACCCTTAATTTTGTATTGGGGAGATTGTTAGGATTCTGAGTCGCGGAAGTAACTTCTTGCATGTTGTTTTGGGCCTTTCGGCTGGTAGAAGTACTTACCACATGCACCATCTATCTCTATGGTATATCTTGATTTTCTCTTTTGCTGCTAAGTTGATGAATTACCTAGTTCCTGGATGGCACTATGAGTTACATATTTGAATGTTAGGATTCGGAGTTGTGGAAGTAACTTATTGCCGTTTTGGGCCTTGTGGTATGTTCAAGTACTTACCACACGCACAATATATATATCTCTATGGCGGGTACCCCTCTGTGGCAACCTAATTTGTTCTTTTGTTGCTAAGTTGTTAATTAACCTTGTTCCTGGAAGGCCATTGCGGCTCCTTTGCAAACAGTGGCTGCCATCATAAGTGCAAAATTGTCTTGTTTGACCTTTATTTTTTAAAATCAGTCTGCTTCTAGTTGATGAGCCTTTATCGTAAATTCGTAAGAGCTCCTGTTAACAGAGATCACTTACTCATGGCCCTAAATCTGGTCCGACTCGATAACGGCATACTAAGTTTAAGCTGTAACTATTTTCTGAACGATAGGTCTGGAAGCTGTATAAGCAATTTGTTGCGTGCATATTTTGAGGTAACTCTTTCAGTATTGTTTGGCTCATTTGCTCCCATGTCGTCACTATGTATGCGCTGTCTGGTATGGATTCAATTATTCAAATGCTCCCAAACTTCACCAAAAGTGATCGATTTCATATCTTCGCTTCACATCAGCTTCGCAAGAAGAATGTGATGAACCTTGGTTATCAACCAAACACGTGTAGTGGCCCAAGGAGCAGAGATTTCATCCAAACAAAGAAACAAAACATTGCTGTTCGGTTAGAGCATCTCCACTCGTCCCCCGACGAGGCCCCCGGCGAGCCTTTTTTTCCATCCGGACGGCGTAATTCGGCCCAGTCGTGCCCCCGGTTCCTCGTTTGGCCCAGTCGTGCCCCCGGTTCCTCGTTTTCGTCCGGATTTGGGCCTAAATTCATCCGGCGATCCCACGCCATCCCCGGCCCCCCGGGGAGCGCTCGGGGACTCCGGACGAAACGAAAGCGCGGGAAATACCGAGGAAACTTCCCGCGCGTCCGGTGGCCCCAACTTGTCGGCGAGAGAAACCGATCGTCGTCCTCATCGCATCGTCTTCCGCGCGCCGTAAAAGCCCGCCGCCGGTCTGCATTCGCCGGCCACGCGGCGAGTTAATGTCGTCGTCTTCCGCGCACGCATCGTCTTCCGCGCGCACTAAAGGCTGCCGCCGGTCAGCTCGCCGCGGACGCGTCGCATTCCACGCGGCATTAATCCCCGCGCCAGCCGCGCCTATATACGCCGCTCCGCTCGCCGCGAGGCGTACCCCGTGCTCCACTCTCCCTCCACTCTCCCTCTACTCTCCCGATGGCGTTCTACGACGACGACGACGCAGCCAACAACGGCTTCCCCCGCCGGTCGCTCCACGCGTGGGAGGGGCACCTCCTCCACCAGGCGGGGTACCCCCGCCCGCCGGACACGAGGCCTCCCGGCGGCGGGTGGCGGCTTAGTGCCGGCGGCGTACCAATCCCGCCGCCGCCTCATGGCCACGCCCTCGACGTCGCCATCGAGGAGGCGCGGATGACCTTGACGGATGAGGAGCGCGCCGAGCCACGCCACCACCCCGACAACTACACGGCGTGGAACTCGTACTTCCTGTGGCGGTGGGAGCGGGAGCTCGCCTCCTACGACGGCCCGCCGCCTCCGCCTCCGCGCAACAACGCCGCGGGCCGCCGACGTTGGTGGAGCGCGCCGGGCCGGATGATGGCGTGTATTTCACACGTTCGTTGGGCAACCCCAAGAGGAAGGTATGATGCGCACAGCAGCAAGTTTTCCCTCAGAAAGAAACCAAGGTTTATCGAACCAGGAGGAGCCAAGAAGCACGTTGAAGGTTGATGGCGGCGGGATGTAGTGCGGCGCAACACCGGGGATTCCGGCGCCAACGTGGAACTCTGCACAACACAACCAAAGTACTTTTCCCCAACGAAACGAGTGAGGTTGTCAATCTCACCGGCTTGTCTGTAACAAAGGATTAACCGTATTGTGTGGAAGATGATTGTTTGCAGAGAAAACAAGAAAAACAAGTATTGCAAGCAGATTTGTATTTCAAGTATTAAAGAATGGACCGGGGTCCACAGTTCACTAGAGGTGTCTCTCCCATAAGATAAAAGCATGTTGGGTGAACAAATTACGGTCGGGCAATTGACAAATAGAGAGGGCATAACAATGCACATACATGTCATGATAAGTATAGTGAGATTTAATTGGGCATTACGACAAAGTACATAGACCGCCATCTAACTGCATCTATGCCTAAAAAGTCCACCTTCGAGTTATCATCCGAACCCCTTCCAGTATTAAGTTGCAAAGCAACGGACAATTGCATTAAGTATGGTGCGTAATGTAATCAACAACTACATCCTCGGACATAGCGCCAATGTTTTATCCCTAGTGGCAACAGCACAACACAACCTTAGAACTTTCTGTCACTGTCCCAGGTGTCAATGCAGGCATGAATCCACTATCGAGCATAAATACTCCCTCTTGGAGTTAAGAGCAAAAACTTGGCCAGAGCCTCTACTAATAACGGAGAGCATGCAAGATCATAAACAACACATATGTAATAACTTGATAATTAACATAACATGGTATTCTCTATCCATCGGATCCCGACAAACACAACATAGAGTATTACGGATAGATGATCTTGATCATGTTAGGCAGCTCACAAGATCCAACAATGAAGCACAATGAGGAGAAGACAACCATCTAGCTACTGCTATGGACCCATAGTCCAGGGGTGAACTACTCACTCATCACTCCGGAGGCGACCATGGCGGTGTAGAGTCCTCCGAGAAATGAATCCCCTCTCCGGCAGGGTGCCGGAGGAGATCTCCAGAATCCCCCGAGATGGGATTGGCGGCGGCGGCGTCTCAGTAAGGTTTTCTTTATCGTGGTTTTTTCCCATCAGGGGTTTCGCGACGGAGGCTTTAAGTAGGCGGAAGGGCAGAGTCGGGGGGCTGACGAGGGGCCCACACCACAGGGCGGCGCGGGCCCCCCTTGGCCGCGCCGCCCTGTGGTTTGGCCACCTCGTGGCCCCACTTCGTATGCTCTTCGGTCTTCCGGAAGGTTCGTGGCAAAATAGGCCCCCGGGTCTTCGTTTCGTCCAATTCCGAGAATATTACGTTACCAGGATTTCGAAACCAAAAACAGCGAGAACAACAGAATCGGCACTTCGGCATCTTGTTAATAGGTTAGTTCCAAAAAATGCACGAATATGACATAAAGTGTGCATAAAACATGTAGGTATCATCAATAATATGGCATAGAACGTAAGAAATTATCGATACGTCGGAGACGTATCAAGCATCCCTAAGCTTAGTTCCGCTCGTCCCGAGCAGGTAAAACGATAACAAAGATAATTTCGAAGTGACATGCCATCATAACCTTGATCATACTATTTGTAAACATATGTAGTGGATGCAACGATCAAAACAATGGTAATGACATGAGTAAACAAGTGAATCATAAAGCAAAGACTTTTCATGAATAGTACTTCAAGACAAGTATCAATAAGTCTTGCATAAGAGTTAACTCATAAAGCAATAAATCAAAGTAAAGGCATTGAAGCAACACAAAGGAAGATTAAGTTTCAGCGGTTGCTTTCAACTTGTAACATATATATCTCATGAATAATTGTCAACATAGAGTAATATAACAAGTACAATATGCAAGTATGTAGGAATCAATGCACAGTTCACACAAGTGTTTGCTTCTTGAGGTGGAGAGAGATAGGTGAACTGACTCAACATAAAAGTAAAAAGATTGGTCCTTCAAAGAGGAAAGCATCGATTGCTATATTTGTGCTAGAGCTTTTATTTTGAAAACATGAAACAATTTTGTCAACGGTAGTAATAAAGCATATGAGTTATGAAAGTTATATCTTACAAGTTGCAAGCCTCATGTATAGTATACTAATAGTGCCCGCACCTTGTCCTAAGTAGCTTGGACTACCGGATCTTTGCAATGCACATGTTTTAACCAAGTTTCACAATGGGGTACCTCCATGCCGCCTGTACAAAGGTCTAAGGAGAAAGCTCGCATTTTGGATTTCTCGCTTTTGATTATTCTCAACTTAGACATCCATACCGGGACAACATGGACAACAGATAATGGACTCCTCTTAAATGCATAAGCATGTGGCAACAATTATTATTCTCATATGAGATTGAGGATGTGTGTCCAAAACTGAAACTTCCACCATGATTCATGGCTTTAGTTAGCGGCCCAATGTTCTTCTCTAATAATATGCATGCTCCAACCATTAAGGTGGTAGATCTCTCTTACTTCAGACAAGACAGACATGCATAGCAACTCACATGATATTCAACAAAGAATAGTTGATGGCGTCCCCAGAAACATGGTTATCGCACAACAAGCAACTTAATAAGAGATAAAGTGCATAAGTACATATTCAATATCACAATAGTTTTTAGGCTATTTGTCCCATGAGCTATATATTGCAAAGGTGAATGATGGAATTTTAAAGGTAGCACTCAAGCAATTTACTTTGGAATGGCGGAGAAATACCATGTAGTAGGTAGGTATGGTGGACACAAATGGCATAGTGGTTGGCTCAAGTATTTTGGATGCATGAGAAGTATTCCCTCTCGATACAAGGTTTAGGCTAGCAAGGTTATTTGAAACAAACACAAGGATGAACGGTGCAGCAAAACTCACATAAAAGTCATATTGTAAACATTATAAGACTCTACACCGTCTTCCTTGTTGTTCAAAACTCAATACTAGATGTTATCTAGACTCTAGAGAAACCAAATATGCAAACCAAATTAGCAAGCTCTAAGTGTTTCTTCATTAATGGGTGCAAAGTATATGATGCAAGAGCTTAAACATGAGCACAACAATTGCCAAGTATCAAATTATCCAAGAAATTTTAGAATTACTACATGTAGCATTTTCCAATTCCAACCATATAACAATTTAACGAAGAAGAAACTTCGCCATGAATACTATGAGTAGAGCCTAAGGACATACTTGTCCATATGCTACAGCGGAGCGTGTCTCTCTCCCACAAAGTGAATGCTACGATCCATTTTATTCAAACAAAACAAAAACAAAAACAAACCGACGCTCCAAGCAAAGTGCATAAGATGTGACGGAATAAAAATATAGTTTCAGGGGAGGAACCCGATAATGTTGTCGATGAAGAAGGGGATGCCTTGGGCATCCCCAAGCTTAGACGCTTGAGTCTTCTTAGAATATGCAGGGGTGAACCACCGGGGCATCCCCAAGCTTAGAGCTTTCACTCTCCTTGATCATATTGCATCATACTCCTCTCTTGATCCTTGAAAACTTCCTCCACACCAAACTCGAAACAACTCATTAGAGGGTTAGTGCATAATAAAAATTCACATGTTCAGAGGTGACACAATCATTCTTAACACTTCTGGACATTGCATAAAGCTACTGGATATTAATGGATCAAAGAAATTCATCCAACATAGCAAAAGAGGCAATGCGAAATAAAAGACAGAATCTGTCAAAACAGAAGAGTCCGTAAAGATGGATTTTATTAGGCCACCAGACTTGCTCAAATGAAAATGCTCAAATTGAATGAAAGTTGCGTACATATCCGAGGATCATGCACGTAAATTGGCTTAATTTTCTGAGCTACCTACAGGGAGGTAGACCCAGATTCGTGACAGCAAAGAAATCTGGAACCTGCGCAGTAATCCAAATCTAGTACTTACTTTACTATCAAAGACTTTACTTGGCACAACAAAACTCAAAACTAAGATAAGGAGAGGTTGCTACAGTAGTAAACAACTTCCAAGACACAAATATAAAACAAAAATACTGTAGTAAAAACATGGGTTGTCTCCCATAAGCGCTTTTCTTTAACGCCTTTCAGCTAGGCGCAGAAAGTGTATATCAAGTAACATCAAGAGACGAAGCATCAACATCATAATTTGTTCTAATAATAGAATCATAAGGTAACTTCATTCTCTTTCTAGGGAAGTGTTCCATACCTTTCTTGAGAGGAAATTGATATTTAATATTACCTTCCTTCATATCAATAGTAGCACCAACGGTTCGAAGAAAAGGTCTTCCCAATATAATGGGGCAAGATGCATTGCATTCAATATCCAAGACAACAAAATCAACGGGGACAAGGTTATTGTTAACCATAATATGAACATTATCAACTTTCCCCAAAGGTTTCTTTTTAGCATTATCAGCGAGATTAACATCCAAATAACAATTCTTCAATGGTGGCAAGTCAAGCATATCATAGAATTTTTTAGGCATAACAGAAATACTTGCACCAAGATCACATAGAGCATTACAATCAAAATCTTTGACTCTCATTTTAATGATGGGCTCCCAACCATCCTCTAGCTTTGTAGGAATAGAAGTTTCAAGTTTTAGTTTCTCTTCTTTAGCTTTTATGAGAGCATTTGTAATATGTTTTGTGAAAGCCAAGTTTATAGCGCTAGCATTGGGACTCTTAGCAAGTTTTTGTAAGAACTTTATAACTTCAGAGATGTGGCAATCATCAAAATCTAAATCATTACAATCTAAAGCAATGGGATTATCATCCCCAAGGTTGGAAAAAATTTCAGCGAGCTTTATCACAGAGCGGTTTCAGCAGTTTTAGCGAGTTTCGTGTAATTTTGCGCGCTTTGCACTAGGAGTAGAAGCATTGCCAACACCAATTATTTTACCATTGATAGTAGGAGGTGCAGCAACATATGAATCATTAGCATTGCTAGTGGTGGTAATAGTCCAAACTTTAGCTACATTTTTCTCTTTAGCTAGTTTTTCATTTTCTTCTCTATCCCACCTAGCACGCAGTTCAGCCATTAATCTTATATTCTCATTAATTCTAACTTGGATGACATTTGCTGTAGTAACAATTTTATTTTCAATATCCCTATTGGGCATAACTTTCGATTTCAAAAGATCAACATCAGAGGCAAGACTATCAACTCTAGAAACAAGAATATCAATTTTATTGAGCTTTTCCTCAACAGATTTATTAAAGGCAGTTTGTGTACTAATAAATTCTTTAGGCATAGCTTCAAGTCCAGGGGGTGTATTCCTATTATTGTTGTAAGAATTCCCATAAGAATTAGCATAACCGTTACCATTATTATAAGGATATGGCCTATAGTTATTACTAGAATTGTTCCGATAAGCATTGTTGTTGAAATTATTATTTTTAATGAAGTTTACATCAACATGTTCTTCTTGGGCAACCAATGAAGCTAATGGAATATTATTAGGATTAACATTAGTCCTATCATTCGCAAGCATAGACATAATAGCATCAACCTTATCATTCAAGGAAGAGGATTCTTCAACAGAATTTACCTTCTTACCTTGTGGAACTCTTTCCGTGTGCCATTCAGAGTAATTAACCATCATATTATCAAGGAGCTTTATTGCTTCACCAAGAGTGATGGACATAAAGGTACCTCCAGCAGCTGAATCCAATAGATTCCGCGAAGAAAAATTTAGTCCCGCATAGAAGGTTTGGATGATCATCCAAGTAGTCGATCCATGGGTTGGGCAATTTTTAACCAGAGATTTCATTCTTTCCCAAGATTGAGCAACATGTTCATTATCCAATTGTTTAAAATTCATTATGCTACTCCTCAAAGATATAATTTTAGCAGGGGGATAATATCTACCAATAAAAGCATCCTTGCATTTAGTCCATGAATCAATACTATTCTTAGGCAGAGATAGCAACCAATCTTTAGCTCTTCCTCTTAATAAGAAAGGAAGCAATTTTAATTTTATAATGTCACCATCTACATCTTTATATTTTTGCATTTCACACAATTCAACAAAATTATTGAGATGGGCAGCAGCATCATCAGAACTAACACCGAGAAAATTGCTCTCTCATGACAAGATTCAAGTAAAGCGAGGTTTAATTTCAAAGAATTCTGCTGTAGTAGCAGGTGGAGCAATAGGTGTGCATAAGAAATCATTATTATTTGTGCTAGTGAAGTCACACAACTTAGTATTTTCAGGGGTGGCCATTTTAGCAGTAGTAAATAAAGCAAACTAGATAAAGTAAATGCAAGTAAACTAATTTTTTTGTGTTTTTGATATAGCAAACAAGACAGTAAATAAAGTAAAGCTAGCAACTAATTTTTTTGTGTTTTGATATAAGTGCAGCAAACAACGTAGTAAATAAAATAAAGCAAGACAAAAACAAAGTAAAGAGATTGGGAAGTGGAGACTCCCCTTGCAGCGTGTCTTGATGTCCCCGGCAACGGCGCCAGAAAAAGAGCTTGATGGCGTGTATTTCACACGTTCGTTGGGCAACCCCAAGAGGAAGGTATGATGCGCACAGCACCAAGGTTTATCGAACCAGGAGGAGCCAAGAAGCACGTTGAAGGTTGATGGCGGCGGGATGTAGTGCGGCGCAACACCAGGGATTCCGGCGCCAACGTGGAACCTGCACAACACAACCAAAGTACTTTGCCCCAACGAAACGAGTGAGGTTGTCAATCTCACCGGCTTGCTGTAACAAAGGATTAACCGTATTGTGTGGAAGATGATTGTTTGCAGAGAAAACGGTAAAAACAAGTATTGCGACAGATTTGTATTTCGAGTATTAAAGAATGGACCGGGGTCCACAGTTCACTAGAGGTGTCTCTCCCATAAGATAAAAGCATGTTGGGTGAACAAATTACGGTCGGGCAATTGACAAATAGAGAGGGCATAACAATGCACATACATGTCATGATAAGTATAGTGAGATTTAATTGGGCATTACGACAAAGTACATAGACCGCCATCCAAGCTGCATCTATGCCTAAAAAGTCCACCTTCGAGTTATCATCCGAACCCCTTCCGAGTATTAAGTTGCAAAGCAACGAGACAATTGCATTAAGTATGGTGCGTAATGTAATCAACAACTACATCCTCGGACATAGCGCCAATGTTTTATCCCTAGTGGCAACAAGACACAGCACAACCTTAAAACTTTTCTGTCACTGTCCCAGGTGTCAATGCAGGCATGAACCCACTATCGAGCATAAATACTCCCTCTTGGAGTTAAGAGCAAAAACTTGGCCAGAGCCTCTACTAATAACGAAGAGCATGCAAGATCATAAACAACACATATGTAATAACTTGATAATTAACATAACATGGTATTCTCTATCCATCGGATCCCGACAAACACAACATAGAGTATTACAGATAGATGATCTTGATCATGTTAGGCAGCTCACAAGATCCAACAATGAAGCACAATGAGGAGAAGACAACCATCTAGCTACTGCTATGGACCCATAGTCCAGGGGTGAACTACTCACTCATCACTCCGGAGGCGACCATGGCGGTGTAGAGTCCTCCGGGAGATGAATCCCCTCTCCGGCAGGGTGCCGGAGGAGATCTCCAGAATCCCCCGAGATGGGATTGGCGGCGGCGGCGTCTCAGTAAGGTTTTCCGTATCGTGGTTTTTTCCCATCAGGGGTTTCGCGACGGAGGCTTTAAGTAGGCGGAAGGGCAGAGTCGGGGGCCGACGAGGGCCCACACCACAGGCGGCGTGGGCCCCCTTTGGCCGCGCCGCCTTGTGGTTTGGCCACCTCGTGGCCCCACTTCGTATGCTCTTCGGTCTTCCGGAAGGTTCGTGGCAAAATAGGCCCCTGGGTCTTCGTTTCGTCCAATTCCGAGAATATTTCGTTACTAGGATTTCTGAAACCAAAAACAGCAGAAAACAGCAACTGGCACTTCGGCATCTTGTTAATAGGTTAGTTCAAAAAAATGCACGAATATGACATAAAGTGTGCATAAAACATGTAGGTATCATCAATAATATGGCATAGAACGTAAGAAATTATCGATACGTCGGAGACGTATCACCGGACACTCGAGGCCGTCCTCGAGCACATCGAGGGCGGCAACTTCCCGGTGCTCACGATGCCCCCTCCATCGAGGGCATCGGCGAGCCGCCGCCGGGGAAACGTCTGGCAGCCACGGCGCATGGCTGCCGGCTCGTCGTCTTCCGGATCGGCGCCGAGGTCATCCTTGGCGCCGGTGAAGAGGGAGGAGGCGACGTCGCCTTCGACGCCGGTGCGCGTCAAGAAGGAGCCGGCGTCTCCGCCGCCGACCGGAGGGCGCGGCAGCGGCGCCCTCGTCATCCGCGACCAGCCTTCCGCGCCGCGGGCGGCCGGAAGAAGACGAAGAAAGAGGCCGCCGCAAACCAGCTCGCCGAGGAGGAGGCGAAGCGCGCGGAGGACGCCGCGATGGCGGAGGCGATCGCCGGGTCGCCGAAGGACATGGAGGAGGAGAAGCGCGCGGACGACGCCGCACCGGACCGGGCCGGGCGCGGCCCGGGAGCGCCGGGAGGCGGAGCGGCGGCGGCGGCTCGCCGGACCCGGCCGCCGCACGCCAGCTCGCCGCCCGCGCCGCTCCAACCGCCAACGACGATGTCGCGCGCTACCGCCGTCCTGCGACACCTCCATCCGGCGTCGGCTGTCCCCGTCGTCGACCTCGAGTCCTCCGACGACGAATGGTACAAGCCATCCCCGGGGTGGGGAGACGCCGGCCGGGCAGCAGCGGCCCGGGCCGCGCAGCCGAAGGTCAACGACGACGGCTCCGACGACGGCGGCGGCGGCGCACGGTGTTCTACCGCCATTTCGGCATGTAGAGCGCCGTGTTTTAAAATTAGCATTTGAATTCCCCTAGCCGAATTCGAAATATAGTCGAATTCAGCCTCTATGTATGAACTCCGCCCGTTATATAATAAATATCATTAAATTTAGTCTATATTCACCCGTTTTTAGCCGTAGTTTGTCAAGTTTCCGTTTTTTAAATTCGCATCGTCGACTTCGCCTGGGCACGCGGCTGGGAAACTTAAAAAACGTGACAGAAAATCTTCCTCCAATCCGGACGAAAATTTCGCCGGATTTAGGCGTGGGGAGCGCCAACGAGTGGGGATGCTCTTAGCACATTGAGAATAAGCAAGTGCGTGTATGCTTGCCCTATCCCACAGCGCTCCACGTTTGCCGCATTTCTTGATTTTGTTGTCCGAAGGTTTGGTTCGCTGGTTGGTCTAGGTTGCTGTGCGCTGCTTGGTTGTCAGTGATTTTGCAGGTAAGGGAGAAAAAAAAGAAAATTGATCATGGCGTGGGTTGGTTGCTCGAGCCTCCCCCAGATAGCACCGCCCCCTCGAGCTCCACGCCCTCTCTCCCACACGCAACTCATCTCCCTCTCTTCCCCTCTCAACTCGCCTCAACACCCTTTTGTCAGGAACAAAGCACACAGCGACATCATCAGTACAACTTCGTCGATCCAGTCCCTTCGTTTGGCAACGGACGCTCCGGATGTCTTCACCTTTTTTGAACCGTACTTTCGCGCGCTAAGCGTGTTTATGATGTAATAAGCTGGAACTAATTAATCTGCGTGGTCCTACTCTTGTGCTATAAAAGAGTAGGAGTGGGAGGAAGGGAGGCACGCTAATGAAAACCTAAAATTTCTATCCCTGTTTTGCACTTTACTTTACCTAGTTGTAGATCTGAGCCGCCGGAGCTCCACCTTCTTCCTCCTCTCCGGCTATGGCCAAGTCATGATCCACCGGGGTCCTGACAAGGTGGTATCAGAGCGAGTAATTCCCCTCCCACCCTTCCCCAAGCCGCCGCGCTTACCCGCCCTCCTACCCCAACAACACCACCATGCCGTCGGACGCCAGATCGAGATCCACGTCGCGCGATCGCCGGATCCGTGGCGAGGGACGCGCCGCCACAACGGAGGAGGACGACCTCGAGGATGAGCAGCGCATGGCTCGACTTCCGCGCGAGGTCCGCGCCATCCGCCGCCGCCTGGACAAGCACGAACAGTCTGCCGCCGACACATCCGCCGCGCTGCAAGCAATGCAAGGTGAGATGTCTCGCATGACTCAGATGATGGCTGCTCTGTTTACGTCCATGCCTTACGCTAGCTCCGCCGGGATCGCATCTACGGGTCACCTCAACCTCCCCAACACCCAAAGCCACCTCCTTTCCACGCCGCCACCTCTGTCCCATGTCTCCCTGTCTCCGATCTTGGAGGTCACCACACCGGCGCCAACCCCGGTCACCACCTTGCCTACACCGCCCCAATTCGGCGCCTTGACGCCGGAGAACTTACCTCACCCTGCCTACCCACCCAAAGCCACCACCTTTGTGTCTCCCACACCACCAGTTTACACATACACCGCGCCGCTCGTCACTACCTCCACCATACACACCACACCACCACCGATTCAGCACATCCACCAAGTTTCCAACCCCACTACTCACCCACAGATGTACCAGCAATCATCGTTTCCCCAAAACCACCCCTCCTCCACCCCCAACACCAGCCAAAACCCATATCACCCACAACAATATCACCCACCATTCAGCACAACCCAGCAACTACTACCTCCTCCCCACATACAACAACAACCTACCCAGTTTCATAACCCAAACCACACCCAGCTACCCCAACCCACCTACACACAACCATACCCACCTCAACGTTTCCCGCAACAACCACAAACCAATTACGAGGTGCATTTGCGCACACCACATGTCGAGTTACCTATTTTCTTAGGGGAAGCTCCAAGGGCGTGGCTACTCGAGTGTGAGGATATTCTGGAGCTTGTCAATATACCAGATGAACACAGAGTCAAGTGGGGATTGGCCCATATCAGAGGTCAAGCAAAAACCTGGATCAATACTGCTGGCCTGAACTTGCAAACACTGTCATGGGAACAACTCAGCCAAATTCTCATTGATCGTTTCCCCGATGCAGTCGCCAATGATCCAATGGATCAACTGCAATTATTGAAGCAAGTGACATCAGTAAATTCCTATATTGATGCCTATGAAACATGGATGACTCAGATGAAAAGGGAAAGGACTTATCTACCCCAGGATTTCTTTGTCGATCGTTTTGTCACTGGACTGAAGGAAAACATCAAGCATCAGGTCCAGTGCCAAAAACCTGACTCCCTGCTCTCAGCCTACTGGTATGCCATACAATATGAAAAGGCTTCCAATGTGGTGCCCAGAAGACCTGCACAATTCCCTCCACCAGCTCGAGTTCCCCTTCCACCAAACAGACCAATGGTACCAAGAGAGAACAGACAAAGAGCAGCTAATGACAGAGCAAGAGAACCTCGCAAATCTTTGGTATTGCCCGGAGAACTCGGATAATTGGGCACGGATGTCAACCAATGATAAGAGCCTTGCAGGTCATAGAAATGCGGGGAAATGACCGGGACATGGATATCCCGAGCGGCAAGCTGAATTGCCGGTCCAGCCGGTTGACATGCAACAAGCCCCTCCTATAGAGCAGCTCCCGAGATTCCAGGTGAGCGGGAACAACTCATGAACATATCATCTGCAGACTTACAATGGGTGTCCAAGTGACTCCACAATTTCTCTGTTACTCAAAGCGAACAAGGCTTCGAGCGGTGGCACTAGGCGATGCGGTAGTACTGACACATTCATGGATATGAAATTTGCTCAAGCTCATAACATTCCATTAACTGCAACCAAACAGAGGACAGTCAAAGTAGCTGGTGGTGGCACTCTAACTTCTACAGCCACAGCTTACAATTGCCAGTTCAGTATACAAGGCCATAAATTTTCCACAAACTTCAAAATCCCGGAGCTACAAGGAGCGAGATATTATCACGGGGGTAAAGCTGGTTCAAGCAACATAACCCGATTACCTTTGATTTCATCAAAAGACGACTCATCGATTGGAATCGATGGCCGGGTCCTTACTCCGAAGGATCACCTGTTTCCCACAGAGAAACTCATCATCTCATCAGAGAAATGCAACAAATTGATTGCCAAGGGAGCTTCAGGGTACTGGTTATGCAATGTGCAAACTGACAATGCCAATACTGAAGCAATACAACCACCAGTATCGGAACCAGTCAGTGCCTTACTACACCAATTCCAGGATATCTTCCAGCCTCCAGTGGGTCTACCCCCTGCAAGACAATGTGATCACCAAATCCCATTGTTCAATGATGCTAAACCACCTAACATTAGGCCTTACAGGATGTCACACAGCCAGAAAAATGCTGTAGAGCAGGTAATCAAAGAGATGCTGAAGAATAAGGAGATAAGACTGAGCAAGAGCCCATTTTCTTCCCCTGTGATACTGGTTAGAAAAAAGGACAAGTCATGGAGACTCTGTGTGGATTTCAGAGCTCTCAATGCCCTGACCATAAAAAACAAGTTTCCCATCCCTGTCATAGAGGATCTTCTGGATGAATTGCAAGGAGCAGTCATTTTCTCTAAATTTGACTTAAAATCCGGCTATCATCGGATCGGAATGAATGAGGCAGACATACACAAGACCGGCTTCTCCACTCACATGGGCCACTATGAGTATCCGGTAATGCCTTTTGGCTCGTGCAATGCCCCTGCTACCTTCCAGGAATTAATGAATAGCATATTCTCCAAATACCTGAGACAGTTTGTCTTGGTATTTTTTGATGACATCCTTGTATACAGTAAATCCCAGGAAGAACATATAGAACACCTGAAGATTGTCCTCAACATTTTCAGAGTTCATGACCTCAAAGCAAAAATATCAAAATGTCAATTTGAGCAGTCACAGATAGAATACCTGGGGCATATTATTTCTGGAAAAGGAGTAGCAACTGACCCATCCAAAATACAAGACATCCTCAATTGGCCAGTACCACAGTGTATCAAGCAACTGAGAGGATTCTTAGGTCTCACTGGTTATTACAGAAGGTTCATTCCTGGATATGCTCACATCTGTCAACCACTACATCTTGTCGTTGAAGAAGAATGCTTACCAATGGACTTCGACCGAACATGGCATTCCGAAGCTGAAGCAAGTAATGTCCCGGCCACCTCTTCGGCACTCCCTAACTTCACACTTCCTTTCATCCCGGAAACGAGATGCTTGCCATCTTGGGCTAGGAGCGAGTTCTCATGCAACAATCAAGACCTTTGGCCTATTTCGGTAAATGCTTGGGCCCAAAAATGCAGAGAAATCAGTCTATGAAAAAGAGGCTATGGCTATCTTGGAGGCCCTCAAAAAATGGAGACACTATTTTACGGGCAACAAGCCGATCATCAAAACTGATCAAAGCAGCCTCAAGTACTTGGCCAGCCAGAAGCTACTAGAAGGAATACAGCACAAATTAATGTTGAAGCTCCTGGAATTTGACTATTCCATTCAGTACAAAAAAGGATGTGACAATATAGTAGCTGATGCCTTGTCCAGGAAATTCCAACCAACAGAACAGGAACCCACTGATACAGCTATGGCCACTACCATTGCCACACCCACCTGGGTAGCACAAGTTACTGACTCCTATGTAGCAGATACGGAATGTTCCAAGTTGTTACAAGAAGTGGCTATCAACCCAACAAGCCATGCTAATTACACGTAGACAAACTGGTATCCTCAGATTCAAAGGGAGAATAGTGATTGGATCTGGTACCAATCTCAGACAGAAACTGTTTGACACATTCCATTCATCTGCTATTGGTGGTCACTCAGGCAACAGGGTAACTTACCAGAAACTCAAACACCTCTTCTTTTGGCCTAAAATGAAGCAACAATTGGAACAATGGATAGCTGCCTGCCCTGTGTGCCAAATATCCAAGACTGAAAGGGTACAGTACCCAGGCTTGTTAGATCCCATACCAATCCCTGAAACCAAATGGGGAGCCATCAGCATGGATTTTGTGGAGGGCCTACCCAAATCACATGGGAAAGATGTCATATTAGTGGTAGTTGACAGACTGACCAAATATGCTCATTTCCTTCCTATGGCTCACCCATATACTGTTCAAAAGGTTGCTCAGCTGTTCATAGACAACATTACGAAGCTCCATGGACCTCCTACTGTCATTATCACAGACAGAGACAGGATTTTTCTCAGCAAACTGTGGACTGAGATATTCTCTGCCATGAAAATTTCCTTGCACTTCTCCACTGCCTACCATCCAGAATCTGATGGACAAACTGAGAGGGTTAACCAGTGTATGGAACAATACCTCAGATGCATGGCTTTCCAGGAACCAAGAAAGTGGAGTGAATGGCTACCTACTGCAGAATTTTGGTACAACACTTGCTTCCATACAGCAATCAAGATGTCTCCCTTTGAAGCCCTCTATGAGTACCCTCCCCCTTTGCTGACAGAGTTACCCACCCTGACAACACTGTCCACAGAGGCTCAGAAGACATTGGGAGACAAACAGAACATGCTTACAGTCTTACAACAGAATCTGGCAAAAGCACAAAGCACCATGAAGAAATATGCCGATCAAAAGAGAACTCCAAGAAGCTTCCTTCTTGGGGACATGGTGTACCTGAAAATGCGGCCACACGGAGAAACCGCCTCTGGGCAAGGGCAACCCTCCGAAACTTGCTTCCAAATGGTATGGGCCCTTCAAGATCATCCGGACGGTGGGTCGGCGAGCATACAAGCTGCAACTACCGGCTGGTACTCTGCTCCATGATGTCTTCCATGTCAGCAACCTCAAGAAGCACATCGGCGATACAGCAGTGCCAAACCCCAACCTGCCTCTGCTAACACCAACTGGTAAGCTCAAACAATTGCCTCTAAGCGTCTCTGCGGCGTCGACGAGTTCCCAGGAGCAACGGCGAGTACGAGGTGGCCGTTCCTCAATGGTTGATCCACTGGGACGGCATGACAGAGGAGGAGGCCACATGGGAAGACGCGGAATACATGCAAGCAACATTCCCGGAATTCAAGCCCTGAAGTCTTGTCTTCAGGGAGGGGCACTGTCAGGAACAAAGCACACAGCGACATCATCAGTACAACTTCGTCGATCCAGTCCCTTCGTTTGGCAACGGACGCTCCGGATGTCTTCACCTTTTTTGAACCGTACTTTCGCGCGCTAAACGTGTTTATGATGTAATAAGCTGGAACTAATTAATCTGCGTGGTCCTACTCTTGTGCTATAAAAGAGTAGGAGTGGGAGGAAGGAGGCACGCTAATGAAAACCTAAAATTTCTATCCCTGTTTTGCACTTTACTTTACCTAGTTGTAGATCTGAGCCGCCGGAGCTCCACCTTCTTCCTCCTCTCCGGCTATGGCCAAGTCATGATCCACCGGGGTCCTGACACCTTTGCCCTACACCCCATCTTTCGATGGCCGTCCTTGCAGCTGGCTGACCACGTCGGCGCGATGGATCTCTCCTTCAACACGCGCCGTCGGCCACTCGATGCAGGGCGGCGCGGTCAGATTAGCCGGAGAATTAGGTGGAGGGAGAGAGGTGAGGAGAATACATCAACATCATGTGGCAGTGCAACGCAACCATGGTGGCCATTACCGTTCATGACCGGCCGTGCCGGGCGCTGCTTGGGGAGAGATGCGGGCGTCGAGCGCGTCCCATGGAGATGATGCCAAGGTGAGCCTTCTTTCAATCATGTTCGTCCCCTTTGCTCCTGATCTCTCTCACTCTCTTGTATGCGCCAACTCTGTTGGTGGCTAAATAAATCCAATGTATGCCCGAATTTCTAATTAGGTGCGCTAAAAGTTTCAGAATGACGGATTAGGGATTACTGCATACAACAGACGTCAGTCCTAATTACATTGCCCCCTAGGTAAAAAATTAAAGAAGATAGTAACCTTAGTTCCTGTAGGTGCTAATTTGGTTGCAGAATAGATTTTATGATGGCTGGCCTTGTGCAGTAATTATTTTTGTAATGCTCCTTCCTTTTGATGACCGGAATCTTGTCCTTTACCAAAAGGTAGCTTCGAGATAATCATATTTCATATTTTGAGCAATCTCTTGTTTCAAAGTTCAAATCATTCTGATGGTGCTGTATTGTGTTGTTGTTGTTGTAGATTTTCAAGGGAGATATGCACATCCCCATATGGTTTTCGTCAGCTGCACAAGATCTTCTTGATAAGATTCTTGAACCAAGTCCAATGAAGAGGACACAGGTAGGTGTACCTCAACCAGCGGAAGCAATAGCGGCCAAGGCTCCATCGCTTTTCCCAATAGGTCCTAGGCTGACACATTGCTCCTGCTCCTCCGGCGAGATTGTACCAGCTATGGCGAGTACATGTCGCCCCATCTCTATCTCTGTATTTATTTCTTCCTTCACTCTTTGTTGGCGTTTGTTATACGCAGCTCATATGGTTCATCTTCAAATCTGGCATGCACTATATAGGTTGTTCTATATGATCTACTAGATTGTTTGATCTTGAGATGAAGTGAGTTCCATATGTAGTATGTTTTTTGGTGAATCTGACATTTTGTTCATAATTACGGCATCTTCTATTTTTTCCTTATCTGAGCAAATCATTGTATGACTTGATGATGTTTCAGGTGTTAATCCTACAATTAAATGACCATCATCTTAGTGTAAATTGCATGGACATTCTTGATCTTGTTTTACTGTGCTCCGGTTGGCTGTAAAAGAGTGAGTTGCCATTTCACATCAAACCAGAATTTAATCTGTCACTACATTTGTTTTCTCACGATGTTGTGTTCTTTAATTTTATAGGAAACATTCCAGTAGAACACACCTTAGTATTGTGATTTCTTACCATCTTTATATTTTTTTTGCAGAAGAACCATCTTTATATTGTGGCTGGACGCATGGTACCTCATAGAGCACCTCAGAGCGACTCCGGAAAAAAGCACCTCAGAGGCTATTGTAAAATATCAGAATTACGTTAATATCAAAATTACGTTGCAACAATATGAACACACCACCTGAGCTTCACAGGAATATAGGAAGATGCAAAATGCTGATTTTGTTTGCCCTTTCCCGATGTCTATTCTGGGATATTGCTGTTTAACATGTAGTTTCCTATTCAGGTTAACGTGCATGAGTGAATCTTTGGAATACCGGTTCAGAAATTAAGAACGTGAAGGACTTAGTCTGGGATCTGGTGAGTATTCTGCTTATATTAACTCGCTATTGCTTTTGCAGAATGTAAAGATGGATTCAATGAAAGCTGAAAATGTTGGGGTTCTCTTCGAAACGTTTATGTTTTCAGTCCTTTGGTTTGTATTATTTACTCGACAGAGCACTTTTAGGAATACCATGTTGAAGCCTGAAAGATTTTGTTCCAGTTTTTTACATACGAATAAATTCTGTGCTAAATGTTGCTCACATGGCAATCTTAATTCATGTGTACAAATCAGCTGGGTTGTATTTTGCCGGTGAAGTTCTCATAATTTGTGCAATTACCAGAATCACTACCAAATTGCGAAATTCTTTTTCATCATTTTGACGCCCTTGAGAAGTTCAGTTATGGAGGCCTTGCATTATATGAAAAGAAACAACAACCAGAAGTAGCGGATACTGATATTCAATTCGGCTAAGGATTCATGGTGTTCACGAGCTGCTTTAAATTTTCTTTGAGCTGATACTTAACTCCATTACTTTTCAGGGGTTGCAACTAGCTATGGAAACAGGGATTTTCGTGAATTCAGGGAAAGTAGGTTTGAGGACTGATCCTTATGCTGTGCAGACGTGGTCTCTTTAATTTTTGTATCTATACTGATATAATGACCACATAAACAAGTCAAAACTTGGTGTGCTCTTTTGCAGGTCCAACTATCGAAGGACCAAGGTTCTTGTGTGAAAAAATCACCAGGTACTCCTATACCATGAGAAGGCCTTTTATTATACTATCAGTTTAGAGTTAGACTAAAGAACTTCTCCCTTCATTTGCTTCCCACTTTCAAGTGTACATTGAGTTCATGTTCTGATTAGCTGTACACTTTGGTCAACAACTTCATATTGATATTAGACAATGCCTACACTAGGGAGAAGATACTGAGAATGGAGAAGGCTATTCTGAATATGCTTCAGTGGAACATTACCATTCCTACACCATATGTCTTCTTTCTGCAATTTGCAGCCGCAGTGACTTCCTCTGATTCCAAGAATGATAAGGAGGTAAATAATACATACATACACTATATAATTTAAAAGTATTTGCACTGTAAAGATATGAGTTTGTGTGTTGAAGAAGTTTCTCTTATTGAATGAATGTAGATTGGCGTTTTCAAAGCCATCCATGGTTGATGTTGCTGATGCCTACGGCTCTACGCAGCTAGGCTCATGCTCATCCCAAGAAGACTCCTATATGGACTGACACCCTCAGGCATCACACTGGCTTTACTTAATGTACTCATGCACACTAAATCACACAGCTAATATAAAGCATGCGCACTACTGATTTACATAAACCTCTCTCTGCTTAAATTTAGTGTCCAGGGAATTTTCAGGGATGCGCACACTCTGACTGCCCTGGCCCTGAGAGAAATCGGTGGTGTATAAGAAGTATTCTAGCTACAAGTGGGAAGAGTCCATGCTTGCATCTGCTACCAAATTACAAATAAATAGGGATTTCTAGGAAGCGTTTGCTTTAAAGTGCAATTAAAGGCATGTCTGGCATTTGATTTGTTTTGTCAGTTACATAGGTATACAAGAAGGCATGATACTGCTCGGTTTCTATGATCTCAGTTCGTTCTAAGAACATGCGATTTATCTTTATTACTTTGCAGTTCTATGTAACTTGTTTGTTGATCTGTGTAGCATGCATGGATTGTATCATCTAAGCTTATAGATTTGCAATACGTTACATGTGCTCAAACCGAAAATGGTGAAATGTGTGGCTTCATGTGTAATTGGTGCAATTGAGACGCAAATGGCCAGTCAGACTTGAAGGAACAAAATTAAGGTGCTTGAGCGGCAACTGGACGGCTAAGATGCCATGATAAATCATCTATTGCTCCTGTTTAAGAGCTTAATTGTTTACTCAGTTAACGTCGCTTCTTCATTGCCCATACATGTAGAAGACAGAATGTGCACATGTTAAAAAAAACATGCAAATATCCCATTATGATTCATAGATTGATCAACTCTGTGCACCAGCAGTGAGGGCGTGTGTAAGAGGTTGACGTCGGTCGTCTGCGGTCCACGAACAAGAGGGGTACAACAGTGTAAACGTAAGGGTTTAAATTGACACAGTTGATCATGCCACCTCTCTACCAGTTGCCGTCACAACTACCTCCCTCTTACCCGAGAGGTGAATGGCGTCGACATCGTTCGAGGGGTGCCTCCATTGTGGCCATCCTCACCAGCGCCACAAAGCTTACTTGCCAAGAAAAGGCACATCGGTAGATCTCACAAAGAACAACAACACGAGATGGGAAATTGGGCGTGAGAGTGAGAAGGAGAAGAAACCAGAAACACCCACCTTGCATAGCACTTGGGTCACGATTGGGCCGCGATTGGATCGCACATAACCGGTGAGGAGGCGCCCCATGGGGCGCCCCAACCACTAGTCATTATAATGTCACTCTAGAAACTAGCACGATTGACGTGGGCTGTTCCACAGATTCCACTTCGTGAAGGTTTCTGCATACCTTCCGTGTGAGCCACTTGGCCTAAAGTTTCAAGATCTGATCTAATTAGATCGTGGTGCCGTTTTGAATGATATAGGATGTGTTTGCCATAGAGTCATTCATGATTCACAAAGTATAGTTAGTCTAAATTATGCTGGACACTGTGGAACACATAACTTCAGATTAGCAACTGAACATTGAACATACTTAACTATTTCTGACTACAGTTAGTGTAAATATATTCAGTGTAGTGACTCATTACTGTATTTTGATCAGCACTAGAAATAACTTTCTGTGATGTTTTATGCAGTTTCCATCTCTTATAAGTAGACAGTACTGCTGTACCTCACAGCAATAGACAAAGAAAATGAAAGGAACAATCTCAGGACAACAAGGTACATCGTATTTATTTCGAACATTTCCAAATAATTATGTGCAAAATAGATTTTCATCATTTCACCAATAATTTTTTAAACAAAAATACCTAAATACACGAACCACGGATGAATTTACGATGTATATGCAACATAGTCTTGTATCACAGTCCGTACTGCAACCGGAATTCTCCATCGGACCATGTCAGGCTCCCAAAAGTATACCCACCTTGCACCCTCTGCTTCGCCGCGAGAGTGACCCTAAATGTCGCACTACTAGTAACCCCAACTTGGGTGAAATTGAGCACAGATGGTTCCACTGACATGATTACCCCTGCTGGAGCCTCAACAACTGCCTGATAAGTCGCTTCCGTCGGCCCAACATTTGTGACGGTGCGCATAGCTGTGACATTGTCCTTGAGGTCCGGCACGCTGATCGACGGAAGGTTGAGATTAAGTTGGTACGGCTCGCATTCGCGAAATAATCCTAGAGTGCAGTTGAAGAACTTGTTGTACTCTCTTGCATCCACGTCGTAGACTAAGCCAGGGTCAACGGCCTTGTCCGGGTTTATGTGGCCACCACCAAAGTCGAAGGGGTCAGCTAGTTTCCTTGGGAACCCCTCGGCTTGGATTGGCATACTGAAACGATCGGTCAATGAAGCTGCAGACCATCCCAAGCAATAATGGAGTTTATCATATACTACTCTGATGAACTATTTAGAAGAATTTTTGCTACTGTTTTGTGCATACCTGTGGTGACCATAGCAGACTTGATCATGGCAGGTGACCAGTCGCGGTGGACCGACTTGAGCAGTGCGGTGACCGCTGAGACATGAGGACATGCCATGGACGTCCCGGACAATAGAACATAGGAGTCGCGCACAGCCGCCAAGATGCCGACTCCTGGTGCAGCTACATCGGGCTATCCAAAACATGCATAGAGGTAAGTCTTCAACACTCAAACCCCAATCGTTTCAAAACATAATGCATATAAGTTTTGACCTAAGTCAAAGTTTTTTTATTTTATCGAGTAAATCCATTACGAGTTTTGATAGTGCATATAAATATATGCAATATGACATATGGAGATTTTTTTGAACTTTAAATTACATGGAATTTGTAAGTGTTATATCTTGGAATGAATAAAATACTATACCTTGAGTATGTAGGGAAACTCGGCGCTAGGGCCTCTCGATGAGAAAGAGGCGACCCTCGGTGCCAACACCCCGTTCCCGATGACGGTCACCGTTGGGGACACCATCACCACTGGATTCCTAGCATGGCCACGATATATACATGAGTTGTCGGACAAGAAAAACAGTAAGTATCCACCTTGTTTCAGATGGCCGGTCGCTATGATCTCACCCTATTCTTTTCCAATACGAAGTGATTCTCTGCGCGATTTCAAAACCCAACTTGGGTGAAATTGAGCACAGATGGTTCCACTGACATGATTACCCCTGCTGGAGCCTCAACAACTGCCTGATAAGTCGCTTCCGTCGGCCCAACATTTGTGACAGTGCGCATAACTGTGACATTGTCCTTGAGGTCCGGCACGCTGATCGACGGAAGGTTGAGATTAAGTTGGTACGGCTCGCATTCGCGAAATAATCCTAGAGTGCAGTTGAAGAACTTGTTGTACTCTCTTGCATCCACGTCGTAGACTAAGCCAGGGTCAACGGCCTACATGGGTGGCCGCATAATCTGCGGATTGGTGCTCCTACTGCGTCTTAGGCGTTTTGCATTTTATCGTCACAATGTGTATTCCGCTTTTTCTTTTATTTCTTGAATATTTAGAGGACTTTTGAACTACTGTAGGCATCAGGTCGGGTATAATTGCTTGTTCATGTTCAAGTAATAAAAAAGCGTTCATTATTGAAAAAAAACTAAACAAAAGTTACTTTGCTGGAGATGATCTAGCTTGAAGCAAGAAAAAAAAGTCCCACGAAAAAACGCTGAAATCCACGGCGCCGCTGTCCACAGTTCCTCTGGAACAGAACCCCATTTCGTTTCCGGCACCAAAAAAAAAGACCGCAAGGTTCGTCCTGTCGCAATCCCCTTCCCAAAACCCTACTCGTCCGCCCTCCGCCGCCTCACCAGCCATGGATGCCGCCGCCGCCGGCCAAGGAGAACTCCGAACCTACGCCGATGTCGAGGAGTTCTTCAACAACATGTCGTCGGAGGGCCCGTCGGCGCAGGACCGCATCGATTACATCGTCCCCTACATCATCTCCCTCCTCCCTCCACCCTTCGTCCCCGCCCCCGACGCCGCCGACGCCTCCGACTCCGAAGACGAGCACTTCTCCCTCACCTCCTCCTCCTCCGACGACGACGAAAGGGATGCCGACTGGCCCGCTGTCTTTCCGGCGGCGCAGGGTGACGGCCAGGACCACATCAGCCGCCTGACCAACGACCTGCTCGCCAACGTCATCTCCCGCCTCCCCACCAAGGAAGCCGCGCGCACCATGGTCCTCTCGGCCCGCTGGCGCGGCCTGTGGCCGTCGACCCCGCTCCTCGTCGACGACGCGCACCTCAGGTACCCCGGCGAGTCCCGCGAGATCCCGGGCTTCCACGCCGTGCGCGCCATCTCGCGCTGCGTGGCCGCGCACCCGGGCCCCGTCCGCGGCGTGCGCATCACCCGCACCTCCTTCCACATGCAGGAGTACGCGCTCCAGCGCCTGGTCGCCGGCCTCGCCGCCAAGAACGTGCAGGACCTCATCCTCTTCAACCGCCCCTGGCCGCTCAACATGCCGCTCCCCGACGACATCCTCCGCTGCGCCTCCCTCACCCGCCTCTACCTCGGCGTCTGGCACTTCCCGGACACCGCCGCGCACCGGCCCAACCTCCCCAACCTCCAGGAGCTCGGCCTCTTCCACACCATCATCGCGGACAGGGACATTGACGCCTTGCTCGCGCGCTGCCGCAAGCTCAAGATCCTCTCCTTCGCCATGTCGTACAACTCCGATTCGCGCCTCCGCGTCAGGTCCCGCAGCCTCAGCGCCGTGGTTGAGTGGAGATGCAGCTTGGAAGAAATCGTCGTCGATGATGCCCCCTGCCTTGAGCGCCTGCTCTTCGATAGTATTGGCGACCGGAGGCTCGTCAAGATTGTTCAGGCGCCCAGGCTGGAGGTCCTCGGGTTCTTGGACCTCCAGCTCCACGAGCTCCAGATTGGCGGCATTGTCATCAAGGTATCTGCGTCTTGTTACTTCTGTACTCTGCACTTAATTAGCATTCATTACGTGACTGTGCAACCAAATAACTTGACTCAATTGCAGGCTGGGATGAATGTGAGAGCTAGAGCCATGCTGCCAAGTTTGAAGATATTTGCTGTCAAGGTGCGGTTTTTAGATCAGACGGAGGTCAAGATGCTGCCCACTCTGCTCAGATGCTTTCCTTCTCTTGAGACACTTCACGTCATGGTACGTAGTTTTTGTGTCATAAGATATTTCTTCATATGTCGATTGCAATTCAAGATGACCACATGGATATCAACTTATTCAATCATTTGTTGTTCATTGCTATGTATTCCAGATTGATAGTGTAGGTATCAGTTCTAGCACTATTACTTGTAGTTGGGTGCAATTTTAGGATTGATACCCTAAACATTGCCATTGTTTTTTTGCTCAATTTCAGTCCATTCCTGGGTCACCTGATACCGTGGTTCCTGCTGGGTTCTGGGAGTCCCTGGGCTCTTGTGACTGCCTCAGAAGTCACCTCAAGACCTTAGTCCTCCATGGATTCCAGAACCTTAACCAAGAGCTGTTGTTCCTCAATTACATTTTGGAGAAGGGTAAGATGCTTAAGACCCTGTGCATTGTTCGCAGTGAGATTGATGACTTTTTAGCGGAGGCATGCCACGTGGTACCGGAGGTAGGCCCGACGTCAGGTTTCATTCTTCAGTGCGACACTCCATCAGGTGGAAGCAGTGGCAGTGACATTTCTGTTTGTCCCGCCTCCCGCTACTGGAGCTTTCAGCATGCCATAGACTTGTCAGTGAAGGATCCCTTCTATGCGTCGAGGCATGACGTGACCTGGATTGCTTGTCGTACTGAGGATGAGAGTTTGTGTTTCTGATGATGGTGGTTATGAGGATATGGTAGTTACCTGTTACTTCTTCATCAATTTGCGGTGAACTAAGAAGGTGGACCGAGCCCATGAACGTCTGGAAGCTAGTTTTATCAGTCGTGGCACTCTTGAATTTTTTCGGTGAGACTAATATGATTCTGCGTTTGGATGTACCTTCGCTTTGGCTTCATGTTGTTTCGGGCCTTTTTGGCTTGTAGAAGTCCTTATTGCTCGCACAATCTATCTCCATTGATATCCTGATGCACTTTGTTCTTTTCCTGCTAGTTCATAACTTAACCTAGTTCCTGGAATGCAATGTTTGTTACATACTGATCATTCGGTGTTTAAGTTTGGATGAAGAATCTTGTATGGAAGTGATCCCCGTGTGGTTAATATTGTTCAGTTGCACGGCAAAGTACAAACACAATTTGGTGTTGGCAATTTTTCTGTCACTGTATCCTATATTGCCTCTTTGTCTAAGTTTTGTAATGCTGTATGAGAGTTATTGTTCAGCTGTGTGACAAAGCGCAAACACAATTTGATGTGAGCAATTATTCTGTCACTGTATCGTGTATGCCTCTTTGCGAGATAGTACAAACCAAGCATTTCAGACCTATTCACCCAAGCAAAACAATTTGAGTGATTTTTCTGTAGCTGTATCCTGAATTGCCTCTTCGCATGATACAAAACAAGCAATCCAAACCTATTCGCCCAAGCAACGGGCTGTTTGGTTGAGGGGATATCCTCAAGTGGTTAGTGGTAGTCACTAAAAAAAGTGGTTGCCTGGTTTAGATGCGAGAGGGGATGAGGGTAACCAGATTCCATGAATATTCCTCCAAAACGGTGGCTGAGGCCATCCAGCAAAATGTCGCGGATGAGGCCAATCACTTCTGGCTCCCGCCCTAGCTTCACCTGGAAAAAATATTTTGCGTGATTTCGCTCTCTCACTGCCCGCCCAATGAAAAGAAAATCCCCGATCTTATCCTGTTTTCCCGTCTCTCTTGGCTTGTAGTGAAAGATTTGTCGTTACTATAGAGAAGACGGCTAGCACCGACAGCAACTCTCTTGGCTTGTAGTGAAAGACTTGCCATTGCTATAGAGAAGACGGCTAGCACCGACAACAACTCTACACTTGAGCTTTGGGAGAACATGAAAACACTCCCAGGTTTCGGTTTTGGATTTCCTTGCCTATTACTATGCCTACTTGGTGGAGAATCCTCGTACTGCAACAGCGTTCCAAGTGTTGGAGAATGACCATAAGATGATTAGGGTTGCTAGGTATGTGAAAAATACCTTCTCAGATTTTGTTCCAACTATTCCAAGTGATGGAGGAGTCGAAGGTTGAAGGCTGCTTGCATGTGTGTTACCTGACTTGCCCTTTTGATGACAACCAAGCATTAGGCTACAAGTTGTATGGACTTGTGACTTTTGATGACAACTCAACAATGAGCTATGTGGTGTATGAACTTGTTGAACTATGGCATGTAATAGTTCTAGCTAGGCTAATTAATATTTAGTATATTGTCGAATTGTGATATTGGACTTTAAAATTGCTAGAAATATATTTTATTTCGAAATTACTCTTGTTGACTTGTTTCTTATATTGTTATAGTGGCAATCTCACCATGCAAGCAAAGAGGTCACCATTACGAGCCATATCCACCCCAATCACATTTTATCTTGCGACCAAACAAAAAAATGGCAAACAGGAAAAATGGCTATCGCTAACCAGGTGGCTGGGGTGCCCCCATCCCCTAAGGGCTCGTTTGGTTACTCGAATCCCGGCGGGTTCCCGGCCTTTTCTCGAGGAGATTTTTCCCCTAGTCCGGAGGTCGGGAATAGAATCCCGGAGTTTTGCTCCTGTTTCAGTCTATTCCCGGCCGGGAATATTTTCCCGGGGAATTTCGGTCCCAACAGCCAAACGAGCCCTAAAGGATACCCATGAACCAAACAGCCCCTAAGATAGATTTCCTTGTACAGAACAATGAATCTTCCAAGGTGTGCGCTAGCATCCTATAGCACCACACTGATGTATCATCCGACCATCCAGCGAAACTATTTCGGAATCTAACCCCTAAATTCGGTGCCAATGAGGATGAAGCCAAAGTTGCACAGGTGGCATTAAGGAGTTTCGGCAGAAAATGAGTCAAAGGGTTAGAAAAATTGGTCAAAGGTTTCACTTTGGTTTCTCGGTTGTGGCGTGGAGTTCACTTTAGGCGCCTTGCACTATTTTGGTTCCATTTTTGCTGGTGCCGAAATAGAGGTCAGATTTCAAAATAATTTTGTCGATAAGAAATTAGTTTTACCAATGGTTGAAATTTGTCAAAAAAAATAAAAATAATTCAGTCTCTTCGGTTTGGCCTCCCAGTGAAACAACCTCAATGCTGGACTGCTGTAATCACAGACTATTTTTTGACATGGGTGATCACTTGGAAATGAACACGAGGACTTTTTTTCTTATAGTCGCAAGTAGTACATGGTAGGTTCACGAAATAAAATGAACCCGTCTTTTAAGCTTGCCTAATTTTTTTTTTTTAAAGATTACCTTTGCCTCAAATCTGAACAGTTCAATTTGGCAAGAACAAAGCGTGGCCAAAACCCAGCCGTCAAGATCCACGGCCCCACCGCATCACTACCCTCCAATTTCTTCCTCCATCCCTAGTACTGTACTTCCATTCTGGTGCGGTTTCTTCCCCGGCTAGATCCCATCGCCGCCGATGAGCCGCGACGCCAGCGGAGTAGCGGCGAGCTCCGCCTCGCAGCGGGGGGAGGGCGCCGAAGGCGCCGACGCGGGGCTGGAGAGGACGGCTGACGCGGTGGAGGAGCTGTACCGCCTCCGCGACACGTTCTTCCCCCGCGACCCCGCCGAGAAGCCCGCCGCGCTCCGCGCCCGCGCCGACGCCGCCCTCGCCGTACTAGACTCCCTCCCTCCCGGTATACCTCCATCTCCTAACCCTCCAGTCTCCCTCTGTTCCTTTGTTTGCCATTGATTCCTCCATCGGTAATCGGTAGCTGACGACAGTGAGCTGTACGTACACGGGTAAAACGGATTAGACGATTTTCAGCAATCAGAATCAGCTAGTAATATTGGGGGCTAGCTCAGTTGTCTGTCCCACTTCTCTACTGTTTAGGGTTTCGTTGTCTAGCCAGTGTTACTGTTACTGTGCAATTCGCCAATTCAGTAGCAACTAAGTTGGGTGTCAGTGTCTGTTGGATATGCAATGTCGACGCCTGGGACACATGCTTTTTTGTTTGTTTGCAAGCGTTCTATGTACTCTTGTAGTATCCATGCCCGAAAAATGAGCTGATAACTCAAGCTCAGAAACAAATAAACAACTATACAACTCACGTGCATAGTAACTGTGAGTCAGACACTTTTTTTGTGTGATTAGGTGTGAAAATGGATTGAACACGGGCGATAGTGTCTTATATACCATGTTTGCTTTCGGGCATACTCTGTAGACCTTGTTGAGAATATGGCCTACCCTTCTGCCTAATCCAACTTCAAACAAGAAAATTATGGTCTCTAGAACATATAAGTGCTAATGTATATCTGGATAGCTGAGACTGTATTCGTAGTTGACAGACTTATGTATATGCAGTATCCAGAAAATATATGAGCTGATAGCGTCGATATTTGAAAGTGTTCTGGATCGTAAAAAAACAATCCAAGCCTTTTCACCCCTAGTTGTGATTATATGTACATATATTTTTATCCTCATCATTTGTCTCCTTCCTCACCCTTTCTAGCAAAGTTCGCGTTATGCTCTTTTCAATACTAAGTTTTAGTTCGTTATGCTCTTTTCAATACTAAGTTTTAGTTTGTTATACCTCCAGAGCAAAGGAAATCGCCACAGCAGCGTGCTGTTTGTGAGTTCTTGAGGGGGAAAATACTGGATGTCTTCCCTGAGTACAACAAGGAGGCCGAAGATCATCTATCGAAAGCAGTATGTAGCCGAAGACTAGACCATTTCTTGTATACGTTTTCTCTCTCGTCTAGAAACTTAAAACAACTGCTGTTGCTACTGGACACATTAGGTAAAGCTGAATCCATCTCTTGTAGATGCATGGCTATGTTTGGGCAACTGCATCTGGAAGAAGGGGGATCTGGCTTCAGCGAAGAATTGCTTTGTATTAGCACTGGACAAGGTAAGTCTCAACCTTGAACAAGTTTTTGTACGTTTCCAGATTTATCCAGCGTAATTTCATTTGGCAGGGCGCAGATAAGAAAATACTGTGTCAACTCTCCATGCTTGAAAGAAGTATGGCTCAAGGTGAGGATGCCCTCTATCATGTAGCAACCTCTTCAGTTGATAGTTTCTTAAAATCACCATATTGCAGATGGGTTATTATCACTAGTCTCATACTTGCATACTTTTTTTTGTATTTATGGACAAACATCTGCTAATCTGAGATTAAAACAATCAATTCAATCAAATATTTATTTAGTTAATCTTTGATCCTTACTTGGATGTGCAACACCAAGATAATAACAATATACTCGTGGATTTTGTCAGAGCATTCACCATCAGTTCTAGTGCTAATATTCTGGATACCATCAAGTGTTGGGTATCAGTACACCATCATTTTCAAGGACAGTGATATGTGCAAAGCCTGGAAATAGGCTTAGCTTTAGAGCAAGACCAGCACTCCTGGCCTTGGTTTATCTTGTACATTATTCTCTGTTTGAACTCTATGCTGGCATGATTGACCAGGTCAAGCTTTAATACTGTTTCCGTTGTGGGCTGAATGAGCTTAATTGCTGATAATATAGTTGCAGTCATGTTTGACCGCTTAACAGTTACTGTATGAAATCAACCAGTTGACTAGGAATCATCTAAAACGAGAGAGCGCAAGGGAGGCCGGGATAAGTAGTAGGAAGCCTGGCTACTTAGTGGGGTTAAGCAATCTTTCTGAGGCGAAGGTTGCCCCTTGCAGCAAGGTAGTTCTGCATGTTGAGTGCTCTTATTATAGATGTAATGTACTTGAGTAGCACTGTGATGCTATCTCCCGAAGTGAAAGGCACAAATCCTGAAACCGCGTTGTTAGCAATGGTGATGTTATTGTTGGTGTTGCGGACAGTTAGTCGGTCTGTTCCTAACTTCCTATGTGTGTCGTGTTGCTCGGCCTTGTCTGTTCTTTGGATTGCTTTAGACCTCGGTCTAGCTAGGTAGTTTGCCCGTTGTTGAGGTTTTGCTTTGTTTCCTGAATAGACCAAGCTGTTGTGGTTTTCGGACCTGGTTGCCTTTATTGTGATTGAATTTATTTTGAGCTTGAAATTATAATGTATGTTTCTAGCCTTCTGAATTTCCGATGGAGATGATTTTCAGCTGATTTGTGCTATGTCTTATTCCTCCCATGGGTGTTCAGGGAGGTCTCTTGCGCCCCTCAACTCTAAAAAAATTACTATGTATTGTTGATTAGAATTGCTTCACAAGTAATTTGCATAATATCTTCATGTTGGGCCTCCATCTAGTGGATGCTTTAATGCTGAACTGCTGTTGTAAAATTGACAAAATGTCTTTCTTCAGATTTTTTTGGTTGCATTTTTTCGAGCTTGTTGCATCATTTATTTTGCGTTCGCCTTTTCAGGTAGTGAAGATCAAAAGTTATTGGTGGAAGAGAGCATTAATCATGCAAAAGAAGCTGTAATGCTGGACATAAAAGATGGAAACTGTTGGTGTAAGAGTCCATTTGTTCTATTGTTGTTGCCTATATTCCTTCTCTTCAGCATCTGCCTTTTCTTTTGAAACATTTAGGCATGGATCAGAAGCTCCTGTTCTAGGTGGGAGTTCTCATTTGACCTTTCTAAATGAAGCAGGTCTTAACCTAAATTAAGAAATAAAGCTAACAGGTTCCAGCTCCTGGCATTACTATTTTTTGTATGTAAATAACTAACGAGCTGAACAAGAGAAGGAAGTGTGATTTATTGATGTCAGAATTTACACCTATTTTTATCTTTTTAGAATAAATGACTAGTAGTATCAAAAGAAACATAAAATGCACGATCTGTTGCTGTATGAATATATGAATATGCTGCAGCTGTTTTGATCTAAGGCCTACTGAAGTCAAGGCTAGTATTTCTAAGCCATGACATACATTGTTCTTGCATGTGCCTTATTCTTTTCTGAATGAACATAAGATTGAATATTCAGAGGTTTATTTTAGATTTGTACCCAAGATATTCAAGTTCAACAAAATTGTTTACTTTCCTTTTCTGTTAGATAATCTGGGAAATGCATATCTCACAAGCTTTTTTGTGAGTGGGGCCTGGGATCACACTCAACTTCATCATTCAGTCAAAGCATATCAGAATGCTGTAAGTTGTGCATTTTTTACATTTAATTATGTTAGCGCATTAGTTTGGAAATCATGGAGACTAAGGGATGGATCATTTTTGTGTAGTTTTCCGTTCTTTTCTTACACCTTCCAGTTATATTTTGTGGTGTACTTTTGTTTACTCTATTTCCAGGAGAAGGATGAAACTACAAACTTGAATCCAGACCTTTATTATAATTCTGCCACCGTGAGTACCCCAGATAATTAATTTGGTAGCAAAATCAGTTAACTTCGACCAAGAATTTCATCATTTGCATAATAAATATTATATTGATTCTTTTCCAGGCTAACAAATATTTAGAGAATTACGAAAGAGCCCTTAGTGGTTTTGAAGCTGCGGCTTTAAAGGACCCTGACCTTGGTGCTGATACAGAAGTTCAGAAGATCACCAGTCTCCTTGATAAGCTTGTGAATGCAATGAAGGTAACTTTTGTATCTTGGACTGCAGAGTTTTAACATGTATTAGTAGAAACAACTTCACTGAGCCTTATTTGAACTTAATCTAAAACAGATAAAACTTGATATTTAATGGTCGTGCAGAACTGGAGATCCTTCTAAGTCATCTATTTCATTAGATTAAGCAAACTAGTACATGAAATGAGACGAATAGGCATTAATATATTTCTACAACTGTAGTGATATGAGAACTAGCTTTTTCCCCTGTAAAGCTGAGAATCATATATGTAACTCTAACAGCATCAAAAGGAAACCCCATGCCTACAGTTGATGTATACAACATTGAAGTGCTTGTGTTCAGTGTAGAATTTTGATTTGCTCATGTGATGAATACTTCTATTACCTTTGTAAAAACTTTTATAGAATGGTCAATCTGTAGACACCCCCCTCTTTAATGTGCAACTCCTTATGATATGGCACATATGCTCAATCATTTTATGATTCAGTCATCATTTGCTCAAATAATTGTTCTGATTAAAATAAGTTGTCTTCAGGGATATGGCATACTGTGGTTACTGGTTTGAAAATTTATTTTCTCTGTTTAATTTCTGCTTATAATAGATTTCTTTTTCAGGGACAACTACGATCCAAGCGATTAGCATCATTGGTGTCTTCTTTGGGTGAAGTCAACTGTAATACTCTCATTAACAATGCAAGTGTTGAAATTGTATGAGTTCTTTAATTATTCTTTTCTAACATATACCTTTCATCTTTCCTTGTCATCATAGTAAAATCATCTCACAAGAAAGCAACCATAAGCATTCTATCAGAGGGTTTAAACAAGATGGTTGCTGTTTTGGGAAAAGTTGTGCTTTTGATAAGACATGACGATGTTGCTCCACTGTAAGTTCCTTCAATCCGTCATATTCAATAAGTGTTTCTTGCATGCTTCATTATGACTTGTTTCTTTCGTTTCTCATTTGATTGTGCTGCTTTGAACTATATGCAAATATATTCTAAAAAGTATCATGGAACAATGTACTGTTGGAAAAATTATTAACTATCATGAAAGACGGAATTTGAAAGATATGATGCATGCTACTATGGTCCATCCTCCAAGCATCTACTTTTGGTTGGGAAAATAGTGTGTTTAACTGACGTGAAAGAAATAGAAACTGGGACTTCTTTCTGTGGTTTATTAACTAACTCAATTCAGATAAATTAAAAAATTCCAGCAAATGTTCACCCCTGGCCGGAAGCTGTGTTTGCTCTTTTTCTGCCAAGAATTGATTTCGAAACATTCAGCCAAATTGAATGTAAACTTGAATATAAAAATTGCTCTGTGATGCATGAAGTACTTTTTAAGTTAACAGCGTCGTCTGTAAAGTTCTCAAGTTAGTTTGATGACCATAGATTTGTCAGTTATTTGTTAATAGGAATTTGCAAAATATTGGTCAATGTGGTGTTAGCTTGCCTGGTAGAAACCAGGATTTATGCGTACCAGTGGTTTTACTCAGAATCTTGGATCCTGATTGTATTTTATTGTATTAGTGCGTAGAGTATGGTCACCTGAGCATATGCCAGAATACTATGCCTGAACAGAGTAAGTAGACAAACCATTTGTCTTTTTGCTGAACTGCAAAGCTAGAATTTTTTCCTATTAGCAACCGAGGATCTTGTAACATATTTCCAGAACAGTGTTGCTAAAAGATATGTACTTGGTTACCGTAATTTGACGCACAATGTAATCAGGTAGATGAATACAGCTTTGTTCCTTTACAGAGTGCATACTTAAAATATAAAAGACACTGCCACATCTTTTTTTTCTCCTGTTACCTCATATGCTTTGCAATTTGTATTATCCACTTCAATGGGACAACCTTATGATTTTTCAGGTATTATTTAACTTGTGACTCAGATCAGTCTTATTTTATACTATCAGTTTATGGGCTACGAAATGAAGCAGTAAGATCCCTTAGCACCTGGTTACTTTTTGAAAATGATGATACTGCATTATGTGTTTATTGCTTGTTTATATTAGCTTTGGGAAAAATGGTTTGGTACCACCGAGGGCTCTGGTTAATACCATGAAAACCTAGACCGTTGTGCGGCATATGGTTTCCGTCTCTCATTTCGTACTATTTGGTTGAAAGGAAACTGGTTATATTTGAATACACATATATATGTTACATTGGCCAGAAGATTACAGCTAGATATGGAAAACCCCATGGTTGAAAAGGCAACTAGTTTTATTCAAATCAACATTTAAAATGATGTACATCAAATCCCACTCCCTGATAACCAGAAGTAACCACTAACCACGATGGAACTAGTACATCTTCAAATTATAAATCACCAGCTTTTTTTTTTTCTTCTAGTTTTGGCGGTGCAGGAATAGTAGTGACCTGATCCTTTTTTTTCTTTTGGAAACTCAGTATATTAAACCGTTACTCCAACATCAGGATTTTGTATTCCTCAGCTTGTCTGGGCTCAGCCTATTCCACCATTAATTTCCATTATATCTTTGAAGTAGTACTCTACAATGCCATACTAGTCAAGCAATTTGTTTCTCAGGTTTAAGATATTACTGGGTTTATTAGAAAAAAAACCATGTCTGTTACTGGTGGCACTTGGCACAGTGGTGTCTTATGCTCCATGTGGCAATGGCTTCTGCGATGTCTGATATACCTGCTAATATGAACCTTTGCGCAACAGATTAAAGAAGGTGACCGGGTGGCACTGTTGGAACCATACTACAGAATCCTGAATATACGATGGAAAGAGCAGGTATGCCTTTGATACCAGTCTTCTTCTACGTCTTTTTGCATTTCGTTGCTTCAGACCTTCCAAGTAACCGTCTTTAAGAACCTATAGACTGTTTAATGTTTTTTTTAGAGTTTAATATTCTTCCTTTCCTTTCTTAGAGTTTAATGCTTTTTTTTTTACTTTTGAACATTTGCTATTTTTACCACGGCTAGAAGTAAAAATACATCTGTTTGGAAAAGATGAGAAATAGATAGAGGATGTCAATTAGGTGCAGAACCAGATCTTTTTCTTAAATATTTTCCTAACCAAACTTTATCGGTTTCGCTTCACTTCTTTTTTGGACAATTAGTTTCTTGTACCGTAGAATGTTTATTGTGGTCATATTATCAGGCTCTATTAAACCTCTCACGCTTGGCAATAACTTGCATCTTCTTTTATTTGATGTCAAGCAGCACTACCGGTTCAAAACGATTCGGGTGGACTTCCCTGAACAAATTCTTATCAACGAGAAGGCACCAGCTCCACATCATGTGATCCGCGCTTCAATCCATGCACAGAATAAACCATGACTGTCGGCCAGGATTCTTGTTCTCCATTTTTCTGTAGTATTAGACACGTGTGCTTGCATCCATGTGGAGCTGTGTCAGCGAATGAATACTTTTTGCTTGGTGTGGTAGCTATTGATGTGGGGGACTTGTTTGTAATGCCATGTAAATACCATATTAGTGTGCTCCCGTCCCGTCTTGCATTGTAGTGCATTGTAAATCATCCAAAGCTCTATAAGGTGATGAACTTGTGCGTTGACCTGGCTAATTTTGGTTGTGGCTGCGGGCCTGCGGAGCTGGAATTGTTGGGCAGAATTTGGGGCGAGCCACATCGGCAGGTAGTCCGACTTGGCTTTCCGGCATGTGCTCAAGTGCACCGGACTGTATTCAACCAATGGCAGCCGTTCGAATAGAGAACCTACGGGCTACGGCTAGGAGGATTCATTCTCGCTATTTGAATTGGTGCCTCTCAGCTACCTAACCCTGGGCTGAAAACATCCCCAAATCTTTCATTTAGCCGTGGTTGGTGTTGGCGAATTAAAAAAAAGAAAGACACGTGCTTCTTAATTCTTTGCTATCTAGCACCATCCTCTGTTTCAAACCATAAAATGTATTGTATCTCATGCAGGACGTAATATAGTTTGAGACGCACTTTGGGAGTACTTCCTCTGCCCTGAATTAGATGTTACATATTTGTCTAGATTTGCATGTATCTAGACACTTAAATGTGTGTACATGCCTATTTAGACAAACCTGTGACACGTAATTTGGGACAGATGGAGAAGTAATTAAATAGTCTGTCTCCCTTAAGACGATCTTAGAAAAAAATAGAAGCATGTTGCATCTGTCACACTGATCAGTTTGTGTATGGATTATGCATGTGACTGATGTGCTCACTACATGAAAGTGGGGGAGGGGACACCATCCCCTTACTCTTGTATCTTCCCTCCCCGTCTTATCCTCTCGTTCTGTTCCAATCCACTTCGCCATGTACACCGCCTTATCCCCTCCTCTGCTACCTATTTGACCGATCTAGAGTCGAGGTTGACATGCTAGCGGCGAAGACGGCCGTGGATACTGCGGTGCTCCCCTCCGCATCCTATTGAGCGGCGCCACATGTGATTGCCAACTATCACCCACCCTTTGGTAAATATAGCAAAAATATTAGCACCCTCCATCCCAAAATATAAGACGCCCTTGATTTTTCGCTGCAACTTTACCCATGACTTTTACTTATAATATGTCCAAAAAAATAGTTTTAAAAAAATATATGAAATGAAAGAATTTTGCATGACGAATCCAACAAAAATATAACATGTATACATTCCTGATCCATAATTTTGTTTATAGTGGTGGTCAAAATGTGTCAAAGACTAGGAAGAAATAGCTTTCTTTATATTTGGAACGGAGGAAGTAGCTTTTGTAGGGTGACTTTTCAATAAGTATGTTGTCTTATATAAACATGACTATATTTTTTTAGATTCTCAGGGAGACATCCTCCCCGGTTCCATTCATATAAATGAAACCAATGTTCAGGTTACAGAGAAAGTAAAACGCACCCAAAACGCCACTGCTTACCACCTAAACAGGAAACAAGTTTGAAACACACAGACCCCCTCCCTCCAGGAGCAACCAAACCAACTTACAGCTCAGCGCAGATCAAAAGCACAGCCACAAAAGCTAACCACCGTTTCTAACATCACAGCAAAAGCTCTACCTCTACTACTCCAGAAGCCAGGAACCCAGTTACAGCAACATCCAGGAGAAACTACCACATCCTACACCAACATCACTGCATGCCTTGGCGTTTTCACAGCACCACATGCACCGAAGCCTCTTCCTCCGGATGCTCCTTCAGGTAATCCAGCGAGGATCTCCCTCCATGTGACAGCTTGGAAGCAGGAGCCCACGAAGCAATCCAGTCCAAGGACTCAGTGGAGCCTTGATTTTTGTAATGTCCCAGGTTTAGAGACGATCGAAGGGTAGATTTTAGAAAGGGATGTGCATTGCATTGAAAATTACGGGGAAATTTCGCGCTTTTAAAACAAAGCTGCATCGAAGGGGGACAGGTTTCTCTCTCGACACCTTACAGGGTTAGGGTTTCGGGAGTGCGACAAACTTGTTCCTACTCAACTACATTAGGGTTTTTGAGAAGAGAGATGAGATATTACATCACAATCTTAAGTTGCATGATTGAATTCAAAATTAAGTTGCATGATTGAATTCAAACCAAATTTGAATTTGAATTACAAATTCAAACAACAAATTGATATCACATAATTCAAACTTGAGATAATTCAATAAATAATTAATAGTAATCAAGAATATAAATAATATAGCACTTAGATAAAGCTCATTAAGGAAAACTTGAGCTTTATTGATAATCACACATAATACATTGTCAATTACAATATCCAGAATAGTAATATGAAATGTTACAACTCATTACATAAATGGGCGGAATAGAAGAAAGAAAATAAAGGAAAATTACAAGGTAAGATTCTATCCTAATTACTACAAAGTAGTCTTCATTTGATCTTGGACTTGATAATCTTCGGGTCCATCTTGATCAATTGCTTGATCCCTGCACACAAACAAAACCAACACAACATTATGCCAAGTGGCAATGCCACTTGGCAGGTTAGCAAAAATAATGAATCAGGAGAGGATATGAACAAGGCTGCCGAGCTGATCCATCTCACCACCAAGTTCCAAGCCAAGTGCATAGTATCAGGTTACACACACACAGCCTGCTCACAAGGCTGTGTGCATGGAGCACAACACACACACACGACTAGTGAGTCACCCAAGTATGCCGGGCTCGAGTTGTCGACCATGTGAGCAAAGCAAAGATGGTATAAAACCTTTTCCACCGCCGAACCCACGGATCATCGGCGGAATTCACCGGGTAAGTCCACCAGAAACCAAGAACTAGCAAGAACAGCTCAAGAACACCAAGAACAGGTGAACAGCTAGGGTTGTTCCACTTATTCCCCAATCACCAGAAAGTAAACCAAGATATCAAGCTTGCAAGGAGGAGCAGGGCAAGCCAAGAACTCAATCAGCAACTTGAACCTCTACACCAACACCCATTTCTAGGAGGCTGGAGTGAGGTATACACAAAGAATCATGAGCAAGCATCTGTCTTGCTCATAAATAAGTATGAGCATCAATCACACACAAGCAAAAGGGTGTGAGTACCCAGTTGGTATCATCATCCGGCTACTAAGCCTTTTGGTGCAAGCAAACTAAAGGACGATCGGAAGGAAATTACCAAGGGAACAGTGGTATGTCAACATGGTGACATACCGGAGAAATCCAACCCGGATAAATCCCTAACTAGCCATTCAAAATCATCTAGCACCTAAAGCCAAGCAAGCCATCGGACGGATAGACAGATTATGTCTATTCTTGTTGTCAACGAGCAAAGGTAACTCGGAAAACCAACAAGGTTTCTTCCGAGTGAGATATTCACCCAATCACAGACAAGCCAACAAAGGTGGGAGCTACCCTAACGAGCAAGGAATTGCTCGTCGGGGCCACCTCAACCACTTTACCAAACCCAACGAGAGAAGCCATGCACGAGATATCATTACCGAGATGGGTTCAAATGGAGCTAGGGTTCCCAACGAGATGTTGGCATCCCTCTAGCTCAATCAATTTAACCGTAAGATGATCACAACGCCGACAGTTCACATCATTTATCTACTTAGCCAAGCAAGGAATTACGGATAAATGAAACGAGATAAGTAACCCAAAGCACTAACATCTTGTCGGTGACCCAATAGCTCACCGCAAGCATCGGATGATGCTTGAGCAAGCATCAAAACACACCGAGCACGAGTATGTGTGTCACACGGACACCGGGATGAGCCCCAGATAGGCACAGGCGAGTAGATAGTGAGCAAACAACATACAACTGATGATCACTGGATCATCAGTGCTTGACAAATTATGCAAGTGCTTGTCAGAGACAAGCCTGGCATCAATTCATGAATTACAAAAATGAAATAGCCCAATTAAACAATAGATGCTTCATAGATAATCACATAATAACTCATGATTGTATCCAGAGCACATCAAAGGCATGTTGAGCCACTGGATCAAGATGCACAAGCAAGGCACACATCAAATCCCTATTTAATAACACTGTTAAGCCCACAGTAATGCTCAATTGAGCACAATCATAAACCTGAGCACCAGAATAAGCCACAATGGCTCTGGCACTTGCAAACTTGCAAGAAATTGCACACTGTAATCAAGCCAGGGTATCACACATGAACACACTTGAATTCTAGCCAGCATAGCAACTAGAATAGAGGCACGTGATCGAGGAAATGAGTGAAAACAGCAAGCACTGGCGTGGCCAGGGTAACACTGGCTAAGGCCAGTAGGGCCAGTAGCAAGAACAGCAGCAGCACAGCTATGGCCATGGCAGTAGAGCAACAGCAGCAGCTAGCCAGAAGCGCAGCAGTAGCACACACGCATGCACAGCAAGCCCAAGTGGTAGAGCATGACAGAGAAGGAAGAAGCAAGGAAGAGGATGGAGGCGCGCGTACCTGGAGCGGAGCACACGGCGTGCCATGGCGGCACGGCGGCACGGGCCAACCACGGCAGTGCTGGCGTGTAGTTGACGTGGGAGTTAGAAATCTTCGTGGTGTAACTTTTCTTCAGTTCCCCGGCAACGGCGCAAGAAATTTGCTTGATGCGTGTAGTTGACACGTCCGTTGGGAACCCCAAGAGGAAGGTGTGATGCGCACAGCGGCAAGTTTCCCTCGGTAAGAAACCAAGGTTTAATCGAACCAGTAGGAGTCAAGAAGCACGTTGAAGGTTGATGGCGGCGGGATGTAGTGCGGCGCAACACCGGAGATTCCGGCGCCAACGTGGAACTCGCACAACACAACCAAAGTACTTTGCCCCAACGAAACAGTGAGGTTGTCAATCTCACCGGCTTGCTGTAACAAAGGATTAACCGTATTGTGTGGAAGATGATTGTTTGCGGAGAAAACAATAAAACAAGTATTGCAGCATATTTGTATTTCAATATTAAAAGAATGGACCGGGGTCCACGAGTTCACTAGAGGTGTCTCTCCCATAAGATAAAAGCATGTTGGGTGAACAAATTACGATCGGGCAATTGACAAATAGAGAGGGCATAACAATGCACATACATGTCATGATAAGTATAGTGAGATTTAATTGGGCATTACGACAAAGTACATAGACCGCCATCCAACCGCATCTATGCCTAAAAAGTCCACCTTCAGGTTATCGTCCGAACCCCTTCCGGTATTAAGTTGCAAAGCAACGGACAATTGCATTAAGTATGGTGCGTAATGTAATCAATAACTACATCCTCGGACATAGCATCAATGTTTTATCCCTAGTGGCAACAGAGCACAACACAACCTTAGGGGTTTCGTCACTCCCCCAGGTGTCAATGCAGGCATGAACCCACTATCGAGCATAAATACTCCCTCTTGGAGTTACTAGCATCAACTTGGCCAGAGCCTCTACTAATAACGGAGAGCATGCAAGATCATAAACAACACATATGAAATAACTTGATAATTAACATAACATGGTATTCTCTATCCATCGGATCCCGACAAACACAACATAGAGTATTACGGATAGATGATCTTGATCATGTTAGGCAGCTCACAAGATCCAACAATGAAGCACAATGAGGAGAAGACAACCATCTAGCTACGCTATGGACCCATAGTCCAGGGGTGAACTACTCACTCATCACTCCGGAGGCGACCATGGCAGTGTAGAGTCCTCCGGGAGATGAATCCCTCTCCGGCAGGGTGCCGGAGGAGATCTCCGGAATCCCCCGAGATGGGATCGGCGGCGGCGGCGTCTCGGTGAGGTTTTCCGTATCGTGGTTTTTCGCATCGGGGTTTCGCGACGGAGGCTTTAAGTAGGCGGAAGGGCGAGTCGGGGGCCCGACAAGGGGCCCACACCATAGGGCGGCGCGGGCCCCCTTGGCCGCGCCGCCATGTGGTGTCGCCACCTCGTGGCCCCACTTCGTATGCTCTTCGGTCTTCCGGAAGGTTCGTGGCAAAATAGGCCCCTGGGTCTTCGTTTCGTCCAATTCCGAGAATATTTCGTTACTAGGATTTACGAAACCAAAAACAAGCAGAAAACGAGAACCGGCACTTCGGCATCTTGTTAATAGGTTAGTTCCGGAAAATGCACGAATATGACATAAAGTGTGCATAAAACATGTAGGTATCATCAATAATATGGCATAGAACATAAGAAATTATCGATACGTCGGAGACGTATCAAGCATCCCCAAGCTTAGTTACGCTCGTCCCGGCAAGGTAAAACGATAACAAAGATAATTTCCGAAGTGATATGCCATCATAACTTTGATCATACTATTTGTAAACATATGTAGTGAATGCAGCGATCAAAACAATGGTAATGACATGAGTAAACAAGTGAATCATAAAGCAAAGACTTTTTAATGAATAGTACTTCAAGACAAGCATCAATAAGTCTTGCATAAGAGTTAACTCATAAAGCAATAAATCAAAGTAAAGGCATTGAAGCAACACAAAGGAAGATTAAGTTTCAGCGGTTGCTTTCAACTTGTAACATGTATATCTCATGGATAATTGTCAACATAGAGTAATATAACAAGTACAATATGCAAGTATGTAGGAATCAATGCACAGTTCACACAAGTGTTTGCTTCTTGAGGTGGAGAGAGATAGGTGAACTGACTCAACATAAAAGGTAAAAGAATGGTCCTTCAAAGAGGAAAGCATCGATTGCTATATTTGTGCTAGAGCTTTTATTTTGAAAACATGAAACAATTTTGTCAACGGTAGTAATAAAGCATATGAGTTATGTAAATTATATCTTACAAGTTGCAAGCCTCATGCATAGTATACTAATAGTGCCCGCACCTTGTCCTAATTAGCTTGGACTACCGGATCTTTGCAATGCACATGTTTTAACCAAGTGTCACAATGGGGTATGATACGTCCCCGACGTATCCATAATTTCTGTCGTTCCATGCTTGTTTTATGACAATACTTACATGGTTTGCTTGCACTTTATGATGTTTTTATGCGTTTTCCGGAACTAACCTATTAACAAGATGCCACAGTGCCGCTTCATGTTTTCTCGCTGTTTTTGGTTCCGTAAAGGCTGTTCGGGCAATATTCTCGAATTGGACGAAATCAACGCCAAACCTCCTATTTTCTCCGAAGGCTCCGAACACCGAAGAAGAGTCGGAGAGGGGCCAGGGGGCCACCACACCACATGGCGGCGCGGGCCAGGCCTAGGCCGCGCCGGCCTAGGGTGTGGCGCCCCCAGGTGCCCCCCTGCGCCGCCTCTTTGCCTATAAAACCCCTTTCGACCTAAAAACACCGTACCAATTGACGAAACTCCAAAAAAGACTCCAGGGGCGCCGCCACCGTCGCGAAACTCCAATTCGGGGGACAGAACTCTGTCCCGGCACCCTGCCGGGACGGGGAAGTGCCCCCGGAAGCCATCTCCATCAACGCCATCGCCTCCATCATGCTCCGTGAGTAGTTCCCCCATGGACTACGGGTTCTAGCAGTAGCTATGTCGGTATACTCTCCCCCATGTACTTCAATACAATGGTCTCATGAGCTGCCTTACATGATTGAGATTCATCTGATGTAATCGGTGTTGTGTTTGTTGGGATCCGATGGATGATACATTATGATTAGTCTATCTATAAAGTTTGTGAAGTTATTGTTGCTGCAATCTTGTTATGCTTAATGCTTGTCACTAGGGCCCGAGTGGCATGATCTTAGATTTGAGCTCTATAATTGTTGCTTAGATTGTATCTACAAGTTGTATGCACATGTCACTGTCCGGAACCAATGGCCCCGAAGTGACAGAAATTGGGACAACCGGAGGGGATGGTAGTGATGTGAGGATCACATGTTTTCACGGAGTGTTAATGCTTTGCTCCGGTACTCTATTAAAAGGAGTACCTTAATATCCAGTAGTTTCCCTTGAGGCCCGGCTGCCACCGGCTGGTAGGACAAAAGATGTTGTGCAAGTTTCTCATTGCGAGCACGTACGACTATATACGGAAAACATGCCTACATGATTAATGAATTGATGTTCTTTCTTAATGCTTTATCAATCCTGTCAATTGCCCAACTGTAATTTGTTCACCCAACACTTGTTACTTGTTATTGGAGAGTTACCACTAGTGTAGATCGCTGGGAACCCCGGTCCATCTCTCATCATAATATACTTGTTCTACATGTCATTGGAAGTAGTATCAACTATCTTCTCGTGCCATTGCTCTCATATTGCTATTACTCGCTTCTGTGTTACTCGTTACTACTTGCTCTCATATTATCGCTACTTTTACATCACCCCTGTTGCTAGTGCTTTTCCGAGTGCAGACTGAATTGACAACTCGGTTGTTAAGGCTTATAAGTATTCTTTACCTCCCCTTGTGTCGAATCAATAAATTTGGGTTTTACTTCCCTCGAAGACTCGTTGCGATCCCCTATACTTGTGGGTCATCAAGACTATTTTCTCGGCGCCGTTGCCGGGGAGGCATAGCTCTACTCATAAGTTCACCTGGGAAGTACACTCTACATCTCTCTCTCGTTTTATTTTGTTTTGTTTTGCTTAGTTTACTTTTGTCTAGTTTATTTGTGCTTAGTTTATTTCTGTCTAGTATTAGTTTGCTTAGTTTACTTTTGCTTAGTTTATTTTTGTCTTGTTTTATTTGTCTCATATACCCAAAAATCCATAAAAATTTGAAAAACCAAAAAATTAAAAACTGCTGTTATGGGAGAACCAACAACCTACTTGGAGCTTATAGAATGTTATAATTGTTATAGAGAATCAAGAACTGGTAAAATAATGAGTGCTATGATAGAAAAATTGAATACAATTGCTAAAATCTTGCTTGAACGCCATGATATAAACTGTTGCTCTCAACAGGATACTAAACATCTTAAATTTCAATGTGGTTTTAGTGAGAAATTTTTAATTAAGAACTATAATCGGAATTGCTATATTCATTATGGGTTCGAAGAGGTAGAACAATTTGTCTTATTTATGGGAGCCTCCGAGATAGAATCCTTCATGGTTGAGAATTATGAAACTTGTGTTGTTTGTAAGGGCCTTAAAGATTATGTCTCTACTATCCTTAATTCTTGCATAGAATGCTACGAGTAGGAATCCTTATATCCTTGATTATAAAGAGAGACACATTAATGCACAAGAATGCACTCACAATTTGCAGGAACCGGTGGAAGAAGAAATTGATGAACCTGAAAGCTCATTGGATAAAAAAGAGGAGGAAATTGATGAAGCTGGAAGCTCATTGGATGAAAAAGAAGAGGAGAGCGACGAACAAAAGGAGGAAGAATGGATTAGCTACCCATGCCAACCTTCTAATGAGAGTAACTCTTTATCTCTTACACTATTTGATTGTCCTCCATGCTTACCGGAAGAGGTTGAATGTTATGTTCCTGTGGATTCTCTTGAAATAGTACCTATGAGTAATACTTGTGAGAATAATTATGCTACTGTTATATATGATAATCCATGCTACTTTGATAAATCTTATGATAATGCTTTGTTTGTGCCCGATGTCGAAATGCATGGTACTAAAGAATTTTGTTTGGCAAATGTCTATGATAAAGCTCTAGATGATGGTCCTATGTTACTTGATAATATTAATTGTACTACTAATGAAAATGGGATTGGAGAGTTCTTGACTTATTCTATGAGTCCCATATCTATTGAGATTGATCAACTACCTCGTTATATTATTAATAAAAGTAAGTTTGAAAGTTTTAATTCCACTATTCTTGAACTTGATAAAAATTATGTGTTTGGAAATCACGAAAAGTATGCTGCATGTGATAGCTATATTGTTGAGTTTGTTCATGAAGCTACTGAAAATTATTATGAGAGAGGAAAATATGGTTGTAGAAATTTTCATGGTACTAATACACCTCTCTATATGCTGAAATTTTTGAAGTTATTCTTGTTTTATCTTCTTATGCTTGTCACTTTGTTCTTCATGAATTTATTTGTGTACAAGATTCCTTTGCATAGGAAGCATGTTAGGCTTAAACTTGTTTTGGATTTGCCTCTTGATGCTCTCTTTTGCCTCAAATACTATTTCTTGCGAATGCATCATCGAAACTGCTGAGCCCATCTTAATGGCCATAAAGAAAGAACTTCTTGGGAGATAACCCATGTGTTATTTTGCTACAGTACTTTGTTTTATATTTGTGTCTTGGAAGTTGTTTACTACTGTAGCAACCTCTCCTTATCTTAGTTTTGTGTTTTGTTGTGCCAAGTGAAGCCTCTAATCGAAGGTTGATACTAGATTTGGATTACTGCGCAGAAACAGATTTCTTTGCTGTCACGAATCTGGGTCTAATTCTCTGTAGGTAACTCAGAAAATTATGCCAATTTACGTGAGTGATCCTCAGATATGTACGCAACTTTCATTAGTTTTGAGTTTTCTGATTTGAGCAACGGAAGTATTTTATTAAAATTCGTCTTTACTCGGCTGTTCTGTTTTGGCAGATTCTGTCTCTGTTTTTGCATTGTCTCTTGTGGACTTTAAGCGAGGTTTTCTAGACGTAGAGGGCTGTAGCTAATGTTTTATTGAGTTCTTGCAATGTGCCACTACAGGACCAAGGTGGATTCAAATTTTTTGAGTACTAACCCCTCTAATGAAGTTTATGAGAAGTTTGGTGTGAAGGAAGTTTTCAAAGGTCAAGAGAGGAGGATGATATATGATCAAGAAGAGTGAAAAGTCAAAGCTTGGGGATGCCCCCGTGGTTCATCCCTGCATATTTCAAGAAGACTCAAGCGTCTAAGCTTGGGGATGCCCAAGGCATCCCCTTCTTCATCAACTTATCGAGTTCCTCTCCTGAAACTATATTTTTATTCGGTCACATCATATGTGTTTTACTTGGAGCGTCTGTATGTTTTATTTTTGTTTATGTTTGAATAAGATCGGATCCTAGCAATCCTTGTGTGGGAGAGATACACGCTCTGCTTTTTCATATGAACACTCGTGTTCTTCGTTTTACTTTTAATGTTCAATGATAAAAGTTGGAAGCTATTGGACTTATTTATATTTGGTTGGAAAAGGAAAATGCCTCATCATGTCTTGGATAATTTGACACTTGGCAATTGTTTTGAGCTCTCAAGTAGATCATGATTAAGTTTTTTCATGTAGTTTAAACCTATTAGTGGAGAATTACTGTAGAGCTTGTTGAAATTGGTTTGCATAATTGATCTCTCTTAAGGTCTAGATATTTTCTAGTAAAAGTGTTTGAGCAACAAGGAAGACAGTGTAGAGTATTATAATGCTTGCAATATGTTCTTATGTAAGTTTTGTCTGTACCGGTTCATACTTGTGTTTGCTTCAAATAACCTTGCTAGCCTAAGCCTTGTACTGAGAGGAAATGCTTCTCGTGCATCCAAAATCCTTGAGCCAACCACTATGCCATTCGTGTCCACCATACCTACCTACTATGTGGTATTTCCTGCCATTCCAAAGTAAATTGCTTGAGTGCTACCTTTAAACAATTCAAAATTTATTACCTCTGATGTGTGTCAATGTTTTATAGCTCATGAGGAAGTATGTGGTGTTTATCTTTCAATCTTGTTGGGCAACTTTCACCAATGGACTAGTGGCTTCATCCGCTTATCCAATAATTTTGCAAAAAGAGCTGGCAATGGGATTCCCAGTCCCAAATTAATTAACAAAAATAGACACTCCTCCATGGTATGTGATTGTTGGACGGCACCCGAATGATTCGGTTAGCCATGGCTTGTGTAAGCAAAGGTTGGGAGGAGTGTCATCATAATAAAACTAAAATAAAAAGGCACTCCTTCATGGTATGAGATTGTTGGCAGGCACCCGAGGATTCGGTTAGCCATGGTTTGTGAAAGAAAGGTTGGAAGGAGTGCCAACCAAAAATAAAAATAATTCATGGGAGCCGCTCTTGAAGGTTTGCCTAGCAAGGGGGTTAGAGTGCCCACTACCATTCGTTGACAACAACAAACACCTCTCAAAACTTTACTTTTATGCTCTCTTTATGTTTTTAAAACCAAAGCTCTAGCACAAATATAGCAATCGATGCTTTCCTCTTTGAAGGACCATTCTTTTACTTTTATGTTGAGTCAGTTACCTACTTCCTCCCACCTTAGAAGAAAACACTTGTGTTAACTGTGCATTGATTCTTACATACTTGCATATTTGCATTCATCATATTACTTTGTGTTGACAATATCCATGAGATATACATGTTGAAAGTTGAAAGCATCCGCTGAAACTTATATCTTCCTTTGTGTTGCTTAGATGCCTTTACTTTGAATTTATTGCTTTATGAGTTAACTCTTATGCAAGAATTTTGATGCTTGTCTTGAAAGTACTCTTCATGAAAAGTTTTACTATATGTTATCTACTTGTTAGCAACTATAGATCATTGCCTTGAGTCACTTCATTCATTTCATATGCTTTGTAATAGTATGATCAAGGTTATGTAAGTAGCATGTCACTACAGAAATTATTCTTTTTATCGTTTACCTGCTCGGGACGAGCAGGAACTAAGCTTGGGGATGCTGATACGTGATACGTCTCCAACGTATCGATAATTTCTTATGTTCCATGCCACATTATTGATGTTATCTACATGTTTTATGCACACTTTATGTCATATTCGTGCATTTTCTGGAACTAACCTATTAACAAGATGCCGAAGTGCCAGCTTGTCGTTTTCTCGCTGTTTTTGGTTTCGTAAATCCTAGTAAGGAAATATTCTCGGAATTGGACGAAATCAAAGCCCGGGGCCTATTTCTCACGAAGCTTCCGGAAGTCCGAAGGAGAGACGAAGAGGGGCCACGAGGGGCCACACCCTAGGGCGGCGCGGCCCCCCTTGGCCGCGCGGCCCTGTGGTGCGGGGCCCCCGTGCCGCCTCTTGACCTACCCTTCCGCCTACAAATAGCCTCCGTGACGAAACCCCCAGCACCGAGAGCCACGATACGGAAAACCTTCCAGAGACGCCGTCGCCGCCGATCCCATCTCGGGGATCCAGGAGATCGCCTCCGGCACCCCGCCGGAGAGGGGAATCATCTCCCGGAGGACTCTACGCCGCCATGGTCGCCTCCGGTGTGATGTGTGAGTAGTCTACCCCTGGACTATGGGTCCATAGCAGTAGCTAGATGGTTGTCTTCTCCTCATTGTGCTATCATTGTTGGATCTTGTGAGCTGCCTAACATGATCAAGATCATCTATCTGTAATTCTATATGTTGTGTTTGTCGGGATCCGATGGATAGAGAATACTATGTCATGTTAATTATCAAGTTATTATACATGTGTTGTTTATGATCTTGCATGCTCTCCGTTACTAGTAGATGCTCTGGCCAAGTAGATGCTTTTAACTCCAAGAGGGAGTATTTATGCTCGATAGTGGGTTCATGTCTCCGTGAATCTGGGGGAGTGACAGCAACCCCTAAGGTTATGGATGTGCTGTTGCCACTAGGGATAAAACATTGATGCTATGTTTAAGGATGTAGTTATTGATTACATTACGCACCATACTTAATGCAATTGTCTGTTGCTTTGCAACTTAATACTGGAGGGGGTTCGGACGATAACCTGAAGGTGGACTTTTTAGGCATAGATGCAGTTGGATGGCGGTCTATGTACTTTGTCGTAATGCCCAATTAAATCTCACTATACTTATCATGTCATGTATGTGCATTGTTATGCCCTCTCTATTTGTCAATTGCCCGACCGTAATTTGTTCACCCAACATGCTTTTATCTTATGGGAGAGACACCTCTAGTGAACTGTGGACCCCGGTCCATTCTTTAATACTCGAAATACAAATCTGCTGCAATACTTGTTTTTACTGTTTTCTCTCGCAAACAATCATCTTCCACACAATACGGTTAATCCTTTGTTACAGCAAGCCGGTGAGATTGACAACCTCACTGTTTCGTTGGGGCAAAGTACTTTGGTTGTGTTGTGCAGGTTCCACGTTGGCGCCGGAATCTCCGGTGTTGCGCCGCACTACATCCCGCCGCCATCAACCTTCAACGTGCTTCTTGGCTCCTCCTGGTTCGATAAACCTTGGTTTCTTTCTCGAGGGAAAACTTGCTGCTGTGCGCATCATACCTTCCTCTTGGGGTTGCCCAACGAACGTGTGAAATACACGCCATCAAGCTCTTTTTCGGCGCCGTTGCTCGGGGAGATCAAGACACGCTGCAAGGGGAGTCTCCACTTCTCAATCTCTTTACTTTGTTTTTGTCTTGCTTAGTTTTATTTACTACTTTGTTTGCTGCACTAAATCAAAATACAAAAAAAATTAGTTGCTAGCTTTACTTTATTTGCTATCTTGTTTGCTATATCGAAAACACAAAAAAATTAGTTTACTTGCATTTATTTTATCTAGTTTGCTTTATTTACTGTTGCTAAAATGGCCAACGCTGAAAATACTAAGTTGTGTGACTTCACTAGCACAAATAATAATGATTTCTTATGCACACCTATTGCTCCACCTGCTACTACAGCAGAATTCTTTGAAATTAAACCTGCTTTATCGAATCTTGTTATGAAAGATCAATTTTCCGGAATTAATTCTGATGATGCTCGCTGCCCATCTTAATAATTTTGTTGAACTATGTGAAATGCAAAAATATAAAGATGTAGATGGTGATATTATTAAACTAAAATTGTTCCCTTTCTCATTAAGAGGAAGAGCTAAAGATTGGTTGCTATCTCTCGCCTAAGAATAGTATTGATTCATGGACTAAATGCAAGGATGCTTTTATTGGTAGATATTATCCCCCTGCTAAAATTATATCTTTGAGGAGTAGCATAATGAATTTTAAACAATTATATACTGAACATGTTGCTCAAGCTTGGGAAAGAATGAAATCTCTGGTTAAAAATTGCCCAACCCATGGATCGACTACTTGGATGATCATCCAAACCTTCTATGCAGGACTAAATTTTTCTTCGCGGAATTTATTGGATTCAGCTGCTGGAGGTACCTTTATGTCCATCACTCTTGGTGAAGCAACAAGGCTTCTTGATAATATGATGATCAACTACTCTGAATGGCACACGGAAAGAGCTCCACAAGGTAAGAAGGTAAATTTTGTTGAAGAATCCTCTTCCTTGAATGATAAGGTTGATGCTATTATGTCTATGCTTGTGAATGATAGGACTAATATTGATCCTAATAATGTTCCATTAGCTTCATTGGTTGCACAAGAAGAACATGTTGATGTAAACTTCATTAAAAATAATAATTTCAACAACAATGCTTACCGAACAATTCTAGTAACAACTATAGGCCATATCCTTATAATAATGGCAACGGCTATGGTAATTCTTATGGAAATTCTTACAACAATAATAGGAATTCACCCCCTGGACTTGAAGCCATGCTTAAAGAATTTATTAGTACACAAACCGCTTTTAACAAATCTATTGAAGAAAAGCTTGGTAAAATTGATATACTTGCTTCTAAAGTCGATAGTCTTGCTCGTCGATGTTGATCTTTTGAAATCAAAAGTTTTGCCTAATGAGAATTATCATAATAAAATTACTACTACAGCAAATGCCATTCAAGTTAGAATTAATGAGAATATAAGATTAATGGCTGAGCTGCGTGCTAGGTGGGATAGAGAAGAAAATGAAAAACTAGCTAAAGAGAAGAATATAGCTAAAGTTTGGACTATTACCACCACTAGTAATGCTAATGCTACACATGTTGCTGCACCTCCTACTCATACTAATAAAAGAATTGGTGTTAGCAATGTTTCCACTTCTAATGCAAAGCGCGAAAAACTGCCTCGAAACTGCTGAAAACTACTAAAACTGCCTCGTGATAAAGTCGCTGAAATTTTTTCCAACATTGGGGATGATGATCCCATTGCTTTAGATTATAATGGTTTGAATTTTGATGATTGCCACATCTCTGAAGTTATAAAGTTCTTGCAAAAACTTGCTAAAAGTCGTAATGCTAGTGCTATAAATTTGGCTTTCACGCATCATATTACAAATGCTCTCATAAAAGCTAGAGAAGAGAAACTAGAGCGCGAAGCCTCTATTCCTAAAAAGCTAGAGGATGGTTGGGAGCCCATCATTAAGATGAAGGTTAAAGATTTTGATTGTAATGCTTTATGTGATCTTGGTGCAAGTATTTCTGTTATGCCTAAGAAAATTTATAATATGCTTGACTTGCCACCGCCGAAAAATTGTTATTTGGATGTTAATCTTGCTGATCATTCTACAAAGAAACCTTTGGGTAAAGTTGATAATGTTCGCATTACCGTTAACAATAATCTTGTTTCCGTTGATTTTGTTGTCTTGGATATTGAATGCAATGCATCTTGTCCCATTATATTGGGAAGACCTTTTCTTCGAACTCGTTGGTGCTATTATTGATATGAGGGAAGGTAATATAAAATATCAATTTCCTCTCAAGAAAGGTATGGAACACTTCCCTAGAAAGAGAATAAAGGTACCTTATGATTCTATTATTAGAACAAATTATGATGTTGATGCTTCATCTCTCGATGTCACTTGAGATACACTTTCTCGCGCCTAGCCGAAAGGCGTTAAAGAAAAGCGCTTATGGGAGACAACCCATGTTTTTACCTACAGTACTTTGTTTTTATTTTGTGTCTTGGAAGTTGTTCACTACTGTAGCAACCTCTCCTTATCTTAGTTTTGTGTTTTGTTGTGCCAAGTTAAGCCGTTGATAGAAAAGTAAGTACTAGATTTGGATTATCGCGCAGTTCCAGATTTCTTTGCTGTCACGAATCTGGGTCTAATTCTCTGTAGGTAACTCAGAAAATTATGCCAATTTACGTGAGTGATCCTCAGATATGTACGCAACTTTCATTCAATTTGAGCATTTTCATTTGAGCAAGTCTGGTGCCATTTTAAAATTCGTCAATACGAACTGTTCTGTTTTGACAGATTCTGCCTTTTATTTCGCATTGCCTCTTTCGCTATGTTGGATGAATTTCTTTGATCCACTAATGTCCAGTAGCATTATGCAATATCCAGAAGTGTTAAGAATGATTGTGTCACCTCTGAATATGTCAATTTATATTGTGCACTAACCCTCTAATGAGTTGTTTCGAGTTTGGTGTGGAGGAAGTTTTCAAGGATCAAGAGAGGAGTATGATGCAACATGATCAAGGAGAGTGAAAGCTCTAAGCTTGGGGATGCACCCGGTGGTTCACCCCTGCATATATCAAGAAGACTCAAGCGTCTAAGCTTGGGGATGCCCAAGGCATCCCCTTCTTCATCGACACATTATCAGGTTCCTCCCCTGAAACTATAATTTTATTCGGCCACATCTTATGTGCTTTTTCTTGGAGCGTCGGTTTGTTTTTGTTTTTGTTTTGTTTGAATAAAATGGATCCTAGCATTCACTTTATGGGAGAGATACACGCTCCGCTGTAGCATATGGACAAGTATGTCCTTGGTTTCTACTCATAGTATTCATGGCGAAGTTTCTCCTTCGTTAAATTGTTATATGGTTGGAATTGGAAAATGATACATGTAGTAATTGCTATAAATGTCTTGGGTAATGTGATACTTGGCAATTGTTGTGCTCATGTTTAAGCTCTTTCATCATATGCTTTGCACCCATTAATGAAGAAATACATAGAGCATGCTAAAATTTGGTTTGCATATTTGGTTTCTCTAAGGTCTAGATAATTTCTAGTATTGAGTTTGAACAACAAGGAAGACGGTGTAGAGTCTTATAATGTTTTCAATATGTCTTTTATGTGAGTTTTGCTGCACCGGTTCATCCTTGTGTTTGTTTCAAATAAGCCTTGCTAGCCTAAACCTTGTATCGAGAGGGAATACTTCTCATGCATCCAAAATACTTGAGCCAACCACTATGCCATTTGTGTCCACCATACCTACCTATACTACATGGTATTTTCCCGCCATTCCAAAGTAAATTGCTTGAGTGCTACCTTTAAAATTCCATCATTCACCTTTGCAATATATAGCTCATGGGACAAATAGCTTAAAAACTATTGTGGTATTGAATATGTAATTATGCACTTTATCTCTTATTAAGTTGCTTGTTGTGCGATAACCATGTTCATCGGGGAACGCCATCAACTCATTGTTGAATTTCATGTGAGTTGCTATGCATGTTCGTCTTGTCCGAAGTAAGGGCGATCTACACCGAGTTGAATGGTTTGAGCATGCATATTGTGAGAGAAGAACATTGGGCCGCTAACTAAAGCCATGATCCATGGTGGAAGTTTCAGTTTTGGACAAACATCCTCAAATCTCTAATGAGAAAAGAATTAATTGTTGTCAAATGCTTAAAGCATTAAAAGAGGAGTCCATTATCTCGTTGTCTATGTTGTCCCGGTATGGATGTCTAAGTTGAGAATAATCAAAAGCGAGAAATCCAAATGCGAGCTTTCTCCTTAGACCTTTGTACAGGCGGCATAGAGGTACCCCTTTGTGAAACTTGGTTAAAGCATATGTATTGCGGTGATAATCCAGGTAGTCCAAGCTAATTAGGACAAGGTGCGGGCACTATTGGTACACTATGCATGAGGCTTGCAACTTATAAGATATAATTTACATGATGCATATGCT